>NC_057392.1:28833101-29133101 GCF_019320065.1 Cervus canadensis | reverse complement strand
CTGCCCAGCCCCCCTTTTTCCAGGCAGGACCAGGTTGCAATCAGCCTTCAGCGTGTACATTGTTGCGGCCCAGAAAGTTGTGTTCACAGTCCCGAGGTTTACTTTTCTTTTTTTTTTTTTAAAAACAAAAACAAAAACAAAACTCTTTTTTTGTGCGTATCCATTTATTTATTTATTGGTCTTACAGTCCGTGGGGTCAGGGATCGCACATTTCCCCTCTGCGATGTAAGTGTGGATTCTTAACCACGGGACCCCCAGGGAAGAGGCAGAGCGGTGTTCAGGCATTACTGACAGCACGCGCTTGGGAGGTAAACGGAGGCTCCCTCGAAAACCTACCCTGTCTCCCAATGCACTTAGGATCGAGGTCAGAGCCTGGGAGCAGCTCCCGTGGCCTTCCTCCCACCGGCCCTCCCACCTGCCGCCCTTGGCTCTGCTGTCCCTTCAGCTGCCATGCCCCCTTCTCTCTCTGGTGAGATCCCCCTCTCTCCACGTCCTGGCTGGGATGACTCTCTCTCTCTGGGTGTGGCCATCCTGGGTGTGTGTGTCTGCTGTGGAGTGTAGACCAAGGTCTTTAGTACTTAACACACTACGTGGTGCTTCCTTATTTACCACTTGAGGACGTCTAAAGTGAAGTCTTAGCTCTGCCATCCATCTCCCAGCTTTGTGAGCATGGGCAGGCTCCCTGGGCAGGCTCCTGGCCACACTCGTCCAGTGTGGAGCACACCCATGGCACTCGGGGGACTGTTCTCAGTACTTTGCAGTAACCTAGGCTGGAGAAGGATCTGGGAGGAAGAGAGAAGTGGGTACGACTCGATCTCTGTGCTATATACCTGAAGCTGGCACAACCCTGAAAGTCAACTGTCCTTCAGTTAAAAAGAGAGAGCAGCCGAAGCACCTAGCTGGTAAGGTTGCTAGTGACTGCATACACGGATGGATAAAAGCATCCGTGTCTGTCCCATGGGAGACTGGCCATCTGTTCCCTGCATGCCCCCTCACGCGGGTAGGTGGCTTACATCATAGTCGTTGGTGCCAGGCGTAGCTCTGGGCAAATCGGAAGTCTCCGAGGGCTGGGTAGGGGAGGTCAGTGGGTGAAGCGGGCTGGGCGTGGCTCAGGCACAGGGCGTGGGGCCAGAAAGGACCATCTCTAAGGGGTGTCTTCTCCACTTTTACCAGTGGCTACTAGGTAGGAACGGGGGCCCAGTGTTGCCTGATCATCTGATTAAAAAAAAAAAAATTGTTTTTTTTTTTTTTTATGAGGAATTTGGAATCTAAATTAAAATATATGAGTTTTCCTGAAATGGATAAATTATGTTAATTTTCCATTTAGTATATAGCATATAGCCAAGGGCATGAAGCCTGTGGGTCCATGGGCTCCTGGTTTGGGGCCCGATTCTCACGTCCCAGAGAGGACGTAGAGTGGTGGTGTGACCCGCCCCCGGTCACGTGCCAACTGATTTGGGCCCCGGTTTTCCCGTCTGTGGCCTAGAGATGCAGTTGTGCATGTGGGCGCATCTGCGAAGTGGGTTTTCCTCCCTTGGGTCAGCTGCCCCTCAGAGCCACCCCCTTGTAGAATCATGAGTCTCTTTTTATGCCAGGGGGGCAAAAATTGTGTGCATTTATTGAGTACCAACTGTGTGCCCAGGAGCTAGCTGTTAGGCACCCAGCTTTTATAGTCACTGGTGCCAGGAATAGCTCCGGGCAAATCGGAAAGGACCGTCTCTAAGGGATGTCTTCTCCTCTACTTCTAGCCCCTGGTTGCCAGGTAGGAATGGGGTGCCGTGTTGCCCGATCTAGGTGTTGCCCTCCTAAGAGCTAACAGCCCTCCCTATGAGATGGAAAAGAACCATTTTATAGGTAGTAAAAACTATGCATAAAGAAGTGACTCGATCAGAGCTCGCAGAAAGAGGTTTAACCCGGTTTAGATCCATCTCTCTGCTGAAAGCCTGGAGCTGCAGCCAACACGTTGCCTCCCACGGACTGCAAGTCAAGCCCGACAGCAGCTCAGCAGGGCTTTGCTTGTCCCCGGGCGGCCCGCACGCGCGTGCGCGGCGTGTCCTCTGGAGGACAAGTCTAGCTTGTTCTGTCCTCAGCAGCTGTAGCTGAAGCACGTGACTGCAGACCTGGCCAGGGCAGGGGGAAGGCGGAGCAGCTGCTGCTGATGAGGATACAGGACTGGGGGGAGGGACCAAGGATACAGGAGGTGGGTGCTCAGGGGCTGAGACGCTCCCGTGTAAGACAGAGGCCACGTTCATATGTTTCAAACCTGCCTAGAAAGCCCACGGCATGAAATGATGGGGGAAGAGCAAGTTAGGCGTGATCGGGGCCTTCCTGACCTCCCGTGAGCTATCCCATTCACCCACGAGGTCCATATAATCTTCTGCTTAGAAGCAGTTTTCAGATAGTGAGGCAGCCCCTTTGCAGCCAGTGGCGCACATGTGTGTACCAGTGGGGGGCGGGGGGGTGGCCGGCTGCTCCTGGTGCCCCCCACGGCTGCTGGTCATGTGCTGTTCCTCCTCCCCCAGCACCCACGTCGCCCCCCCCCGCCCCCCCCCCCCCGATGCATGCAGACTCCCCAGGCTGCGGCCATGCCAGGCCAGCTCCCTGGGGGAGGATGGATGGAGGGGACCAGGTCTCTGAGGCCCCGACTGACCCTCCCAGTGTCCTCCTAGAGCTGGAACCAGACTGTCTTTGTGATTCTTCTCCTCATGGCATCCGTGGACCTGGTTTCCTGACTTTCACGATGCAGTGAAGCCTGGCGCCGCCCACCCCCTTCTCCATTCCCCTCTCCCAGACGCCTGTCCAGGCCCGCATGGCTCGTGGAGTCTCCGGAGGGGGTGGCCGCCCTTATCTCTAGCCATTCCCCACATTCCAGACGTCCAGCTTCCTGCAGTTTCTGGAAGATGCCAGCCCGATCCCGCCCCTCCTCTGTGGCTGTGGCTCTGCTGCTGCCCCAGACTGGGTGTTCCCCTCCTCCCCTAGTGCCCATCCATGCTTCAGGCCTCTGTGCAGATGGCACCCTGGGAGCTCCCCATGAGTCCCCCTCTAAGGGTGCATCTCCCACCGCCCCTTACCTGGCCTGCTGAGGCTCTGGGTCCTGGGCCCCATGGCAGCTGTGCTGGTCCCATCCTCACACACTCTCCGGGGGTGGGCTGTAGGTGACCCCCTCTCACCCACCGGACTGGAGGCGTCCTAAAGGCAGGGACCGAGCCCAGGGCGGAGCACAGGGCCTGGCCTGTCGGAAATTGGCACACGCTGTTGAGTGTTGACCGTGTCACAGGACTGGGGACATCACGGGCGTGTGACGAATACTGCCATCATCATGGACTGAAACTGCCAGGGATGACCAGGTTAGACGTCTTCCTCTGGATGGAGCTTTGCGGTCTAACCCGCGCTGTCTGATACGGTAGTCATGGCCTTGTTGATTGCTTCCGCATATCTAAATAAAATGGAATAAGTGAAAAGCTCCTTCTGTCAGTCTCACTAGCCAGGGTCAAGTGCTCAGTAGCCACGTGCGGCTGGGGGCTGCCATACCAGCCGGCGCAGGTGCTGGGACGTTGCAGTGTCACGCCAGGTTCTCGCGGGGGCCGTTGTTGTAGACACGGGCTTGTACGCACAGGCTTCATGGTTGAGTGGAGGCCCTTCTGGATGCTTCTGGGGAGGTCAAGTGGATTTCCGCAGGCTCCTTAAGCCTGAACTCTGTCCTCAATTTCCTGTCCGCAGGACATCCGTCAGAAGTTCCGCTCTGTCCTGGTCGAAGCGACGGTGAAGCTGGATGAGCTGGTGAAGAAGATCGGCAAGGCCGTGGAAGACTCGAAGCCCTACTGGGAGGCTCGGAGGGTGGCGAGGCAGGTAAGTGTGCCTGGCCTGCCCGCCGCCCTGCACGGCGCCGTGAGCACCTCTGACCTCCAGGCCCCCCTGCTGAAGGTCGGGGCGCAGGAGAGCCGTGCCTTCAGCAGGAGGCGCGTCTGGAGTTGGTGCCTTGTTTTCCCACCCCACAGCCTCCCTTCATTCCAGCTCTCAGTGCTGGCACTGCCATGTCGGTGCTGGCGTTTGGATGCCCCACGGGTGGCTTCCCTGATAGCTCAGCTGGTAAAGAATCCGCCTGCAATGCAGGAGACCCTGGTTCGATTCCTGGCTTGGGAAGATCCCCTGGAGAAGGGATGGGCTACCCACTCCAGTATCAAAGAGTCAGACATGATTGAGCTTACAACAGTATGTAATTACTTCCCTGGTGGCTTAGATGATAAAGCGTCTGCCTACAATGTGGGAGACCCGGGTTCGATTCCTCGGTTGGGAAGATCCTCTGGAGAAGGAAACGGCAAGCCACTCCAGCACTCTTGCCTGGAAAATCCCATGGATGGAGGAGCCTGGTAGGCTACAGTCCATGGGGTCGCAAAAAGTTGGACACGACTGAGCAGACTTCACTTTCACTGGTGGCTCAGATGGTAAAGAATCTGCCTGCAATGCGGGAGACCTGGGTTCGATCCTGATCCCCTGGAGAAGGGAAAGGCTACCTACTGCAGTACTCTTGCCTGGAAAATCCCATGGACAGAGGAGCCTGGTAGGCTATAGTCCATGGGATCGCAAAGAGCCAGACACGACTGAGCAGGGTCACTGGTCACTGCTGGGTAGTGCCTTGCTGCTGGCGTTGGTACCTGGTCCACTTCCCAGACGGCCAGGCCCACTCGTGTGGACGGGAGGCTGTGATTAGAACATCCGGCTTATCCTCTGTCTCCCTAGTGTCAGCCCCAGGAAGAACACGCCTTCCCTCGAATTCTCCTTCTAGGTTCAGGAGGAACTGACCGCTTCCCTCTCTTGAAACGTTGGTTCCTCGTCCCGAGAGCATAGATAGGCAACAGAGGACCTGAGATCAGAAAGGGGGGCGGCTGCTGGGGTTGCCGGCTTCAGAGGGTGTCTTCCGTGGGTCGTCAGTGGTGTGAGGACCTCCCGGGGTCAGGTCGAGGCCCTGGGAACAGGGGAAGAGAGCTCCCGACACATGGCAGAGAGGGCCAGCTCACCGCCGGGGCACACGTGGGCTCAGGAGTTGGTCCATACTGAGGTCTTGTCCCTGCCGTGCGTCTGCTGACGGAAGATGCTGCCTCCCCGAGTCCCTGCCTACAAGCCGACGCTCAGTGAGGGCGGGTTCCACTGCGAGCTCCCTCTGCATGGGCACCGCATGTTGTTGGGCCCGGAGGTGGGGAGGCAGCGGGCAAAGGGGAGCCCCAGGGATGCGTTAAGATTGGAGCCATGGAGGATCCGGGGCCAGGACTGGGGCATTCCTCTCCCTGGCCCTGCTCCGGACACCCCTCAGACATCTCATCAGGGATCCCTTTGATGTTTGGTGGTCCTGCCAGGATCCTCGCTGCTGACTTGGGTTTTGCAGCTCCACACCCTGAGCTGAGCTTTCTGCTCAGAACCTGACGCAGACACTGCCTCGGCTCCTAAACAGAGCGGCGGCCTGAAACCCGCCCTTCCCTGGCCTGCTGCTCTGGGCTGTGTGACGTCACAGGGCCTGGGCACCTTGGCCTGCGTCTCAGCCACACCGCTCTCCTCCTCCCTCTGTGCTCCACCCGGGCCTGCAGCTTTCCAGGGAGAAGAAGTCCTTCTCCAGAAGGTGCTCACCAGTCCCCAGAAGCCCCCCCGCTGAGGCATCCCCCCTCCAGGGTGCCCTTTGTCACAGCCTTCAGGGTGACCCCTGTTGGGGGCCGTGTCTCACCCACCCTAGCCCAGGGTGGTAGTGGTCTTGACCTCGTAGTGTGAAAGGTTCTGGTTTGATTGGAGGAGAGGTTTCTGATACTGTAAACATTGGGTCAGTCCTGAGGAGGGCACGAAATCTCTTCTGAAAGTCTTCATCACTTGAATCCTTGGGCCTTTTGAGGCCACAGAGGTCCCCGTGCTGTCGGGGGACTTTGCAGGGGCCTGTGAAGGCGTCCCCTTGGAGCCTTAGTAGTGACGTCCCCACTGGGAGTTTCCCCACTGGGTCCCCAGCGCTGAGATTTGGGAGCAGAACTGCTGAAGGGACCTCTGTGTTTAGGGGCCTCTGGAGGTGGGCCCTTCAGGTTACCAGCCCTGGCTGACGGGCGGTGACCTCCTTTGACTGAGCTGATGCCAAACCTGATCCCGCCTCAGGGTCTTTGAACTTGTGGGTCCCTCTGTGTGTTGTCTTAATTGCAGGATTTGCCTGGTCCATCCCATCTCCTTAAGGTTTCTGTTCAGATGACACTTTATGGTGGCTCAGAGGGTAAAGTGTCTGCCTGCAATGTGGGAGACCTGGGTTCGATCCCTGGGTTGGGAAGATCCCCTGGAGAAGTAAATGGCAACCCACTCCAGTACTCTTGCCTGGAGAATCCCATGGACAGAGGAGCCTGGTAGGCTATAGTCCATGGGGTCGCAAAGAGTTGGGGATGACTGAGCAACTTCCCTTTCTTTTCTTTTTATCAACGAGGCCTTCCTGGGTTCACATTGGAATGACAGCTGCCAGCCCACCATCTCCATCACCCCAACCCCCGTTCCTTGATAGGCCTTTTCTCCATAGCGGTTCTCAGCCTGTGACCTCTTACCGTTTACTTGTTTATGGTAGTGAAACCCCACTGATTTCCAGACTTAGAGAATTTGATCTGCTTGGGTCATTTCCATGTCTGCAGGGCCAGCATACAGAAGGTGTTCAAGTCATGAGGACATGAGCAAATGAACCAGTAAGTGAATGAGAGGTTGACCAGATGTTCCTCCCAGCCCTCCCTTGGCATGCCAAGCTTTCCCTTTTGATTGTTGCGTTCCTTGCAGCTTCTCCCCTGCCCTGTGGCCAGGTGAGCAGACTGGCAAATCCGGCTCCATCTGGGTTGGGTTGATTCAAATCTGGTTTGCTGGGTGAGTCCCCAGTTGGCTTTGACACATCTGGAATAGATTTCACACCACTCTCTTTTCTTTGCACCCCAGTCCTCTTAGATGGAAGAAGATGGGGGGAGCTGGGTTGGGCGGGCACTCCTGCTGGGCAGTCGTGAATCCTGGCTTTGCGTTTCCCTCTCATCTCTTTGCTCTCATTGCCAGTGAGCGCAATGGTTATGCAATGACTGAGTCCCGTGGGCAAGCCGCGGAGTCGTCAGGCCTCATCACACGGTACAGACGCTGGGGCTGGGCGCGCTCCATCAGCTGGCAGAGCCCAAGATGAATGTCGAGGGAATCCTGCCCAGCTTTATGCCTGCAAACCACCCTCCCACAAATTCCTTCCTCCTTACAAGTGGGCAGGAAGAAGGGCAGAGAAGGCTCAAAGTGACCCCTGCACCTCAGCCTCCAGGGACCTTGTTGGTCTCCGGCCGAGGAGCTGACAGGGCCCTCGAAGGCCGAGGCTGGGCGCTGATGTCCCTTTTTTCCTTTCTGCAGACGGTGGGCCATCTGGGCTTGGCCAGGTGGCTGGGTCTGTCAGTGCGTCCGAGTCCTCAGACCTTCCTGGTGGCGAAGGGGGTGGGCCTGCCTCTAGCTGCGGCGAGCTGGGGCTTCCGGTTCTCTCCCTCTGCTCTTACCTCCACCCCTTCCTGTATGTGTTTACAAGCCCCTCTGACTGTGTGTAGCAGCGATGGTGTCAGAAATGCCCTCAGAGCATCTCCGCCAAGTGTGCATTATAAGGCACTGTGCTCTCAGAGCCTCAGCATCCTCATCGCTGTGGGAACAGTGATCTGAAAACAGTGAAATAGTGATGGTCGTGGACCCTGAGAGGTAGGAGGTGACCTTAGGACTTTGTGAAGTGAAAGTCGCTCAGTCGTGTCTAACTCTTTGTGACCCCATGGACTATACAGTCCATGGAATTCTTCAGGCCAGAATACTGGAGTGGGTAGCCATTCCCTTCTCCAGGGGATCTTCCCGACCCCATGGACTATACAGTCCATGGAATTCTTCAGGCCAGAATACTGGAGTGGGTAGCCATTCCCTTCTCCAGGGGATCTTCCCAACCCAGGGATCGAACCCAGGTCTCCCACATTGCAGGCAGATTCTCTACCAGCTGAGCTACCAGGGAAGCCCCTCTTAGGACTTAAATGAGATAGTATTTGATGACGGAATCCCTGCATGACCTTGTTATTGTTGTTTAGTCACTAGGTTGTGTCTGACTCTTTTGCAAACCCATGGACTGTAGCCCACCAGGCTCCTCTGTCCATGGGATTTCCCAGGCAAGAATACTGGAGTGGGTTTCCATTTCTTACTCTAGAGGATCTTCCTGACCCAGTGGTCAAACCCGCATCTCCTGCATTGGCAGGCGGGTTCTTTACCACTGAGCCACCAAGGGGAGCCCCCATGTGACCTTAGGCTTCATTAAAAAATGTTTTTAGAAAATTCAGAAGAAAATAAGTCCCCTTACCTTCTGTTAATATTTATATATGTCCTTTTTCTTGGCTGGAGAATCCCATGGACAGAGGACCATGGTGAGCTACAGTCCATGGGGTCGCAAAGAGTCAGACACCACTGAGTGACTAACACACACACACAATTTTTCTTGAAAATAAAAAAAAGATAATACTATGGTTTGGTTTTATGATGTCTGGAATGCACATATCCATCCATCTATAGTCTCGGGAACAACGGAGATTTATAAAGGGAAAGACTTATACAGCTTGGTTTTCCAAAAAGAGTTTACAAAGATCTGTGGTTGTTGGGCCATCAGAAATTGTGTCTGTTCATCAGTAATTTGCACTGACTTTATTGTTCCTGATGTCAACTCATTTTCCTACCATGAGTCAGATCCAGTCCTGTGATCTTGATAACCTAATCTGGGTTCTGCTAAGAGGAGGCGGGACACTTTTTTTTTTCCCCTGGGTTGAGCGGGGGCAGGAAACAGACTTTGATTTATTTGAGGGTTTTTGTCTGTGAGCCAGAGCTTGTCTTTAAGGTGGCTTTGACATATCTGCCAGCCTGTCTAGCCTTCAGTGTGTGACTGGGACCTTCTGACGGTGGGTGGAGCCCTGTGACTCAGCCCTGAATGACAGTTTCCTGCTTCCTCTGCTCCTTGGGATCTAAATAGTCTAACAGTGGCTCCAAGCCTATCATATTGTCACTGCCCGTCCCAGCCCTTGTTATAGTTTTCCTTCTTGAAAAATGATGGTAAACTGCATTTAGCATAGGTTTTACCATTTTAACTATTTCCAAGTGTACAATTCAATAACATTAAGTAGATTCTTACTGTTGGGCAGCCTCACCGCCGTCCGTCTTTAGAACTTTATCATTTTCCCAAGTTGTGACCCTGTACTTCATAATAATAACTCCCCACTCTGCCCTTTCCCCAGCCTTTGGCAAGCACCATTCTGCTTTTTCTGTCTGTGATCTTGACTCCTCCAAGTACCCCATGAAAGTAGACTTGTATAGAGTTTGTCCTTTTGTGACTGGCGTTTTTCACTTAAGCATCATGTCTTCAAGGTTTATCCATGAAGGCTGTGTTGGAATTTCATTCCTTTTTTAAGGCTGAATAATATTTCCACTGCATGTGTAGACCACATTGTGTTAGTCATTCAACTCATTTTCCTATCATGAGTCAGATCCAGTCCTGTGATCGTAAACCTTCTGGCCGCCTTTGTTATTTTTAAAACGGTTAGAGTGTGTCAGGAGACTTTGAAACTCTGAAGTGCAGAATAAATGCAAAATAGTGAGGGTCATTCAGGGCTGACAGTTGCCCGTTTTGTATTTATGGGGCCACGGCCAGCCCTTTAACCTCCTTTGGAGAAGCAGTGGGAGGGGAATGTTTGAAGCTTAGGTGACTTAACTATAGGACAGCCGGTAGAGCTTGGCCTCTGAGCCAGACTGCCTGGCTTTGAATCCCAGCTTACCATGTAATAGCTGTGGGACCTGGGCAGTCTGCCTAATGTTTGAGCCTCAGTGTCTTCATCTCTAAAATGGAGCTGTAGGGACTTCCCTGGTCCACTGGTTAAGATTCCCAGCTGCCAGTGGAGGTGGCTTGGGTTCACTCCCGGTTGTGGAACTAAGACCCTGCATGCTACACAGCGTGGCCAAAAAAAAGAAAAATGGAATTGTGTATCAGTTAGCTTTTGCTGTGAAACAAACTAAACTCAATGGCTTTATACGTTTATTTAGCTGATGGTTTTGCTGGGCAGTTTTCTGATCTCAGGTTTTGGCTGATCTCATGAGTATACAGTCAGTTGATGGGTTAGCTGGGGGTTGGTTGTTCTGTAAGAGATTTATGTATTTTATTTTTTGGCTGTGCTGGGTTTTGCTGCAGGCTGGCTTTCTCTGGTTGTGGCCAGTGGTGGCTGCTGCTCTTTGCACTGTGAGAGCTGCTCATTGCCACGGCTTCTTTTGTTGTGGAGGACAGACTCTCGGGCTCTGGGGCTCTGGAACCCAGGCTCAGTAGCTGCGGCACACGGGCTTACTTGCTCTGTAGCATGTGGGATCTTCCTGGACCGGGGATCGAACCAGTGTCCCTTGCATTGCAAGGCAGATGCTTAACCACTGGACCATCGGGGAGGCCCCTGGGATGGCTTTATCTGCCACGGAGTTGGCTGGGTGTCAGCTGAGGTATTGGGTGGCTGGCCTACAGGCAACTCATCCAACAGGCTGGTGTAAGCTTCTTCATATGGTGCTGGGATTCTAGGAACAGAAAGTGAGTGAGTGTGGGTGAAAGTTGCTCAGTAGTGTCTGACTCTTTGCGACCCCAGGAGCAGAAAGGGTAACCCCTTTTCAGGCCTCCGCTTGCATCACATTTGTTAATGTCCTGTTAGAGTAAGTCACATGGCCAGTCCAAAGGCAAGAGGTGGGGGAAAAAAGATAAACTCCATCCGCACAGCACCTGCAAAGGATTACGGCCATTCTTGCAGTTTCACACAATGATTATAAGTTAGTTCATGTTAAAGCGTTGGATGAAAGAAAAGGAATGTAAGTTATTTCCCCAGATGTATTTTTCCATCAAATAATACCTTTCTAAGGTGAATCTGCTACATTAAAAAACAAAACCAAACCACCACTGCCACCCCCAAAATGCCCATGGGTAGGAGAGGAAATAGTCCTCTGCTGGTTGGTGGGGACGTGGAAGATGTAGATAGAAGGGTGACTCCAGGCAGAGCAGGTAAGAACTCAGTTGCTTGTGAAGATGAAATCTGGCAGAGGACAATAAGAGGGTAGCTCTCTATTCCTGATAGAAAGCCCTCCAAGCCCAAAGGGACGGGCAAGTGCTGGGGACCTTGAACGGCAGGGAAATCATGTTTTCAATGAGAGGAAACCAGTCAAGTACCCTGAATTCCCATGTTAATCCCTACTGTAGTCTTCTTTTTTGGGAAATCTGGACATTGGTTTTGTTTGCAGAAGATCTTCCTTAAGTGGAGAATTACCTCTTAAGAAACCTGTATGCCTGTCAGGAAGCAACAGTTAGAACTGGACATGGAACAACAGACTGGTTCCAAATCAGGAAAGGAGTACGTCAAGGCTGTATATTGTCACCCTGCTTATTTAACTTACATGCAGAGTACATCATGAGAAATGCCAGGCAGATGAAGCACAAGCTGGAATCAAGATTGCCAGGAGAAATATCAATAACCTCAGATATGCAGATGATACCACCTTTATGGCAGAAAGTGAAGAAGAACTAAAGAGCCTCTTGATGAAACTGAAAGAGGAGAGTGAAAAAGTTGGCTTAAAGCTCAACATTCAGAAAACTAAGATCATGGCATTTGGTCCCATCACTTCATGGCAAATAGATGGGGAAACAGTGGCTGACTTTATTTTTTTGGGCTCCAAAATCACTGCAGATGATGACTGTAGCCATGAAATTAAAAGACACTTACTCCTTGGAAGGAAAGTTTTGACCAACCTAGACAGCATATTAAAAAACAGAGACATCACTTTGCCAACAAAGGTCCGCCTAGTCAAGGCTATGGTTTTTCCAGTAGTCATGTATGGATGTGAGAGTTGGGCTATAAAGAAAGCTAAGCAGAATTGATGCTTTTGAACTGTGGTGTTGGAGAAGACTCTTGAGAGTCCTTTGGACAGCAAGGAGATCCAACCATTCCATCCTAAAGGAAATCAGTCCTGAATATTCATTGGAAGGACTGATGCTGAAGCTGAAACTCCAGTACTTTGGCCACCTGATTCAAAGAACTGACTCATTTGAAAAGACCCTGATGCAGGGAAAGATTGAAGGCGGGAGGAGAAGGGGACGACAGAGGATGAGATGGTTGGATGATGGGGGCTGGGCGTCAGCAGCTGGGAGGGGACACTTACCTGGAGGACGGTGTGTGGTCAGAGGTCAAGGACAGTGGGAGGAGGGGAAGGAGAGTTGCAAGGCTCTTTGTACCCTAGGCCCTTTCTCAAGTGCTGCACAAGCTCCAGGTAGCACATTTAAAAAACATTTTCCAGAGGAGGAAACAGGCTTAGAGGAGTTGGGTGAATCAAAGGGCCCCCGTAGTCCCTGTTTATTAGGATCTACGGGGCTCCCAGGCCTACAGGAGTGGGTCCCTTATGGGCATGAACCCATCAGGGCCACACAGGTTTGCCAGGCAGCAGAGGAGACAGGGACTGAGGCTCTGGGAGGTAAGGGAGAGCGCCCGGACCACAGGCCCCGTGGAGAGGAGCTGAGATTTGAAGCCCCGTCTCCCTCCTCCTGGCGGCAGGCCACTGCTGATGCTTCGACAGCATTTAGGGATGGTTGGCAGGCCTGAGCACAGCCTGGCATGTCCTGGGGGAGCAGGTACGAGAAGTGATTGATGCGCAGGGCCGTACTTGCTGCCCTGGGGTAACTGGGGGGCTCTTGCCAACCATCGGGCCCTTTGAAACTCCCTCCCCCGCCGGGACCCCAGTGTCCTTCCGTCCTGCCTCCCTGGGTCCCTGTCGCTTGTGTTTCTGCTGAGCCCGCGTCTGCCTGGGGTGGGCAGCGCTCCCCGGGGCCCGGGTGAGGAGGTCTGGGTCACTGACGTCCTTGATCACATTCCCACGGGGTGGCTGCGGGCCGGGTCCTGGGAACGGCGTCGCCCGGGCTGAGGGCTGGGTGATGGGGTTGGTGATTTACAGCAGGCAGGGGGGGTGCTGTTGACCTTCCCGGGCCCGCAGGACTGGGTCCTGCCTTGCAGTCCTGGTGGGTGATTCCGGGGAAGGAGCAGCTGTGTTTGGGAAACCTCGACTCTCGTGTCGCGATGGGGTCCTGGGGGGCGGGGGGAGGAGGGGCGGCCCCCCTGACCCAGGATGAAGACCGCTGATGGGCAGCGGGTCTCCAGCCTCCCTTGGGAAGGGTCCACCCCCTCCACCCCCCTTGGAGCCGTCGCCCGTCCTGCTGGGATGGCTGGGCCTCTGATGGTTGGATGTCCTCCCCTGGCTGATGGCTGGGAGGGCGGGGGCTGATCTGAGGTTTTCTCTCCCACGGTTCGAGGGCTGTCTCTACCTGCGTTTGACTCTTTCCTGCCTGTCAGGGCAGCGGGAAGCCAGGCTCAGGGCTGGTGGCCAGCTGTGATCCCAGAGCGCTGTCCCCCAACGCCTGGTCGGTTGGGGGGACTTCTCGGGGACTGTCCCTTTCCCTTTAGTGGCCTTTCACTGAGGCCTGCCTCCTTCCCGTAAGTGCTGCTCGAAGGTGACGGCTGTGGTTTGTCACCGCAGACCAGCGGGGGTGGAGATCTGCGCCGAATCTGAAACCACGAGTCTCCTTGAACGTTTCTCTTTTTCTGTTCTCTCTTCTCTGCCCCCTCTTGTAAATCATGGGCCTTCCCTGGGAGGGAGCAGCAGGGTGACTGGCTTCTCAGTTGATGGATAGCAGAGTATTATTGTTACCAGTTTTGTCAACGTGAGTAGGCCTTTTATGTTGCCAGGCAACGGGATTTGGTCCCCAGCCAATGGTAGCGTTCCTCCAGAGCATTTTGACTTACCTTTCCTCACCTGGGGATGCCCCCTGCCCACTCTGCTCTGCTCCTTTCCTCTCTCCTTCCTCACCCCTCCTGGTAAGACCTCATGTCCACACTTCCCTTCTAGGAAGACTTCCCGTCAAAGACTCTGATGGACTTATTCACGCTGAGAAGTAGATGACTGATAAGGTTTCGAGGTTTACGGTCTTTGGATGTTCAAGTCCTTCTGCTTAGAAACACCCCCATGGCTTGGGATGCTCTGCTTTGGGCCTGGTGGTGCGGCTGAATCCCAGCTTGGGGCTCATCACATAGCGGGAGCTTCTTGAAACGTGTGTGAAGGAACCACCCTGTCACAGCAAGGAGGAGATGGTGAGGCGTCTGGGCCACAGGCGAGTTTCCTTTTATGCGTGGTGGAAGGTCCTGGTGAAGTTTAAGCCCTAAAGGTAACGTCAGCAGAAAGAACACAGGACACCCAGTTCAGTCTGAATTTCAAATCACTGTTGGTTTTTTTTTTTTTTCTTTTTTTTTTTGGTGCGCCGCCCGGGAACACTGTTGGTTTTTTAAGCATCATTCTGTCCGATGCGTTACTTGGGACGCACTTCACTGAAACAGATTGTTTACCTGAAATTCAAGTGGACCTGGAAGTTCGGTGTTTTTATTTGCTAAATCTGGCAGCCCTGCCAAGGAGGTAAGTTGTGGTTTGAGTCATCAGCCAGATGGAGACAGTAGTAGTTTCAGACTCAGCCTCCGTTCTCAGGGCCCCCGAAGTCACAGCACTCAGAGCCGTGGAGGTGTGTTCCCAGCTTGCCACCCAGCAGGCTCACGTGTTAGGATTCCAAATAACGAAAGCATGCCCAGCTTTTGGTGCTTCTAGGTGGAAATGGGGTTTCTCAGATAGCTGCCTGAGTCTGAGATTTTTTTCTGTCCTTTCTAAAGAAATTTTTAAATTTATCAGTATTTACTTTTTCATAGTGAATTCTTGTTTTACAGTTGCACCCCGAGGCATGCAGAATCTTAGTTCCCTGACCAGGGATGGAACTCATGAGTTCCCCAGGCAGTGAGCGTGTGGAGTCTGAACCCCAGACCCTCCAGGGAAGCCCCTCTGTCCCTTCCTGACCCTCCCTGGCTTGATCGCTGCCTTTCACGGGGGTTGGTGGGAGGCCACACCCGCTGGGTCTCTTCTGAGGGACCTTCTGGCGGGCTCCCAGCTGTTCTTCCTCCGACTTCTGCAGCCTCTGCCCGTGGTCAGCCTCCCTCCAGCTCTCTCCCCTTTCCTGTCTTTGAGTGCCTTTATTTGTTAGTTTAATCATTTATTCATTAGCTTATTTATTCATTTTCCCATTTGGAACTTACTTAGGCCCTTGGGAACATGCATTCTCATAGAGTAAAGAGTGCTTCTTTGTTTCAACTAAGGAAGTGATCTGGGGCTTCCCGGGGGACTCATGTGATAAAGAATCTGCCTGCAATGCAGGAGACCCAGGTTTGATCCTTGGGTCGGGAAGATCCCCGGGAGAAGGGAATGGCAGCCCACTCCAGACTTCTCGCCTGGAGAATCCCGTGGACCGAGGAGCCTGGCAGGCTACAGTCCACGGGGTCGCAAAGAGTCAGACATGACTGAGCAACTAACACTTTCACTTTCAAGCTGGTGATCGGCTGACTTAGGAAGCCTCACTTCAAAGATGTATTAAATGGAAGTAAAAACCAAAAATACCACGTGTTCATCGATTCATTACTGGTCTCAAGTGTCTTCCTCAGCCTCTTGGCAAAGCGCCATATTGCAGAGATGGCACCAGGCCTCTTTTATTTCTAAAAATCATGGTGTATCTCCCAAGATTCTCTCATTTCTTTGAATTTAGGTCTCTTGATCTCAGGCTGAAACCAGTTCTCTTGATACAGAGACTACTGGGAGGTGTTTTCATACTGGCCTGGGCCCTCAAGCAAGGAAGCTGCAGGCATCTGTAGTGGGCTCTCTTGAGGGCGGTTATTGGAAGGAAATTAAGTGTACTATATTAGTTTATATCGGTTCCTCTTCAGTCTGTCCCCATCTCCACCCCAAGCCTGTAAGAAAATACCTAGATTAACCTCTACAGCCTACAATTCTGAAATTTAAGTTGCCTTATGCACAAAATAATGGCCTCATGCTCTATCAAATGGAAACTGCATTTTGCTGCAAGTAACAGAGGACTGAAAAACAGTGGCCAAAACACACAAGAATCCTCTTTTTTTCTCCCACCTGAAAAAAGACCTGAATGAGGCAATCTCGACTGATGCTGTGAGTCCAGGGTCATCTGAGATCCAGCCTCATCCTTATTGCTCAATCTTAGCACGTAAGTCCTATTCTCAAAAGTCCCTTCATGGTCCAGATAGCTCCAACTGTCACATTCTGTGTTTCAGGACCGAAGGGGAAGGAAGGGATGCCCCTTCTAATGAAAGCATCTGCCTGAAAGTCCCAGAGAACCACGCTGCTTCCCTTTCATTGCAGGTCCACTCATTCTTTGAACCTAAGTCTCTTGATCTCAGGCTCAAGCCAGCCAGAGCAGAGGTTCCCTTTGAACAGAGAAGGCTGAGGGGTATTTCCCCACTGAGCCTGGCCACAGCCATGGGGGCTGAAAAAAGGCTTGGCCTGGAGGGTTTTAGCTAGCAGCTTGTTGCTAAGGGTGGAGGGAAGCGTGGGTCTTGGGAGGCAGCTAACCAACTCTGCCACATCTATGCTGTGGTTTATTTATCTCCTAGAGAGGCTCTGGGTTGGAAAGAGTTTGAAGTGGGTGAAGGTGACCCAGAGTCAGTGTAGTAGGACTCCTCGGAGGCGGCAAATGCCGCACGCCCTGTATCTTTCTGCTGCATCACTTCTGTCCCTTTCTGCTATGCAGAAAGCTTCCTTCCCGTTGTTTTGTGTTGGACTCCTGGGAGGAAATGCTAGCTTCTCATAAAGGGTGTGTGTGTGTGGTTTTGTCAAGTCACAGAACCCATTCAGACTTCCTTTGAGTACATACAAATTAAAATGACTCATTGACCATCGTCACTTCTTTGGGGGAAGCCCTTGTTTCTTGCCTGGTTCTTGAAACCGCCTGTCATTTGATATTCCTGCCTCCTGGAGCCCCCTTCTCCAACTTATCCCTCCCTAACTTCCCCACTGACTCTTGACAGAGACAGTTCTGCTGATAATCCTGCTCAGAAACTATGGTGGATGTGATGGTTACTTTTGTGTGTCAACTTGGCTGGACTGCAGTGCCCAGATACATGGTCAGACATTATTCTGAATGTTTCTGTGAGGGGATTTACTGGATGAGAGTCATACTTATACCCATGGAATTCCAGTAAGCAGATTGTTTTCCGTGCTGCGGTGGGCCTCACCCAATCAGCTGAAGGCCCGGACTGGAGCAGAAGACCCTCTCCCCGTGAACAAGGGGGATTTGTGCAGCAGAGGCCTGTGGACTTGACCTGTAATATCTGGGAATATCAGCTGCAATATCAGCCCTTTTCTGGGTCTCCAGCATGCTGGTCCAGCCTGTAGATTTTGAACCTCTGACTTCCATCATCATGTGAGCCAGTTGCTTAAAAATAAATCTCTTTATATGCACACATCTTTCTCAGTTTATAATGGGATGACATCCTGATAAATCCATCATCAGTTGAAAATATCAGTTGAAAGTGCACCTAACACGCCCAGCCTCCCACACATCCCCGCTCAGCCCAGCCCCCCACGTGTGCCCAGAGCACGCACATTAGTCTGCCGGTGGGCAGGACCCTCTAACACAAGGCCTCAGGCAGGCAGGCAGTTCAGTCACTCAGTCGTGTCTGACTCTCTGTGACCCCATGAACCGCAGCACGCCAGGCCTCCGTGTCCATCACCAACTCCCGGAGTTTACTCAAACTCATGTCCATTGAATCGGTGATGCCATCCAACCATCTCATCCTCTGCCGTCCCCTTCTCCTCCTGCCTTCAATCTTTCCCAGCGTCAGGGGCTTTTCCAATAAGTCAGTTCTTCACATCAGGTGGCCAAAGTATTGGAGTTTCAGCTTCAACATCAGTCCTTCCAATGAACACCCAGAACTGATCTCCTTTAGGATGGACTGGTTGGATCTCCTTGCAGTCCAAGGGACTCTCAAGAGTCTTCAAGGCCTAGTTTATCATAAAGGATTGACCATCTTACGGAATTTCTGAAACACCATACTGGAATGGAAAAACCGAGCAGAGTGTGGGTGCAGATGGTTGTCAGAGCGTGGGTGGTTCACCCTTGTGGTCTCGGGGCTGTGTCTGCCCTGCGTATGGTTAGAGAGAGGGCCGTGCTTCACATCTCTCGCCCCGAGAAAGGCCCACCTTCAGAGTAAGTGTCTACTGACTGTGCATCACGTTTGCCCCGTCGTGAAGCAGGTAACTTATAAGTTGAACCGTCGTGAGTCGAGGATCAGCGGTGTCTACATGGCCCGTTGGTTCTGTTTCTCCAGAGAAAGCTGCCTGACCCAGCACTTCTTCCATCCTTGGTGACCAGCCCAGATCTGACTGGAGCACGCAAGGCTTTTCCTAGCCCCTCTCACCTCCACGTCTGCTCCTGTGCGTGCTGAGCCCGCGTGGGCCCACCCCCTGCCCCGGCCACCTCTGTTAGCTGCCAGCCGTATCGTGTTGCTTCACGCACAACCTTTGGGTCCATCAAGGGGTTTCACATCCGTGCCCACCCTGTTCTCTTTGCCTGGGATGTTTTCCTGCCAGGCTGACGACTGTGAAGTTCAAAACAGTGGCCAGTAGCCCCTTAAATATAAATCATAAAATGAAATGTAACTCAAAGGTCAGTTTCACCAGCCACACGTCACATGCTCACTCAGCACAGGTTCCTGGCGGTGACTGTTTGAGGACGTTGCAGACAGAGGGCCTTTCCATCATTGTAGACAGTTCTGCCGGAAGCTTTCACCCTTTGCCTGATGGCCTGATAAAATGAAGAGACCGGTCAGTGCACCTTCTGGAGACTTCCTGCAGGCTCCCTCCTGTACTGAGGTCTCCTTCAGCTTTGCTTTGAGAGTTTGCTGAAAGCTGTGGATGTCATTCTCTGAGAACACACACATGCGTGTGGGTGCGTACATCATAAACAGCATTTCAAGGTGTAATCATCAGCTCCCCTTAGGGGTCAGGCCTGTCCCGTGGGTTAATAATAACCCACACGATAAGCTAATACTGCAGCCTGAGACCTGCTTGCTGGTATAAAAAGCTGATGCTTCTGTCCTGCTCACGTCCGCCTGTTCTGTATTTTACGTGGTGGTGGTTTTATTTTTCTTTTCCTTCACATGTTTTAACTCACTTGCTTCTCAGAGCAACCCACGAGGTGGCTTCTGCTGTCCACGTTTTGCAGGGGAGGAAACTGAGGCCCAGAGCATTCGAATGCTCAGGGTCCCTCAGCTAGTGAGTGGCCTGGCCAGGGTTTGACCCAGGCAGCCTGAGTTCTGCATCGGGGTTCCTAACCTTTCCGACAGGGCTGAGAAAGCTGCCTGCCCCTGCATGTGAGCTCCTAAGGACTCAGATTGCATCTTGCCTCCCTGGCCTTTGCGGGTCTCCGTGGTGCCTGGGGTTCCGTCGAGGGGAGACGGCTGCTGGGGGAAGGGGGTCCTGGGTCTGCTGCGGTTTCGCAGCAGCTTCAGGTAGAGTGGTCTCAGCCCCAAGACCTTGGATTCTCCTGCTGCGTGTCTTTTCCTCTCTTCCTTCCACTGGCTGTGATTTGTTCCTGAGCCCCTAGGGCTGGGAGAAACTCCGAGTCCCCGAGACCGGCTTCGCCTGGCAATCCCTGGTGGAAAGCCAGCCGGTGCCCAGCTGGCCCTCCTAAGCCAGGGGCCCCACCGTGCCCTGTCCCGAGCCTCCTGTCTGCCCCAGAGGCCTCGGTGCTCGAAGCGGCGTGGCCTCTGGGCGTGTGTGCTCCCATGTCCTGTTGTGGCGATGGCCTCCTCGGGCCAGGGGCAGCCGGCTCTCCCGTATGCTGAGCCAGGGAGGAGGGGTGTGTGTGTTTACTTTCGCTTCCTTCCTTCCTTCCTTTTTCATCTGTGTCCCCCTGACCTTGAGTCCTTTGCGGGTTCGTCTTGAGCTGGTAGTTAAAACTGAGCCAAGTCACGCTGACCCAGAGGCGGAAGAGGGCCTGGTGGGGAGGGGATGACCTTTGAGTGAATCAGTTGCTCCTTTGGCTGTGCTTAAGTGTCCCCGGCAACCTCTGGTGCCATACGATCCGGGGCAGGCCGAGGCCTGGAGGAGGTGGGACGGGGCAGCCAAGGTCCCTGACTGATGAAGGGCTGGGAACAGCACCTGTTTTCACGTCGCAGTCCTGCTGGCAGGGACTCACGGACGTACAAAAAGCATCCTTGCCTTCACGGAGTTGGCTGTCTGGTCAAGAAGGCCAAGTGAAGGATGACGTCATTCAAGATGTGCTGTCAGTATATTTGGGAAATTTCCAAAGGGTTTTTCCACCTATACTACCTTATAACATGGCAAAATGCTATAATACAAGTATAGACATTTGGTCCCATGAATTCTGAAGGGGTAAGATGTCACCCAGGACGGAATTTCTCAAAAGACGCACTGGGACCTGCATGGTATATTGTTCAGCTTGGAGGAGGTGAGGTCCAGTGGAAGGAGAACTGTTTAGATCTTGAGAGAATGGCATTCCTGCCTTTTCACGTCATGGCAACGGACACTTCTGAGGATACGTGCGCCCAGAGAGACGTTGATTTAATAGTGGGAGACAGAAGAAAATCATAAGGTGCGTTAGGATGGCCGACCACCAGGAAGTCATTTGTGGCTTATCATTTGTACCTGAATTAAGCAGGCATTACTTTTTTTTTTAGTATGGAGGATAGCGGCTTTGCAGTGTTGTGTTTCTGCTGCATAACAATCAGCTGTTTGTATCCACACCCCATCCCACCCCCCAGGTCGTCACCCAGCCCCGAGCTGAGCCCCTGTGCCACATAGCAGCCTCCCACCAGCTGCCCATCTTATGGTTGTGCACGCCTGCTACTCTCCCCGCTTGTCCCACCCTCTCCTTCCCCTTCACTTCATGGCAAATAGATGGGGAAACAGTGACAGACTTCATTTTTTTTGGGGCTCCAAAATCACTGCAGATGGTGACTGCAGCCACAAAATTAAAAGACGTTTGCTCCATGGAAGGAAAGTTATGAGCAACCTAGACAGCTTATTAAAAAGCAGAGACATTACTTTGTCAACAAAGGTCCGTCTAGTCAAGGCTTTGGTTTTTCCAGTGGTCATGTATATGGATGTGAGAGTTGGACTATAAAGAAAGCTGAGCACTGAAGAATTGATGCTTTTGAACTGTGGTGTTGGAGAAGACTCTTGAGAGTCCCTTGGACTGCAAGGAGATCCAACCAGTCCATCCTAAAGGAGATCAGTCCTGGGTGTTCATTGGAAGGACTGATGTTGAAGCTGAAGCTCCAATCTTTTGGCCACCTGATGCGAAGAGCTGACTCACTGGAAAAGACCCTGATGCTGGGAAAGATTGAGGGCAGGAGGAGAAGGGGACGACAGAGGATGAGATGGTTGGATGGCATCACCAACTCGATGGACATGAGTTTGAGTAGGCTCTGGGAGTTGGTGATGGACAGGGAGGCCGGGCGTGCTGCATCCACAGGGTCACAAAGAGTTGGACACGACTGAGCGACTGAGCTGAACTCCTTCCCCTCCCGTGTCCATAAGTCTGTTCTCTATGTCTGTGTCTCTATTCCTGCCCTGCAAGCAGGTTCATCGGCACCATTTTTCTAGACTCCATATACATGCGTTCATACCCAGTAGTTTTCCATTTCTGACTTCCTTCCCTTGGGTGACAGACTCTAGGTTCATCCACATCACTTCCAAGTGACCCGATTTTGTTCTTTTCTGTGGCTGAGTAATAAACAGGCATTTCTTAGGCGTCTGCAGTGTACATTGGCTAGGTTTGGGGAATGAACCATTCAGTAATGGTCTCTCCATCATGGAGGCTCCCCGGGTCGCTGGGTGATGCTCTGTAGAGAGATCCTGCAGCTCCCTGAGAGCTTATTTAATGCTGCAGCACCAGCTCCGTGGGCCCTCGGCCTGGAGAGCTGCCTGGGTGTCTGGCCACCCAGCGTGTGTTGGGGGTCCAGGGGTTGAGGCCTCCTGCTGTTCCCCCTCCTCCTCACCTCCCTTCAGGGCCCCCCTGTGGGTGACTTCCAGGCTTTTAGGTCAAGGCTAGAAAGCTTTGAGAAGGCTTCCCAACCGTCCGTCCCGCATTGCCCAGTGAGTTAAGGGAAGTCACTTTGTCTGGACTGGGTGTGTCCCCTGCCCCTTGGGAGTGAAACCAGGCAGCTATGTGAGGGAGACACGGACTGGTGGAGGCCAGTCCCGGCCTGTGTCAGGAAGCTGTCCAGGTGATGAGCCTCTCTCTGGATCCCAGCCTGGCAGGGAAGGGGCCATCCACAGATACTCCTCTTAACAGCATCTGAGTATTTCCTATCTCAGAGGCAGGAAACCTGTTCTTGAACCCATTTCTTTTCATCGTGTAGATGCTGCAAACATCTTTGGAGCCCATTTGGTCCTTGGTATAGAGCTGGAGGTGTAACCATAAATTTACCAAAGGGTGTAACCCCCTTTGCTAACCATAAATTGGTTTTCTGTGTCTTTGTGTCTCTTTCTGCTTTGTAAATAAGTCCATTTGTATAATTTTTTAGATTCCACGTGTAAGTGATATTATGTCTTATTTCTCTCTCAGACTTACTTCGTGTAGTATGATCATCTCTTGGTCCATACATATTGCTGCAAATGGCATTATTTCATTCTTTTGTATGACTGAGTAATAGTCCATTGCGTATCTACACCACATTTTCTTTATCCATTCATCACTTGATGAACATTTAGGTTGCTGCAGTCTCCTTTCTAGCTGTGTGACCTTGGATCAATTGCTTAATCACTATTTCTTTGAGTGTCAAATGGATATGGCAATATTTAACAGCAGGGCTGCAGGCTGGATTCCGTAAGTGAATCCTGGTCCAGCAGAGGTCCGATAAACACTCCTGCATTGGTTCCTTATGTCCTCCTGGCAACAGGAGTGAGGTGCGGGGCGGGCAGGCTTGATTACTGCCCTTTTTGTGCGATGATGTGCTTTTTCCTTGTAAGTGGGTGTTTTCCTTCCCCTGCCTCCATCTCTGCCCAGGACAGAGAGAGAGCTGAGGTTTTCAGTCATAGCAGAACAGATCAAGATTAGAGATGACAAATTCTGCACAGCTGCGGTGGTTTGGCCACTCACAGGATGTCAGGCTCCTGTAGGACTCTCCACAGTTTTGATACATTGTATTTCAAGATTGCAGAGGGGCAGGGTGGGTTTTGACAGATCTGGAGCCCCTTGGTATTGTATATCTGTCTCTTTCTTGGCCCTTTACTTCCCCTTATTGGCAATCCTGTAGGTGTTTTATTTTTCCTAATTTTTATTTATTTAAATTTTGTCTTTCGTGAAGACCACCCTTGACAAATACGTTTGGTTTCCCAGATTTATTATTGATAGTGAGCAGCATTTTCTGGAGTTTTATAATTACTTGGCAGGTTCAGTTCATTTGCTCAGTCGTTTCTGACTCTTTGCTATCCCATGGACTGCAGCACATCAGGCCTCCCTGTCCATCACCAACTCCTGGAGTTTACTGAAACTCATGTCCATCGAGTTGGTGATGCCATCCAGCCATCTCAGCCTCTGTCAGCCCCTTCTCCTCCTGCCTTCAATCTTTCCCAGCATCAGGGTCTTTTCAAAAGACTCGGTTCTTCGCATCAGGTGGCCAAGGTATTGGAGTTCCAGTTTCAGCATCAGTCCTTCCAATGAATATTCAGGACTGATTTCCTTTAGGATGGGCTGATTGGATCTCCTTGCAGTCCAAGGGACTCTCAAGAGTCTCCTCCAACACCACAGTTCAAACGCATCAATTCTTTGGCGCTCAGCTTTCTTTATAGTCCAACTCTCACATCCATACATGACTACTGAAAAAAAAATTACTTGGCAGGTAAAATAGCAAAAATGGTAACTGATGGACCAAAGGCTTCAAAAAGTACTTTACCCCTTTCTGTTATGGAATGCTTGAAGTGTACACGAAAGTAGAGAGAGTTATTAGTGAACCCAAGCACCTCTCACCAGCGTCAGCTATGGTTAATATCTTGCAGTCTGTGTTCCCGACACTCCCCAGTTTTTATTTTAAAGCTGTTCACAGATATTGTATCACTTTACCCATAAATACTTAATTTTTTTTCTCTAACAGATAAGAAACCTTAAAAGTATCACATTTTTACATCTAACAAAATGGATAAAAGTTCTTTTTTGTACCATCTCCTACCCAGTTCTTTTTCAGATTTCCCTGGCTGTTTAAACAGCGTCCTTTCTCATGGTTGGTTTAAAACATTTGACTGGAAATGGCGGTTATATTTTTCATGTGATAAATGGTGGGGGGGGCCCCCCTTTTTCCCTCATGTGATGCTGTTACTCAACCCACTGACATAACTCTGAGTGTAAGGAGAGAACTGTGTGGTCGATAAATAATAAAGCAACAGCCAGTTAAGAAGTGCGTCAATAAGCAATTTTATAAGCTTTTTATTATGGAAAATTTGCCAGTGTAGACAGTAAAGATGACAGCAAAAGCGCAATAGCTCAGTGGTAGACTCACCCGCCAGAAAACTGCATTCTAGACCGTGGCCTCAAAAATTCCTGCTGTAATTACGCGTCTTCAGTTCTTGGAACCAGGCCCCCTGGGAGTTAGCGGCGGCCTTGGCCGCCGGTCTGAGAAGTCCGGTGCCCTGCTCAAGGTCGAAGGCCTGAGTCCGTGGTCACTGTTGACGCCTGCTGCTCCCACTCTTTGGGCGCAGGACGCTGCCTCTCAGAGGCCCAGCTGTGCGGGCGGTCAGTGCCTCTTCTGTGCGGGGCAGGAAGGTTTCTTTTGTTGGCACCATGGTCCATGAAGAGCCCGGGTCCCTTGGCTTGGAGAGCCGTGAGGGGCCCTGTTTGTGCACGTGGCCCTGCTGGGACCACCTTCTGGAGAGCAGGCCCTGGCAAGGTTGGCATCTCTGCTCACAGCCCGCAGATGGAGGAGGACTGTGTGCCCCCAGAGGGCCGGCTGGCCCCTACGGGGGAAGAAGGGGAAGTAGGGGGTGCGGGCAGGGGGGGTGCATTGCCAAGGCCTCTAGTCTCGGGGGCGTGACCAGCCGTGGCTTAGCTGAGGGAGTGTGGATCCCACCCTGGCACACGGTGCTTTATCCAGGCTCCTCCCGGCTCCCATGCGCCCTCCTCCCCCTGGGAAGCCAGCAGCGTATTCATGAGCTCGAAGGGCTGTCACGAGGCATCACTGCAGGGCGGGGGGCCCACACTCAGCATCACACTCTCCCCCCCAAATTCCCCGGTGTGACCAGGCCCCCTGTCATGTCTGGGTCTGTGCTGCGTTTTCCTGGGAAGCTTCCCTGACCTTGAGGCTTGGAGGTGCTATGCTTCTTGTGTTCTGGGGATGATGGGTGTGATGGGGGAGGCAGAGCTGGAAATCGGTGGGAGGACGGTACAGCACTGCCGAGTCTGGGGACCCCTCCACAGCAGAGGCTCCCTGAGTTAGCGCACGTTTGCAGGAGTTAGAGGCGGCACATGACTTGTCCCTTTGAGCAGGCCAGTTCACGTCTTCAGTTCAGTTCAGTCACTCAGTCGTGTCTGACTCTTTGCGGCCGCATGAACCGCAGCACGCCAGGGCTCCCTGTCCATCACCAGCTCCCAGAGTCCACCCAAACCCATGTCCATCGAGTCGGTGATGCCATCCAACCATCTCATCCTATGTCGTCCCCTTCTCCTGCCCTCAATCTTTCCCAGCATCAGGATCTTTTCCAATGAGTCAGCTCTTTGCATCAGGTGGCCAAAATATTGGAGTTTCAGCTTCAGCATCAGTCCCTCCAATGAACACCTAGGACTGATCTCCTTTAGGATGGACTGGTTGGAACTCCTTGCAGTCCAAGGGACTCTCAAGAGTCTTCTCCAACACCACAGTTCAAAAGCATCAGTTCTTCAGCACTATTAGGCACTGGGTTTCTTTTCTGTAAAATGAAAATGCTTGGTCTCCGTTGTTTGTGTCTCCTTGGACCCAAAGACTTGGTGGTTTGAGCCCCCTGGGCCGGGGGTCTGGGTGTGATGGTGGCTTCCTGGGTGCTGCTGGGTCATGGGGGCCTTGGCCTCGGGCACCGTCTCCTGCCCCGGGCCTGCCCTGGGATAACTCTTGCTGGCTTGGAGCCCAACCAGCTTGGAGCGAGAGAGGCAGAGGAAGCCCCGGGTGGGGGGTATGTGGGGGCGCCCTCCTGGCTGGGGTGGGGGTGGGAGAGGCTTAGCGTCTGTTGTTCTGGGTCGCAGCAGCGAGGCTCTGCTCGGGGAGCCTGTGTGGCTGGCAGGCTGTGTGAGCTGCCGTGATCGTGCGGGGGAGCAGCGTGTGAAGGTCGGGGACGCCGCAGCTGACCCGCTCAACCTGCTGACTTGGCCTAAGCGCCCTGCGCCCACTCCCGCCGGCACCTCTTGGCTGGACTGGGAGCCTCCTATAGGAAGGCAGTGGTGCCCACCGGCGGCCCGGGGCAAGTGGCCCCTGAGTGGGGTGGGTGTGGACGTGCATGCTGGTCCCAGGGGTCAGGAGCAGAGCCATGCATGGCCCAGGAAACAAGGTGCTGGGCTCCGTCCTAGGTGAACTTCCCCAAAGCTCCCAGCTGAAACCGAGTCAGACCCAGCCCTGGTCAGTCCGGAGCCTTGGATGACCAGGGGAGGCGGGCATCGTCCTGCCAGAAACTGGGTCATAGCACCCTACTGGGTGTCTGGGCCTTCCCCACCCAGGGTCTCAGCACGGTATATCCCAGAGTTCCCTTCTTATAGGTTTTTAACTGTGTGATTATTTATAATACAAAGCAAGGATGAAAATGCTGCTTTATACATTTTTATTTTATTGAAGTATAGTTGATTTACAGTGTTTTGTTAATTTCTGTGTGTGTATGTGAATGCTCAGTCGTGTCTGACTCTTGGCGACCCCATGGCCTGCAGTCCGCCAGGTTCCTCTGTCCATGGAATTTTCCAGACAAGAATTCTGGAGTGGGTGGCCATTTCCTTCTGCAGGGGATCTTCCTGACCCAAGGATCTAACCCGCGTCTCTTGGGTCTCCTGCATTGGCAGCTGGATTCTCCACCGCTGTGCCACCTGGGAATGCCCTTGTTAAGTTCTGCTGTGCAGAGAAATGATACATCTCTCCTTTCTCGTGTTCTTTTCTATTATGGTTTATTACAGGGCCTGGAATATATTTCCCTGTGCTATACAGTAGGGCCTTGTTCACCTGTGCTATCGATACATGTAATATGAACAGTTTGCATCCGCTGATCCCGGATTTCTACTCCACCCCTCCCCAACCCCTTCCCCTTCAGCCTGTGCATCTGTTTCTGTTTTGTAAATAAGTTCGTTTATATCATATTTTAGAGTCCACAGATAAGTGCATCATGTGCTACTTATCTTTCTGACTTTGCTCAGGATGACACTCTCTGGGTCCATCCATGTCACTGCACATGGCATTATTTCATTCTTTCTAACGGCTGAGTAATATTCCATTGTGTGTGTGTACTGCGTCTTCCTTTTTCTATGCGTCTGTCCATGGACTTTAGGTTGCTTCCTGAGCAGCGATTAGGTTGTGTATAGTGCTGTGTGGCCAGAGGGGTGCGTGTATCTTTGGGAATTAGTTTTCTCTGGATATACGCCCAGGCTTCCCTTGTGGCTCAGCTGGTAAAGAATCCGCCTGCAGTGCAGGAGACCTGGGTTTGATCCCTGGGTCGGGAAGATCCCCTGGAGATGGGATAGGCTACCCACTCCAGTACTCTGGCCTGGAGAATTCCATGGACTGTATTGGTCCATGGGGTCACAAAGAATCGGACATGACTGAGCAACTTTCATTTCTGGATATATGCCCAGGAATTGCTGGATCCTATGGCAGCTCTATGTTTAGTTTTTTTTAAGGGGCCTCCATACTATTCTCCATTGGAGGAGGAAACGGCAACCCGTTCCAGTATTCCCGACTGAAAATCCCCGTGGACAGAGGAGCCTGGCAGGCTACCATCCATAGGGTCACAAAGAGTCGGACGCGACTGAGCGTGCCGGCTATTCTCCTGGTGACTGCACCTACCTACGTTCTCCCCAACAGTGTAGGAGGGTTCCCTTTCCCTCCACACCCTCTCCAGCATGTACTATTTGTGGACTTTTTAGTGATGGCCATTCTGACCCGTGAGAGGTGGTGCCTCCTTGTAGTTTTGATCTGCATTTCTCTGATAATTGGTGGTGATGAGCACAAAGGTGCTGTTTTGATGGACACACACCAGAGCTGGTGGATGGCAGCTGAGACCTCCCACCAGCCTTCATTCGTGGTGGGCCCGTGTCTCAGACAGCCTGTGCAGTGAAACTTCTGTGATGTTGGAAATGTTCTGTGTCTGCGCTGACCAGGGTGGGACCACTGGCCGCACGTGACTCACGAGTACTCATCAGTCTGGATCCCCTCAGTGTGGCCGATGCAACCAGGAAAACTGAAAACTTAATTTATTTCATTGTAATTAAATGTAAGTAGTCACCTGTGACCAGTGGCTCCTGACGCTGCAGTTCTAGAGAATAGTAAGTAGGTAATTGCAAGTGAGAGTAGTTTTACTTTTTACTATAGAAAGTTTCACATATATATTGAGTAGTATGACCGCATATACCCTTCATCCAGCTTCTGTAAAAACTAATCCATTGGCCAATCTTACTTCACCTTTACCTCGCCACCACCCCACCCCCAGCTCTCACTTCTGTGTTTCTTTGAAGCAGACAATAGCTTTTGAATTTTTGTTTTTAAACAGCTCATCTTTAACCCCAGGATAGAATAAAACTATTTGACCTTGATTTTTTTCTCATCCCTTGTGGCTTTTTTTGTCATTTATTGAAGAGCTTTGTGGGCTTCCACTAAACCAGCTGCAGGCCCCGAATGATGTCTCTGAAGACTGCTCGAGGCTTTCTCATATTTCTGTAATGAGAAATATGCACCACGGATCTCTTATTTAATTTGTAATAATATTGTTTAATATGTTTTATATTATACAGTTTAATATTAACTGATTATGGCTCAAACTGTACATGCTGACATTTGGGACTGATTAAAACTTGATGTCCCATATGTTCAACCAATTTTTAGATCTGCAAAAAATTGGTCCAGGAAAATTGTTTGACAGAAATAATGGAGAACTCCATGGCACAGGCTGTAATGAGTAAAGTTTGTCAATGAAACTACTCAATGGTTCAGATTGATTTGAAATTGAAAAGAACTGATCCACGTGAAAATCATTTTGACTAAATAACATGAAAAACATTAGGAGCACTGGATATGAAAATGCCAGGCAACTAGAAGGACTGCCTGGCATTCTCTCCGGAAGATGCTTCTGATCACAGTGTTTGTGTCCAGAACATCTTCAGGGTCAAGGCGGCCGCTGCCCATCTCCATCTACTCTTCCCTTAACCTCAGATCCGTCTGGAAGGGCGTGGAAAGGGGAAGTTTCTGCATTCGAACGTCCCAGACTCTGGCGACTGCCCATCCCTAGGATGACTCAGAACGGACAACTGGAGCTCGAGTGAAAGCAAGAACAGCTGCCCTGCCTGCCGCCCGCTTGGACCTTCCCCCTGGATGTCCCTCCCTCTCTGAGGGCCTCTCCTCTTCCTCGGGTGGCTTGGAGAAGCCTCTTGGCTTTTCTCCACGAGCCTCTAGCCTGGGGGTGAATTCTCCCAGCAGCACGTGCAACAGTCCCCGTGAAGAGGCAAGGGCGGGACGCTACTGGTGCTCCAGTGGCTTAGGACTCTGCCGTGCTCCCAGCGCAGGGGGCCTGGGTTCAATCCCTGGTCCGCGCAGGGGGCCTGGGTTCAATCCCTAGTCCGGGAACTCCACCCCGTGTGCCACCGCGAAGACCACGTGCGGCCAAATGAATAATTTTTTTTTTTTTAAAAAGAGGCAAGGGTGAAAAAGCAAAGACGGGGCTTCTCCCCAGCGGTTGCCTGGTGCAGTGGGCACCTGGCCCTTGTCCTGAGCCCTGAGGAGCAGGAGCCGTCCCAGCTGGAGCCCTCGGGCTGCAGAAGCCAGGCCTCCTGGCTGTGTTTTCCTGGAGGCCCCACGGCCAGTAAAGGGCCAATGATGCCCTCGCACTTGGGGTGGTCTCTGCCCTCCCAGGCCAGGGACTTGCCAGGCCTCTCTGGGAGGCAGTGGGTGCCCTGTGTCCATTTCATGCCAGAGTCTCCAGAAGCCTCTTGTGGATCTGTGACTGCTCCCATCGAGCGCTGGGAGGTGTGTACAGATGGAGCCTACTTGTTCCTTAAGTAAACCCGGAGCATCCTTTTGGGTTTCAAGTGCTACAGGCTTTCAGAAGGGGATAGGGAAAGCCGTCCGGAGGACGATAGATATCTTGCTCTATCCGGAGCAAGATAGAAATGGTGACAAGATAGAACTGGTGACGGCCTGCAGCGCAGGAGTGGGGTCTGAGGGGAGGGAGCAGTGTTGGGGTGCAGGAGAAGTCCATCTCAAAAGCATGCAGCCTCAGCCTCTGCACACCCCACCATCAGCTCCCCTGGTTCCTGACTGGGAAGGAGCTGAGCTCTTACACGGAGGTGGGGGGTCCCGCTCTCCTGCACCCCCACTTTGTGGAAGGGAACTGTGCTGTCCTTGGGGGCTAACATCTTTTCTCCCTGCGACCCCCCAACCCGTCCCCGTCTATTCAGCAGTGGCCAATGTGGCCCCGGGATTAGGAGAAGAAGCAAGAGGGCCCTCGCTGGAGCAGCGCCACTTGCTCAGCAGTGTGCAGCCCAGCGAGCGGCATTTTTTTTTTTTTTTAGAAGTTTTGCTGGAAGGCCCTGGATCAGGGCTTGACTCTAGACCCACCCTTGAACTCTATGTGGCCTCAGGCAGTTCCTTTAACCTTTCTGAGTTTGGTCTCCTTCACGAGGTGGGATGCCACTTGGACTAGCTCCCAGGGTAGTTTTGAGATCCTAGTGCGGCCTGTCCCAGAACATCTCATCCTGTGCCGTCTGACTCAGAGTGGACGCTCCAACAGTAGCTGCTGTGATCTTCCTCACAGTTATCTGAACCCACACTGAGCGTCCGTCGGCAGTCAGGTACTGGGCCGGTCTCGTCTTGCAGACTCTCTCCGGGATCTGGAGCCGCCCCCAGCAGGACCACGGTGTTGGGCGGCCCAGTGACCCGACCCCTAGGCGTCTTTGGTTTCTGCGGCTGACTGGCTGGGGGGCATCCGGGGTGGGGCTCCCGTGCGGTCTTTGGTCCTCAGTGGCCCCTCTGACTGTGTGTGATTCACGGATAGACCGTCCACTTGCCCGCGATCGTGCCGTTGGTGACACTGCCCAGGGAGCAGACGCCTCGTGGTAGAACAGAAACAGCCCCGCCCAGGGTCGGGGGGCCCTGGTTTCCTGGTGCTGCCCAGCTCCCAAGGAGCTCTGTGATATTTAACAGGTGGCCGTGCTCCTTTGGGCCTTTTATTTTTATAAATGAACGGTTGAGTTGGATGGCCCGTGAACCACCTCCACTTCTGTTGCACCCAGCATGAACATCTGGTGCCCAGCTGTGGGCTGGTGTGGGGCGGAGTCAAGGCCGTGACTGCGGCCTCGGCAGAGGTTCCCTACCTCCTTCTTCCGAAGACCGCGGGAATCCACAGTTTCCAAGCTGGCGGGGCCAGTGTCTAATGAAGGTCCCTTTCAGTTCAGTTCAGGTCAGTCGCTCAGTCATGCCTGACTCTTTCCGACCCCATGGACTGCAGCACGCCAGGCCTCCCTGTCCATCACCAACTCCTGGAGTTTACTCAAACTCATGTCCATTGAGTCGGTGATGCCATCCAACCATCTCATCCTCTGCCGTCCCCCTCTCTTCCCTCCTTCAATCTATCCCAGCATCAGGGTCTTTTCAAATGAGTCAGTTCTTCACATCAGGTGGCCAAAGTATTGGAGTTTCAGCTTCAACATCAGTCCTTCCAATGAACACCCAGGACTGATCTCCTTTAGGATGGACTGGTTGGATCTCCTTGCAGTCCAAGGGAGTCTCAAGAGTCTTCTCCAACACCACCGTTCAAAAGCATCAATTCTTCAGCACTCAGCTTTCTTTATAGCCCAACTTTCACATCCATACATGACTACTGGAAAAACCATAGCCTTGACTAGGCGGACCTTTGTTGGCAAAGTCATCTCTCTGCTTTTTAATAGGCTGTCTAGGTTGGTCATAGCTTTCCTTCCAAGGAGTAAGCATCTTTTTATTTCATGGCTGGCCCCTTACCAGATCTATTCACGGGCTGCCTTTTAATGCTCTTTGCATAGAGTGGTATCTGTGAAAGCCGTTACGTGTTCACAGGTCGGGAAGGCCTGTCACCTTTTTCCCATGTTGCATCTTGACACCTCTGCTGGTGTTTCCTCCTCAGAGCCGTGTTGGGCGGGCCTCGCTCTGGTCTGGTTTGCTAACTGGCTCGGGCCCCTGTGCGCACCAGGGAGCCCTGAATCAGCTAATGAATTAACATCAGGACTGGAGTCCTTTGTTGGAGTTTGAAGGTAAAACTCAGTTGGTTGTGCCAAAGATTTCTAGGTGTCGTCTTTCATACGATGGTGAAAACCGGATCGCCTGCTTTTTTTTTTTTTAACCTTTTACTTTTTTTTTATTGAAGGGTAATTGCTTTACAGAATTTTGCTGTTTTCTGTCAAACCTCAACATGAATCAGCCACAGGTAGACATATATCCCTTCCCTTTTGAACCTCCCTCCCATCTCCCTCCCCATCCCACCCCTCTAGGTTGACACAAAGCCCCTGTTTGAGTTCCCTGCATCATACAATGAATTCCCATTGACTATCTGTTTTACATATGCTAATGTAAGTTTCCATGTTACTCCCTCCATACATCTCACCCTCTCCTCCCCTCTCCCCATGTCCATAAGTCTGTTCTCTATGTCTGTTTCTCCATGGCTGCCCTGTAACTAAATTCTTCAGTGCCATTTTTTCTAGATTCCGTGTATATGAGTTAGAATACCGTATTTATCTTTCTCTTTCTGACTCACTTTTGGACTCTCAGTTGGCTTCTGATTTTCGAGGTCACGTGTCCTGTTAGGACGCAGGCAAGCAGTCTGAGTGAAGCCTCCTCACTCTGACATGGGCGTGAGCTCTCAGATGCCCCCGTATTTCCATGGCCGAGCCTGGTGCCTCACTCCCTCTCCATCAAGGACTCTGCCCTAAGAAAGCTTTGATTTCACTCTTAGCAACGATCCCATGTGCTTTACACCTGTCACTTGTCACTGTCTGTCTGGGAATTTGTAATGAATGCGTCTGTTTTCCCAGCTGAGCTGGAACTCATTATTTTGCTGTGGGCTGCATCTCCCTTCGCCCCCAGAACTTAGCGTCCAGGAGGTGCCTCATCGACGGCTGATGGCCCGTGTCCTGCCGGGGGGCGGGGTCTGATGCCTGTTCCCCTCCCCATGTGTGTGCCTTCCTGGCTCTTCTTCATGTATGTGAAAATGTTTACAAAATTCCCTACAAAGAGGTCAGGCACTTTGGGGTTCTTTAGGAAGCGCCCAGTTTGTTTCCTTGGACTTAAAGGTGTAACATGGGCTGTGTGCAGCTAGAAGGACGTTGAGAGAGATTAGACCGGCCTGTGCAGGCTGCTGTAGTCATGTCTATCAAGTTTGCAGAATAGCCCAGCTGTGTGGAGGGAAAGATACATTATCATGTAGGTTTAGATTTGGCTGATTATCCTTCCTCATGTGGTGGCTCAGATGGTAAAGAATCCGTCTGCAATGAAGGAGACCCGAGTTTGATCCCTGGGTTGGGAAGATCCCCTGGAGAAGGACATGGCAACCCACTCCAGTGTTCTTGCCTGGAGGGTCCCATGGAGAGAGCAGCCTGGTGGGCTACAGTCCACGGGGTCGTAAAAAGCTGGACATTGCTGAGCGACTAACACTTTCACTTTGGTGGAATGTTAACAGAAAACCCTCAAATGACACTGGCTTAAACATGAAACTTTATGTTCTCTGTTGTGTGAAAAGTCAGGGCAGGGCCTAATTTTCTGTTTTTTTCATCCTTAAGGGAATTGCCTCATGATACAATACGACTGTTGAAGCACCAGCCATTGTATTCATGTCACAGATGGAAAGACAATCCTGGAAGTCTCACTCCATGTCCTTTTATATCTCATTAGGTAAAAGTAACAGAGGCACTCACTATAGTGACAGCTGGGAAGAAGGGTCTTAGCTGGGACATTGCCTCACCTGGAGACAGGAAGGCTCTATTTCCAAGAAAGATGCAAAGAACAGACAGTGGGTACAGAACACAGGCCCAGCACTTAACTTGAGTGAATGAACGGATGAGGGGATAAGTGATGGAAAGATGCCGTTTGGTTTCTGTGGGTTAAATGTAGACCAAACCATCATGTTAGCAGGATCTGCGATACTACAAGGAAAACCCATTTCTGGTATCACAGGAGGGAAGGAACCTTGGGGAAATTCCCCAGGGACTTGACAGAGCTCGTGTTCTTCTGCAGGGCCACTTCAGGTGGCCTTCCTCTTTTCCTTCCTTGCAGGGTGTGGTTCTCTTATTTGGAAGGCAGCAGATAACACGGCAGCCGGTGACGATGGGCTGGACCCAGATCACAGTAACCACATTTCAGAAGGTCCCCGTGAGAGCATCATCTTTTTTTGTTTGTTTGAAGAAAGAAAAGTTTTATAACTCAAGCAGGACAACCTGGGAGAAGAGAGTTTATCCTTAAATGTTGCTGAATTGAAATACTAAAGTGAAGGTGAAAGTCGCTCAGTCACGTCCAACTCTTTGCAACCCCATGGACTATACAGTCCATTCTCCAGGCCAGAATACTGCAGTGGGTAGCCTTTCCGTTCTCCAGGGGATCTTCCCAACCCAGAGGTCGAACCCGGGCCTTCCACACTGTAGGCAGATTCTTTACCAGCTGAGCCACCAGGGAAGCCCAAGAATACTGGAGTGGGTAGCCTATCCCTCCTCCAGCAGATCTTCCCAACCCAGGAGTCGGACTGGGGTCTCCTGCATTGCAGGCGGATACCAACTGAGCTATCAGGGAAGCCCTAAACTAAAATTTCCCTACATACAAATCCCTTCTTAGAAAAAGTCCCGCGTGGTTAATTATGGTCTGCTGGCGCTGGTTTGCAGCCTGTAGGTCGGCCTGAGGTTCGGTGTCGGGCTGCGTCTCGATGCTGCGGGCCTTCCAGCACGTCTGGGCCGGCGGTCCAGGGCTGTCCCCGCCCTGGAGGGGCACTGTGGAGCTGGGGCCCAGGCCCTGCAGTGGTGAGTCTGCTGTTGGCAGCGGACCGCGCTGTCTTCTTGGGAGGTCTGTCAGCTCTCAAGGGTGGCCCCCGGCTGCTAGAGGCGCAGCGGGAGGGCCCGGGGCCACACGATGGGAGTGGGTCGCAGAAGGCAGGTCCCCTGGTTACCTGACATGCGCTCAAGGCCCCCGTTGTTTTTTTTTTTTTTTTAATTTTGGCCGTGCTGGGTCTTCCTTGTGGCATCCGACTCTGAATTTGCAGCACATGGGCTTAGCTCTCCGGCGGCATGTGGGATCTTAAGCTACCCCGCCAAGGACGGAACCCGTGTTCCCTGCCTTGCAAGATGTCTTCTCAGTCACTGACCCCCAGGGAAGTCCCCCAAGGCCTCCGTCCTTGATTCCCCTTTAAAATCCTGATCAGGGTCTTTGTCACGCCTCCTGGAGACGCTCTGTTCCCTCTCTGCTTCCTCTCAGCACACACCCCTACTCCAGCCAACCCTGAATTTTCAAATCATCCTGACTCCCAGCCCTCAGTTCAGGATTGTCCTTTAAGAAGCCATCCTGGGTCCGCGCCCCCAGGCTGGGTGTGACCTGAAGTGCAAAGTGATGGCCCCGAGGTGGGGGTCACACATCCCTCCCTCCCCGCCCCGGGGCTGATGGACTCCAAGTCTGAGTTTGCTCTTCTTAACCACCTTTGGAAAAAGGCCGGTGGTTTCCAAAGACTTGCTCTGGGTCACAGGAGGCTGGCTTGGGATGGGGGAGGGCCTGGTTCCCTGACTGTGAATGAGCTAAGTAACGTTCAATTTTCTAGTCCCAGTAAAAAAAAAAAAAATAGCAGGTGGAATTAGTTTTAATAGTATATTTTAACCCAGTAGGTACAAAATACTGTCATTTCATCATGTAGGCAACACGGATGTTAGTTAAGGAGATCACTTTTCTCTCTCTGGGTTGAGACTTTAAAGGGTGGGGTGTTCACACTCATTTTAGATTAATGACGTGTTACCTTCTCAAAAGGTCCAGAGCTTGGCCGCTGTTTCTATTGATTCTCCCACTTGAGGGTCCTTGAGAGCAGGGACGGCGCTGTGACCATTAGGGTCTTCCCTGCACCCGGTCGCTGGTGTGGGTGCGTGTGATGTGAGTGGGGTCCTGTTCTGAAGCATCCCCACTCCAGGGGCCAGGACTCCGAGCGGCTGGAGTCAGGTCACAGCTGCGTGAGCTTGGGAGTCAGCCTGGGCCTCCTGGAGCCAGGGTCCCCACCCAGAATGATGCTGCTGCTGGACTGTTTTCTCCAGGGCCTTTTGGATTCTCCCGAGCTGTGAACTAGACCACGGGTCTGGGCAGGGGGTGGGGGGGGCGGTTGGGGACACTGCCCTGGCCCCACCGGCAAATGCGAGCATCTCTGTGAAGGCCCGCGGTTGGCACACCTGCCGCACGTGGGCTACTCTGCTGCCTCTTAACTCCGATCCAGAGCCGGCTGGTGCATCTGGGTCCGCTGGGTCCCAGGCTGGAAGACCCTCCACGCGCCCCATCTGGCGTCTCCACGTGCCTGCGGGTGCCCGGCCTGTCCCCGCTCCCGGCTGCACATGCAGAGAAGGACCGCGCCCGTGCAGACCCTCGGGACGCCCACCTCCTGGGGCGGGAGTTATAACGGGCCCGGCCGGGTCCGCGGTCTCACGAGGTCTCTCCTGCGCAGGCGCAGCTGGAGGCTCAGCGGGCCACCCAGGACTTCCAGAGGGCCACCGAGGTGCTCCGCGCCGCCAAGGAGACCATCTCCCTGGCCGAGCAGCGGCTGCTGGAGGACGACAAGCGGCAGTTCGACTCGGCCTGGCAGGAGATGCTGAACCACGCCACCCAGAGGGTACGAGTCTCTGCGGGGCGCGCCTGTGTGCACTCACCTGCGTGTGGGCGGGCTTGCGGCGGGAAGGGGGCTGGGCTTGCCCCCTCCTGGGGTTCCTGCATCCCTGGGGTGCGTGTGCCTCTCAGACCCCCGATTTCCCGCTGGTTTCCCTGAGCAGAGCAAACAGGCATGTTGTACACCCACAAGTGGTCATCTCTGGGGTGGGGTTGGGGGGGTCTCCACGGGCCTGGTACTAAGCCGTCCTCCCTGGTGGCAGCCTCCTGATGCCAGGCGTAGCGGCCCCATCCTTGCCAGCTGAGGTCCCTCTGGTTCAGATCATCCTCGACAGTCCTGACCAGTGGGGGCTTCCTCAGGGGACCCCCGGTCCTTCTCCAGGGTCTCCTCTCTCTGAGTCCCCGGGGTCCGGCAGGGTTTGGAGCTCGGGGTGGACGATCTGGATGACCTGGCGGGCCTGGCCTTGGGGCGTGTGTGCCCTCAGTGAGAGGTGGGACATGGCGGCTGAGGCCTGAACCCCGGGGGTGCCCAGGCTGGGTGCGGTCTGGGGAACCAGAGTGCCTGCAGGAAGCGGGCTCTGCAGGCTCTGGGCTTCACTGGCTGTGCCTGCTGGCTTTGAGGTCATCATGGGGCATCATTCAGCAGCTCCCGGGACCTGCTCTCTGACCACAGGCCTGAGTATCAGCAGTGATGGTGTTGCTGGATGCCTCGCCTCTCCCTGACTCGCCCAGGCTCCAAAGGGTCCTGCGGGATGTTCAGTGCTCCTCCCCCTCCTCCAGCTGGTTTGCTGAGGCCTTGGATGTGGGGTGACGTAGGGGTGGGGGCTCCCGAGAGGCCGCCTGCGAGGCTAGAACAGAACTTTTTCCAGTGTCACCTGCCACTGTGGGCTCAGGTCCTGGAGGACATGGTGATTAAAGATGGCCTTGAGCTTCCCTAAGTAGAACACCTGACTCACAAAGGGCTGGGACTTGGTGTTGAATCCACGTTGACTCCACCACCGCCAACCCCCTAAAGCCCAGACTCCCAAGTGGGCTTGTGTGGCCTGGAGCCTCCTGCCCCCTGGTGGACACAAGGCCTGGACAGCCAAATGCAGGCCGGGACAGCTTTCCTGGGTCCACTGGGGAGTGTCCACAGGGGAGGTCGGGAATCTTGGAAATTTACAAGTAGCCTGACAGAGTAAAAAGGATGGGGGAGGGGAAAAAAAAAAAACCTCCTTCCAAGAACTTCACTAAAGGCCTGCCTTTTCTTCCCGCCCTCCCTTTCACCCCAACCAAGATCCATATCAGCTAGTTAGGAATCATTGCAGAAATCACTTAATGTGTTCTTTACAAAAATAACAGACCATATTTCTGCTTTTTCTCCTCCTACTTGTTAAATTCCAGGGCTGTAGTAGATTGTGATGGCAAGTCCCAGAGAGGTGTCCCCAGGACCTCCACATCCCGTGGCCAAGAACACCATTCACACCCATGTTTGGGAATGGTGCTCCTTGGGGTTGTGCAGTGCGCAACCCGTGGAGCTGTCCAAGGCAGCCCTGGGCCTCCTGACATCATGTGGGAGGGCATCTGATGTGTACCCTCACTGAGGCCGCCCATGGTTTCTTGCTTGTGGGGGCGACCTCTGCAGATGAGCAGACTTCCTGGGTCACGGGCCAGGATTTCCACCCTGGGGGGCTCCTGGCCCTCTTCCCTCAGTTCCTCCCCAGTTTCAGGGGGCTCAGAGGCTGCTCCTTGACCCGAGGAGAGAGAAGGAGGGTTGCAGAGTGGCACCAGCAAGAGGCAGAGCACACGGCAGAGCTGTCTGGGACCGTGTCCCCGTGTCCCTGAGAAGCGCAGCCTGGAGGGGGCACACTCTGTGGCCGTGACGGGTGGGGCAGAAATGCTCGTGGGTGGCTCTGCTGTGAGCTGCCGTCCCGGGGCCCTGGCACACCTGGGCTTCTTGAGTGTTGGTGGACGAAGCAAAAGGTCTAGAATGTGTCCTTGCCCTCAGCTGACTTCTCAGTCCTCTGGGAAGCCTGTTTCTTCAGGAGAAGGGACCTCTTCTGTGAAGAAAGTGCCAAGGAAGCATCCAGAGAAGGATGCGGAGCTCAGCAGGGTCCAGGCCATCTTGAAAAAGCGGCCCTGCTTTGGGCGGGGTGGCCCCCACCCCAGGCACGGTGGAAGGACCCTGTGGTCCCCACATCCCCTTCCCCAGAGTCCTCTGGGTGTCCCTTCTGCTCCTCCAGACTTCTAGTGACGGCCCCAGCTGTGGTCGCCGTGGGAGCCCCGGGGTCTGTATTGCTCAGCCACTTGCAGGGCCCCAGGCGGGGGCAGAGGAGTGGTCCTGCGCTCAGTGCTGGGGTCAGCTGAGCTCCAGTGTGCTTGAGAGGCCTGCCTGGGGGTGCGCGGTCCCTGCTGCTCCCACTTGGGCTTTAGGCAGCCGACGCCCCCTGCCTCCCCAGCTCCACCTGGTTTTGCTGAGTGGCGGCCCTGAAAGGGAGGTGATAGGTTTCCACCCTCCAGGAGGGAGCCGTTGGTCTTTCTGTTTGTGCAGACAGGCCAGAGAGGAGGAAGAGGAGGAGGAGGAGGAGGAGGACGTGGCTTGTCGTGGGGAGGCGTGAACTGTTAGAACCAGCGGCTGCTGGGAGGAGAGGCCTGGGTGTGCCCTGCGCCCTGGGAGGCACCTGAGCCATCAGGCCTGCTTTTCTGTGCTGGTGGGCGGGTACCACCTGTCCCCAAGGCCCTGAGATGCCACCTCCTCGGGCTCACATGCCCAGGACTGCAGGAAGAATCAGAAGGTGGCCTGAATGGGCTGAGCGGGCCACGATGCTGCCTTCCTGGGAGTGGGGGGCCCTGCTCTTGGCTTTGGGATGCTCCGGTTGAGAGTGAGTGTTTCAAGAGGGCTAGGCGAGATGGACAGTGAGGTGAGGAGCCCAGTTCGGGTTGTTCTGCCGGCAGGGCCCCCAGCCCGACTGACACACCCGTTCAGTGCCCGCTGGTGTCCCGGCAGGCAGTGTCTCTCTGAGCAGCATCTGTGTGTCTCTGTGAGCAGAGGGCTTGGGCTGTCCTGTCCCTCCCGGGAGGGGGCCTGCTTGGCCCCTGTGCTCCCTGTCCTGCTGGCCCTGGAGGAGGCCTCTGGCGCCTCAGGCTCCCGAGCACCGGGGGCGGCTGCGTGGCATGCCCCCCAGGTCCCACTCACTGCCTGCTGCCCGCCGGGCCCGGGGCCTGGCCACTCGGGCCCCAAACCCTCCCGGTGGGTGGCAGTGGGTGGTCGGTTGTTGGACATCTGGAACCAACCTGTAGGGGCAGGAGTGCATGTCTGTGAGTTTTGGGGAACCCCAGTGAGGCTGACTTCTTTGTCGTTAGAATCCACAGAGGTTGGTGCACCCAGGGGTCAGCCCAGGAACACAGTTCCCTTGGGGGACGTGGGAGCCAGAAAAGAGTGGTTTCTCTAGGAGCCTGTCAGCCCTGGGAAGGAGGTAGGCAGCTGCACGCTTCCCGTGGAGAGTGGATGCTTGGCTGTGCCAAGCCCCCCTAAGGGCTTCCTCACTCATGCCTTTCCACCAGCACCCTGCACCAAGTCCCCTAGCACCCTGCACTGAGCCACCCAGTACCCTGCACCGAGCTCCCCCAGCACCCTGCACTGAGCCCCCAGCACCCTGCACTGAGCCACCCAGCACCCTGCACCGAGCCCCCAGCACCCTGCACTGAGCCCCCAGCACCCTGCACTGAGCCACCCAGCACCCTGCACCGAGCCCCCCCCCAGCACCCTGCACTGAGCCCCCAGCACCCTGCACTGAGTCCCCAGCACCCTGCACTGAGCACCCTGCACCGAGCCCCCAGCACCCTGCACCGAGCCCCCCAGCACCCTGCACTGAGCACCCTGCACCGAGCACCCTGCACCAGGCCCCCAGCACCCTGCACCAAGCCCCCAGCACCCTGCACCGAGCCCCCAGCACCCTGCACTGAGCACCCTGCACCGAGCCGCCCAGCGCAGCCTGTGCTGCCTCCCCCTCGCGGCCCCCCACCCCTTTCCGAGGTAGCCCTAGCAGCTTGGATCTCAGCTGCCTGAGTGACGTGGTGCTGCTGAGTGTCTGCACTGTGAGGCTGGCGGCCCAGGGCTCGGTCCCCAGTTGCTCCGAGCACCCAGGACGCGCTTCGTCGGTGTGCTTGGCCTGGAGTTGAGCCGGTTGGTGGACACTGAAAAGCAGGGTGTAGAGCGGCCGCGGGAGCCCGCAGTCCAGCCCGGGAGCCTGGTCTTCGTGGAGGTCTGGGCGCCGCACTGGCTCCTCGGGTCTGGGTTGCAGGTGTGTCTGGGCACCTCGAGGCCTGCAGGGACCTCTTCATTCCGCTTTCGTGGCCTCCACCTTCCCAGCACCCGCCCGCTGTTTTCTCAGCCCTGGGCACACAGTTCACGCCCGAGTCCAGGTTTTAGGGGCTGCTGAGTTACCGAGGGGTGTAACCAAGGTGCACCCCTGGCGACTTTCTCCCTGGAGGCAGGAAGCAGAGCGAGGGGCTCTCCTCTGACAGCAGGCGCTTGTGTGCACGTGGGGTCCGGGAGTTGGGACAGGGGGTGGTCGGTGTGGCCGGTGGGGGTGAGGCAGAGGGCAGCGTGCTTGCTGCTGTCTCAGTCGGCGCTGGCAGCATTGCCAAGTGCTTGGATTCTTCCGAGGGTTTAACTTTAGAAAGCTTTTTCACAGACTAAGGACCAAGGAAAAACGAGGGCCTGTGCGTGCAGTTGGTGGGAACCCTGCTTCTTGCAGGGGATGCTCTTTACCGTAGCCTCAAATCACAGCTTCTGTAGGTCTCTCTTTAAAATGCTTTCAGGGATTTCCCTGGCAGTCTAGTGTTTAAGACTTTACCTTCCAGGGCAGCGGGTGCAGGATCCATCCCTGGTCGGGGACCTAAGATCCCATATGCCTCGCGGCCAGAAACCAAAGCTTGAAACAGAAGCAGTATCGTACAAATTCAATAAAGACTTTAAAAGCAGTCCATATCAAAAAACGATTCAAAAAAAAAATCCTTATAAAATGCTTTCAGAGAGGTCCTTAAAGGTGAACTTTGCGCTGAATCCCCTTGTAGTAGAACCAATCACCACAGCATGTCTTCATCTGTCTGATATGCTTGGGTTTTGCGTGTTCATAAAGGTTACAGCAGTAAATCCTTACAGCTTTAGACTGAAGAGTTACTGCTGTTTCCCTCAGTGACGAAGCTGGTGAGGTTTTATGTTCATTTCATGTCTCTCTGACGTCTTTGATGTGAGCAGCCAAGTGGAAGGGTTTCCCAAGCCTCCTGATCTTGATTGAGAGGTCATTTTGGCAAGCTTGTCTTGGTTCCCTATTTCCCTCTCTGACTTTGTTCTAATTCTGTTTTTAAAAGTATCTCAAGCATTAAAACCATTGTTAAAAGCATATATATATATATATATATATAATTTTTTTTTTTTTTTTTAGAAGAAGGTAAAGCTTTAACTCTGGTAAGTGTAAAGTGTTCTCTTATAAAAGATTTTATTTAACGCATTAATTAAGGATGGAATGAATCTGATGTTACAGCTCTTTGAAAGGAGAATTCAGAAAAAAGCACTCATGTTTAAGTTCAAGAGTGCCAAGGTGAATTTACAGACAGATACAGCATTGGTCAGTATTTACAGGGCAGGCAATGAGCAAATGCATCTCCACACACTTCCGCTTGATTTCTAGGGATAAGAATCATTTGTATTACTATCAGTTTCCCACAACTTGTAGGGCCATGAAATAGCTCCAAGACAAGGAAAGGCAGAGATATCCTGGAGAAGGGGGCAATAGACAGGATGCCTAGATGTTTTCTGCTCATGTCAGAGTCTTTTTTTTTTTTTTTTTTAATTTTTTTTTTTTATTTTATTCTTTGAATCAGCCATGGATTTACATGTATTCCCAATCCCGATCCCCCCTCCCACCTCCCTCTCCACCCGATTCCTCTGGGTCTTCCCAGTTCATGTCAGAGTCTTTCAGAGTTTCTCCTGATTCTTAAAAAACACCTAATTTTAAGTGCATAAGGAAACTGCCCTGGGCTGACTGTGGCCATTTCCTGGAGCGGGTGATGGATTGCAGGCTGCCTCTTGGGTGGTGTCCTCCTGAAACAGTCCTGCTGGGTCTGAGACGGTGGACCAGCAATCTGAGGGCCCTCTGGGCTCCTCCGTGCTGCTCTTTGGGTAAAATTAAAAGTTGGCCCTGTGTCCCCCTTTCTAGTTCATTCCATACTTGGGTGACTTGTAAGTAGAAGGTGGGAAGGAAGTGCTAGCTGTTTCCATGGCCCAAACTGCTTTTTCTCTCCTGCGTCCTCTCTCCTCCCAGCCAGCTTTGTTCTGATGTGTTTCTAGGTCAGTGGGGAGAGAACCAACACTGTCCCTGCTTCTGGGAATGTGCCTTTGAGCCCGCATAGAGGGCACAGGACTCTTGGGTTTTGAATCCATTTTGAAAATGTTCCCCCTAGCATTCTAGCTGACTAGTTTTCTGGCCACGAAAATCTGTGTGAGCCCCAGAATCCGTTTCTGCTTAATCCTTCTGGGTCCTGGATTCTTCTGCGTCCACCAGCTAAGCCGGAACATTTGGGAAGGTGCCGGACCGCCGAGGTCTTCATCCTCCCGCTGGCCTGCTGCATACACCTGGCTCTGGAGGGCTCCCAGGCCCCTGAGGTCCGAGTCCCTCTCGTGTCTCCTGCCCGCCCGCTGGCTCCTGACCTGCGGTGGGACCAGGAGGAGCCCATGGTGGACACTCCGTGGAAGTGGACGCCCACTGGCTCAGAGGATGCTTCATATGGTTCTGTCCTTTTCCTGCTAGTCGCCTCAGCTGATTGGCAGTTGAGTCTTGTCTGAAATGACTTTTACATTAGAATAGATGAGTCGGGAAGGGTGACCCTCTTCTCTTTGCAAGTTTGTTTAATCTTAAGTTTCCCCACTAATTTCCTCATTTAATTTTTACATTTTTATTTAAAAAAATTGAAGTACAGCTGCTTTATAACGTGTCCTTTTCCGGTATACAGCATGGTGATTCAGTTGTATGTGTGTACATGTATATGTATGTTTGTGTGTATATATACACAAACATATATATATATATTCAGATTCTTTTCTGTTATAGGTTATTACAAGATATTGGGCAGAGTTCCCTATGCCATACAGAGGTCCTTGTGGTTGATGTGCTTTACATAGTAGCGTGTATGTGTTAACCCCAGATTCCTCATCTTTTTGAAACAATGGAGTAAGTGGTCCTGCCGCAGGGGGCCGTTCTGGGTGTGGCCGCGCTGACCCCGCCCCTCTGCTGTGCGCCGCAGGTAATGGAGGCGGAGCAGACCAAGACGCGGAGCGAGCTGGTGCACAAGGAGACGGCGGCGCGCTACAACGCGGCCATGGGCCGCATGCGGCAGCTGGAGAAGAAGCTCAAGCGGGCCATCAACAAGTCCAAGTGAGCGGGGCGCGTGGGCCCCGGGGCTGGGCTGCTCTCCTCACACACCATCTCAGCCTTTCCCGTGGCCCCAGCAGCGCCTGCGCCTGCCCCGGCTCCCTCTGCGTTCTCTGCACCCCCGGGTGGGGCGCCTCCAGGCGTGACCAAGCTGCGAGCACCGGAAGGAATCTCAAGGGCAGAGCGTTACCTGGGCCCTGGGCTGCGGTTGCGTTCTGGGGAACTCAGGGGTGTGTGCCCTTGGCGCTGTGGCTGACGGTGTGGAAACGGCCCTTCCCCTCAGGTTACCTGTCCGCACGATGGGGGTGAGCTTTGTAGATAATACACATCCTTCATAGACGCAGAGCTGATGAAGTGGCGTAAGACTGCTTTCTTCTCTGCCTTTTTTGGTGACAGGATGTGTATTTCCAGTTTCCTACAGTATTCAAAACTAGGAACAGTTAAATTTGTCCAACAGTAGGGTCTTTGGTTAAATACGTAGTGATACTTCCAAACATCGGACTAGTTTATAGCAGTTAAAATCATGATGACATAGGTTCTGCCTTCATTACTATATGAATATGTTTGTAACATTTATATGTAATAAAGGCAGGCCACAAAACACATGGAAAGCACAATTTGTTTGACACAAATTACATGCACACACAGATGGGCCCAGAGGAATAATTTTTTTAAATGTGTGCGTGTATATATGTGTGTATGTATATATTTATTTGAACTGTTTGTTAGTTGATTTACAATGTTGTGAAGACTGGTTGCAATGGAGCTTTTCTCCAGCTCTTCTCATCACTCCTGTATTATCATCTGACAATGACCTTGGGGAAGACTCCCTGCGTCCCTCACAATTGCTGGGCCTGCAAGCAGAGACCTGGAATGGCCTCCATTGCTCAGCCACAGACAGACCCCCAAGCTTCGCTGTGGGTGAAGGGCTGCCACCTCATGGGCCGACCCCCAGGCTCCTGAATGGAGCGGGTGTGTCCCTGCCTGCTGGACCAGAGCCCGGGGCGTGCTGGCCTCTCCCCGGCCTGTGGCCTGGGGGTTCTACGTACAATCGGCTCCCTCTAGTCCCGCGCGGAGTCCCGGAGGCCAACCCGAGCTCCCGGCCTGGCAGCGGCCCCTCTGTGCGGGCGGCTCTCTCCCTCCCCGAGTGAGCTCGGCGCAGCTGGCGTGCGTTGGGGCAAGTTCTTCTCTGCGGTTCCTTCCCAGGAGGGGAGGTGGGAGCCCTCCCTGCCGGGCGCCCCGAGTGGCCTTAACACCCCGCAGGGAGGACGGGGCCCGGGGGTGGGGCCCCGGCCTGCGTGTGCCCATGTATGGGGCTCCTGTGTCTGGAGACGGGCCTTCTGGCACCTCTGCCCTGGGTGAGCTTCAGTTATGGGTCAGGCCCGGGAGCTGGATCTCTCCCCGCTCCCCTCACGGCCCCGTTGGAGCCGAGTAAATGCTGGAGGGCGGCTCAGTCGCTGCCCCGGACGCCCCCGTGGAGCGTATGGGGGTCACTGCTGCCCAGGCTCTCACGTCCCTTCTGTCTGCCTCCCACAGGCCTTACTTTGAACTCAAGGCAAAGTACTACCTGCAGCTGGAGGTACGTGTGGCCTTCGGCTTTGAAGCGGGTGGGTCGGCGATGTCTGTCTTCTGAGGCGCCCCCCCGACCCCCCACCCTTCTGTAGTGGGCCTCCAGATGGCCCCATGGCCGCCAGGTCGGGGGACACGTTCTTGACCGAGGCTTTGGCTGCTTGCTCGGTGCTGTCTGCTGCCCGCGGAGCCTCTGCATCGTCTCTGGCCGAAGCGTCCTCGGTCAGTGGTCCTCCGCACAGCCCCGGGGAGCTTGCCGGCAGTGTGGATTCCGGGCCGCCCCAGACCGACCGAACTGAGGCCCAGCCCTCCGGTTTTTCACACGCCCGCCGGGGGCTTCTGACACAGCCAGGCGTGAGGTCTACGGCTCGGGGCTCAGATGGCCGCGCGGTGGGACCGTGTAGACCTGGACCCCTACCGCTGCCTTTCTGGGGGGCTGCTGGGCGTAGAGCCGGGGTTGTCACCGGACTGGCAGCTGATGTCTGGTGCGTGCAGACCTGCGGAAGGGGGACCAGGACCCCGACTGCATCCTGGGGGTGAGGGACCCAGTCACTCGGGAGCCTGGGTGGGCCGGCGGGGGCGCGGCCTCGCTCACCTGCTCCCCCCGCTTCTCCCGAGCAGCAGCTGAAAAAGACGGTGGACGAGCTGCAGGCCAAGCTGGCCCTGGCCAAGGGCGAGTACAAGACTGCGCTGCGGAACCTGGAGACCATCTCGGACGAGATCCACGAGCGGCGGCGCTCTGGCGCCATGGGGCCCCGTGGGCGCGGCGTCGGCGCCGAGGGCGGAGCTGTGCCGGCCGAGGGCCTGGCAGGGCGCAAGCCTGAAGCCGACGCCGTTTCCGGTTAGTCTGGGGCCCCGTGTTCCCCGCGGGCGGGACACCGTTCACTGGGGCGCTGCTAGCATCCTGAGTCAGCAAGCTGTGCTTAGATAAGTTTGGGAAGGGACGCGCTTTCACCCCCGAGATTCCAAGCCCTTATCAGGGCATCCCAGGCTGTGAGAAGTCCTGCAGGGAAGGCGCGCCCTCGGGCGCAGGGACTTGGGAGAAGCTCTGATTGAGTCCTGGCCGTCCCGCCATGATCAGGACACACGTGGGCCAAGGCCTGACTTCCCGTTCCTTCCCCTGTGAAGGCGCGATGTCCCCGCGGGTCACTCCACACGTGTTGTCTGAGCACCGGGACCTATTTACCAGGGCCATCCCTGGGAAGTAAATACAGAGGGCTGCTGTAGTTCCTTCCATGTCAGTTCAGAAACCGACTGCCCCAGCCCTGTCTGTCTGCATGCCCTTCTTTGCCTTTTCTGAGGAATACTGGCTGTTGGCTTTTTCCCCATGATTCTTCCTCAGTTCAGTTCAGTCACTCAGTCGTGTCCGACTCTTCCTGACCCCATGGACTGCAGCACGCCAGGCCTCCCTGTCCATCACCAACTCCAGAGTTTACCCAAACTCATGTCCACTGAGTTGGTGATACCATCCAACCATCTCATCCTCTGTTGTCCCATTCTCCTCCCACCTTCAATCGTTCCCAGCACCAGGATCTTTTCCAATGAGTCAGCTCTTTGCATCAGGTGACCAAAGTATTGGAGTTTCAGCTTTAGCATCAGTCCTTCCAATGAACACCTAGGACTGATCTCCTTTAGGATGGACTGGTTGGATCTCCTTGCAGTCCAAGGGACTCTCAAGAGTCTTCTCCAACACCACAGTTCAAAATCATCAATTCTTCAGCACTCAGCTTTCTTTATGGTCCAACTCTCACATCCATAGATGACCACTGGAAAAACCATAGCCTAGCTGGATGGACCTTTCTTGGCAAAGTAATGTCTCTGCTTTTTAACATGGTCATAACTTTCCTTCCAAGGAGTAAGCATCTTTTAATTTCATGGCTGCAATCACCATCTGCAGTGATTTTGGAGCCCCCCAAAAATAAAGTCAGCCACTGTTTTCCCATCTATTTGCCATGAAGTGATGGGACTGGATGCCATGACCTTAGTTTTCTGAATGTTGAGCTTTAAGCCAACTTTTTAACTCTCCTCTTTCACTTTCATCAAGAGGCTCTTTAATTCTTCACTTTCTGCCATCAGGGTGGTGTTATCTGCATATCTGAGGTTATTGATATTTCTCCCGGCAATCTTGATTCCAGCTTGTGCTTCCTCCAGCCCAGCACCTTAATTCAGCCAACAAACATTCAAGCGTGAGGCCCCAGGTCAAAGAAAACTGTCATTTGAACAGCAGGGATGAGTCCTTCAGCGTACATCATCCTCTAAGCCCTGTGTGGAGAGGGACATGAAGCTCAGAGACGCTGAGTTAACTTAACCAAGGGTACACAGAAGGCAGTGAAGGTGGGCTGTGAACTCAGACCTGAGCCCATTCTCTGTGCCCAGCATTCCAGTACTTCCATGGGACGCTACAGACTGTCTTTACAGCCAGGGGAGGAGGAAAGGGGACCGGGCTGTTGTTCAGAGTTGAGGTGGCCTGCAGGCTGTGCCTCTGGCCTCGTTAGAATGAGTTCCACAAACCACGTGAGGCACGAGCCCCAGAGCGCCGCCTGGGAACTGTGTTCCTTTGCGGCAAGCGGTGATCTCAGTGGACTCTGAGCGGGTCTCATGAGACGGCGGGTTACAGAGAAGGTGACCGAGGAGGTCCCAGCCGACACCCCGCGCAGGGCTGTCTGTCAGCACTCCCGCGGCCCCTCCCGTGGGAGGAGGCATCCCCGAGTCCTGGCCGGCTCCATCAGGACGCGTTGCGCAGGCCCGCCCTCCTCCTGGGCCCGCGGGGCTCCGTTTTGGGGCCCAGGGTGGAGGAAAAAACCCGACCTGTGGCTGAACTCACCTTCCATTCCACCTCAGGCCGTGTCTGGTAGTGGCGACTCCTGGGACAGGGGCTGCAGAGTAACGTTAAGGCCCCGGGCCGCCGGTGGGTCCAGCCTTCTCCCTCCAGGGTGCTCTGGAGTCTGGGCTCGCGAGCTGAGGAGGCCCACGGCCCTTTTCTCAGGTCCGGTGGCTGGGTCCTGCAGCGGCCTGGCCCCATCTCCGCAGCGGGGATGCCCGGAGGTGTGTCGGGGGCTGGGTGGCCCTCGGTCAGAGCTGAGTGACGGCTCTTCTTTCTCTCCCCTCCCAGTGGCCTCCGAGGCCTTCGAAGATGACAACTGCAGCGCCTTTGTGTCTGAGGATGACTCGGAAACCCAGTCCCTGTCCAGCTTCAGCTCGGGGCCCACGAGCCCATCGGAGACGCCCGAGCAGTTCCCCGCGGCCGTGCGTCCCGCCAGCCTGGACCTGCCCAGCCCCGTGTCCCTGTCGGAGTTCGGGGTGCTGTTCCCGGGGCTGGGCCCCCGCAGCGAGTGCAGCGGGGCCTCGTCCCCTGAGTGTGAGGTGGAGCGAGGTGAGTGCAGCCCCCGGCCCCGGGGTGGGGGCGGGCGGGGACCCCAGCCTGGATGCTGCGATCAGGGCCTCTGTGGACGCGCCACGGTGTGGCTCCTGACATCATTTGGTCTCTCACCACAACAGTCCTCTTGATGCGCACCCACTGGGGAGGCTTCCGTTTTCTAGCTGTTAGCGTATGACAGGTCTCATCTCCGAGGGTCGGGGGTGTCTGCAGCTTCTCAGGGAGGGAAAGCAGGGGGCGCTGCTGTGGCTGAGGCGCTTCGGTGCCCCCTGGGTGTTTGGAGGTGCAGCTGGCTGGCCGGCCGTGGGGGGCCCGGGGGACCCTTGGGGCTGTCAAGGCTCACTGCAGGGTCTTTCTGTTTCCACAGGGGACAGAGCAGAGGGGGCAGAGAATAAGACGGGTGACAAGGCGGGCAGCCACCGGGGGCTGGGCAGCAGCAGCGGCGATGGCAGCAGGAGCCCCTCGAAGCCCGCGGGCCAGGCCCTGGAGGAAGGGGTGCGGCGGCTGTCCCTTCGGGGCCCCGGGCGTGCGGGCCTCACGGACACACACGTGGTGCAGATCGGCTGACACGCCCTGGCCCCGGCGTGGGTCAGCATTTATACATGAACCGGATGGAGGACGTTGTGCCAATAATCACAAAATATATGCCAAATCCCAGCCCTTTCCTCTAAACGGCACGAATGACGCTTCAGTGGGCTCGCGGGCTGGAGGTCTGTCTGCGGGGTGAGCGCGTGCTCCTGTGCTAGAGTGTTTCTCAGTGCAGAGTCAGTTGCTGCAGGTGGGCTGTGACCGGGTCCACGGGCCTTTGTTCAAACGGTCCCTGTCACAGTGTCATGCAAGCAGTAACCTGTTCCCAGAAAAGACCCTGAGCCAGCTGGGGCCTGGGGAGCTGAGCCCCCAGCGGCCTCAAGGGCCCACTTGTTTGGGAAAACGGCCTTGTTCCCTCCTTTAGATCCCAGGCAGAGGGGATCTAAAGGAAAACAGGTGCATGCAAGATGAAACTCAAATATTCGCAACAACACTTTCTGATCCAGTGAAGGCTTAAAAAAAAGAAAAATCCAAGAACAGAATTCATTTGCATTATCTCCAGTTTTCAGACGGGGGCTTTAAAAAAAAGTGTGTTTGCTGGGACGCCCGTTAAAATCTTTTTCTTTATCAAAGGTTGCCATGAGCTGCACTTTTTGGGGTGGGAAGGGTGAATGCCGCGTGGGGATGGGGGGACTCGGGCAGGGGCCTGTCGTGGATGGGGTCTGTGGCTGTGGGGAGGGGAACAAGCCCTGTCGCGTAAACCTCATCCCACCAGCCAAGGGGATTTATTCTAAGACCCGTGCATGAGGAATGGTGGCCAGTGTTGTTCTAGATTGACAAGGTGTTGATTTCTCTGTAGGCTGTAACTTTTAAAAATAAACAGTTATTTAAGGGTTATGCTGCACTAGTATTTCTTAAGAGGAAGCTATTCCTTAGGCTAGGAGAGGGAGCGGGCACACGGTGGCAGAGGCTGTTAATAGAAGCAATGGTGTCTGTTATGCTAATAGTGTTAAGTGTTGTAGGACTGCTTTTCTTGTTTTCATGGCTACCCGTATTTAGAGCATTGTATTTTATTTGTCCTTTTTTGTTAAGAAAACAGCATATCTAAAAGAAAAAAAACACAACCTGTCAACTTATATATATGTCATTTGTAAATCTCTTCACACTGTCCTGTTCTCTCCTTTTTTAACGACTGATACACTATCCTGATTACAAGGTTATTTTGTACTTGTCTTAATACCTTGAGTGTAATAAAAATGGCTTAAGAAAATGTCTTTCTGTGAGTTCAGATAAAGAATCCTGATACTGCCCGAATCTTCTGCTCGAGGCAGCCTTCTTGCCATCAGGAAGAGCTTGGAGTGCAGTGGTCACCCATTCTTGTTTTCAGTTAAGGCCCTGGGTCCTAACAGTGTATGCCCTGATTAGCAGGTGTGAGTTAGAATTCCACTTCTGCTGCTACTGAAGCCGAGCAGTATGGAGACGCAGTGGTCGCAAAGTAAAGAGGACGCGCTTCGGCGAGGCCTGGGCGTCTCCCGGGTCTCGGCCGTAGGGGCTGGTGAGTGATGCAGGCAGCCCCGGGCACTGGGCTTTGAAAATCTCCCCAGATGATTCTATTCTCTTTCTGTGTCGGTCCAACCAAAGTTAGTCATCGTGCTCTGTTTAGAGCTCTGTTACAGAACTCAGGGTTACAACACAGTAATTGTTTATGTAGGTCTCCTCCATTGGGTTTTTTTTTCCCCTTTTTTTTTTTTTCCATTGGGTTTTTGAAGGCAGGGATTAGGTCTCAGTTTGAATCTAAGATAAGATCTTTAACACACAAGGCTCAAATCATGTCTATAATAAATATACCTCTAATGCTTTAGATTTTTCTTTAAAGTCACGGAAAATTAATCCACCTAAAATATGTTAAAAGTGAAAGCACTTTTCATCTACCAAAATGAAATCTCACTAATACAACAACCTGCCATTAGCCTGAATGAAAAACAGACGTTTTTTTTTTTTTGGTAAAAATGTTAATTTTCATGCAAGTAATGAGTTCTCTTTTAGATGGAACATACCACATGAAGTTCTTTAATAATTTCTCTAGGTTAAACTATGCAGTTTCCATAAGTATAAACATTTTATGCAGTTTCCATAAGTATAAACATTTTATGCAGTTTCCATAAGTATAAACATTTTATTTCGATTAAAGATAATAGAAATACAAAAGTTTTAATAGAGATGAAAAATTCCACTATTTTTAGATCTTAAGATCTTGACTGAGCATCATTCTACTCTAATGGATTTTTATGTAAACAACTGGGAATTTACACATAACAGTAGTATGTTGCAACCCAATGACCATAAATTCTTGATCATGTTTTTTAGAGTGCGCCTACCATAAGAACACTGAACTATATGGAGCGATTTAAAGAAAGACTATAGAAACTAAACTGTAATGTCTTTGATGTCTCAGACTACTACTTTCCTCAACCTGATAAAGCTGCACCTCAGTCCTCTTCACATGAGCCAGGGGAGACAGGTGTCCAGCCTCAGCAGCCTTCGCTCTTAAGCATGAGCATCTTTATGCTATAGAGTGAACTGTGTCTCTTAAACGCTTTATCCTTTCATGACCTCTGGGCAACGGTAAACACTTAAAGTCATGAATAACACAGAACTAACATCTCATGGTAACACGATTCATTTGGTCATTTGTTGTCCAAGACACACAGGAGAGTTAACACCACAAGCAGGTTTACCTTACGACATGTGCTGCCAGAAGACAAACAGCGTGCATGTTCCAGAGCAGCACCCCAGCCCGCTGTTCCACTCCACGTGTCTGCACCCTCACTTCCCTCGCCTGGCCTCGGGTAAGGGCTATCTCAGTGCTTGACTGCGTCTAACCTTTATAACCATCTATACTTTTTTATATAACAGGGCCCCTAAGTGCAAGCCCACTCTGTATACACACAAAACCACGTAAACAGCACTTCTGACTGACGGAGGGCAATTCTGACTACACACAGTTCTCACCACACACCCTGACTTCAGCACCAGATTCCACAGGAACGTTTTTAGAGATGTCATTCTGTTCTGACTTGGGTTACAGTGTCCTGGAGATCTGTGTCCCCGGTTGAAGAGATGATGTTTGGTGAGTATAAGATCCAGCGATCGCTGAAGTTTCTGTCACTGCAGTTGTGTTGTCTTGATGGGGATAATACTATTAAAGTCCAAGAAAAAGGGTCCTTCTTGTTTAGGCAAGAAAGTACTGGGAATGATATTGTAGATCCCAGCAGGTATATTTTCCAGTTCCAGGTAGCAAAACCCGCACCTACGTTCAGGGAAAATGAGAACAAGGTTTTTAAGTGAGGATGCCACAGAAAGTAGAGTATGAATTAGCAATCAAAAGGCCAACATTACCTGTAGTCACCGCTAGATTTCCTCTGGAACCCATGGGGACCAGGGTCTCCCACCACGGAAACTGCTACCACTTCAAATCCAACACTGTACTGCCTAGAAGAAAAAAAAGAGTAAATTACTGCTGTTATTAAGTTGTCTCAAACATATACCCAAAACAACTATACCTAAAGTGCCGACAGACCATTAAGTACATGCTTCTAGAGCTTCAGTAGGAGGGAACAGCACTCTGAGGCACATGCATACTATTTTTACTCTTAATTACAGAAAACATCATTTATGTTTTTAAGTTGAAGCCATAAAGGTGGACATTTTACGAAATTTACTTTAGAAGAGACTGTATTTTTATCACAGGCTCTCAGAAAATAATGTTAAAATAGTATATTAGGCAAAAAAAAGTGAAAAAGCAGAGAACCCTGAAATAAAATCTAAATTTACAGAAGAGTTAGCCTATGGTAGACGTAACATTGCAAATCAGTAGGGAAAGGATTATTTACGCAGGTGGTGATGACAAAAACTTAGGGAAAAAATTGTTAAACTGTATTTCTCAACAAATATAAAATAAAATTCATATGTATTTAAAAAAAGAATTAAGACCATGAAAGAACTAGAAGAAAATACAGTGAAACTTTATTTAATGTTAGGGCAAGACTTCCTCGCCACAGGAAAATAAACCAAAAGAAACATTTGATTACTTTATAATGAAAAAAATTTTTTTGTTATGTGAGGAAAAAAATTTTGGAAAAATACCTGCAAATATGCGAAGGAGTTAATATTCTACATACCCTTCCTTATTCATGCTTACAATTAAGAAAAACGTGACAAGTACAACAGAAAAATGGGCAAAAGATATGAATAAATATATAAAGAAAAAATACACAGTCAATAAACATTTTTCCATATTCAAGCTTCCTAGAAATGAAATACAAAAGGGCAATTATGTACCTTGTTTTGCCTATCAAACTGGTGACATTTTTAAAAATGACTGTAGAAAAATAGCTCAGTCCTAGCTAAAGGATTATTAGTTTCTTTCAAAACAGTTTGTAATTACAGGCAGGCAAAATTAAGCCTAGTTTTATTTAGAAGCTGGTACTATTTTTATTTGTATTCTCTTTTTTTAAACCTTTTAAAACTGTGAAATATAACACAATACACAAGAAATATGAGCCAATGCACATGAAACATACGTAGCTTAACAAAAGTGAAGAAACGCCCAGTTACTCTGTCAGTTGACAAAAGCCTCTCAGCACCGTGAACAGAGTCTGTGCGGCCCTCTGATCACAGCTTCTGTCCCCAGAGCCAACTTGTCTACTGATCCCCTTCCTGCTCTGTCTACGGTGTGACTACCTAAGTGTGCCTCCTTCAGCGACAGTTCAGCTCAGTTTCACCTCTTGACTTCATGCGAGTGGAATCACAGTATATTCTCTGTTGTGTGGCTTCTGTCGCTCAGCTCAGCCTCAGTCCTGAGACCCACCCAGCATGTTGTAGGGAGCTGTAATTTATCTTCACTGTTACATAGGACTCTACCGCACGACTTTTTTATAATCTTAAACGCCACTGATGAACCCTGGCTGTTCTAAAGTTTGGCTCTTACAATCTATTGGCTGTTTGGAATGTGTTTCTCTTATGACATGCCTATTAAAAGTTTTTATTTTTGTTATTTTTTAAAGCCTATAGACTTTTCTTACTAGCATAGGATATTTACAAATCTTTTCATGGGCTTGTTGTGTCTTGAGATGTCTTTCCTTATCCTGAGGCTATTATCTCCTGTTATCAGTAAACTACCTGGAACTGAATTTTAGACTGGATGTGAGTCAGAGGTCTGATCACCTTTCTGGTACATGGATATTAATTATTCCAGCACCTCTTCCTCACTTTTATGCAATGCCGTCTTTAATCACAGATCGAGTGTCCATACAAATATATGTTTCAAAATCCTGTTCCACTAAGCTCATTTTTAACACAATACCATTAATTTAAGAAAGTTAACATCACAAACCTTGGTCCTCTTAGCTCAATCAGTAGCGGCCCAGTCTTTTCTATATGGAATTGGTAAATGGGGTTATTTTTGTGAGTCTCTTGGAAATTTCCACATCCTCCGGCACTCTGACCACTCCACTTGCCATTAATCTAATAAAACAAAGCCTTTGTATTAACAAAACTTCACATTCTAGAATTCTGCTTTAAAGACAATAAAATTCCTCTGCGCCTTTAAAAAGAAAAAAGGCTCCATTGTGGCTCCATCAACTCTTCAGGGTAACTCTCCAAGTCAGCCCAGCCACTTTGCTATCTCAGACCTGTCTCCACCCCCAGTCTTCGAGTCCTCCCTGCCAAGAATTCTCCCTCAAATCCTCTTGCCCATGTCCAGCCCACCCTGCAGAGTCAATCTCAAATTCTGCTTAAAAGGTTCATCCACACCGCCTTCTCTGCTGACCAAGGGTTTGCATGAATCTTCTTTCTCTGAATTCACTTTTCCCCACAGAATCACTCAGTGCCCACTGAAGGTTGTGTGTTCCAACCCAGACTGGAGAGTATACTGACAGTCAAATCCTAGAATGTTTTTACTTTGTAAGAAACTCTTAAATATGAAAAAAAAAAGGGGGGGAGACAAAAAGAAAGAGAATTCTAAGATTTCAATGAGACTGTGACCCAAAGAAAAAAAAATCTTTTACCTGTTTTGATACGGTGTATGGGGAAGGAATCTTTGAAAAAGTAAAGCTGCATGCTGAGTATACCTAGAGTGAAAAAAAAAAATTATTATAGTGATACAATTTATACTTACAAAAACACACTTTAGAATGTTCTGGAAGACTAAGAAATCAGCTGGGGTAGTTGACAGCCCCGATTCCTCGGGCCTCCTGTATCAGGGCAGGATTAAAGGACTGCAGGTGGGCAGCCAGGGTGCTTATCTTGACTCTGCCTGCGGACTGCAGCTCGGGACACACCACACCCCCCAGGCCTTGGCTTCTGCATCTTAAGAGAGCAGCTCCCCGGTGTCCCTTTCATCACTAAAAATCTATTAAAACAGCCTCTTTACTAAGTTACGGCAAACAAATCTATGAAGAACACAATCACAATGACCTTCCCCGTTACATGAGAGCAATATGTTTATAGGCAGTCAATTTCCTTTCACTAAGTTCAAGGTTTTCTTTTTTAAGTCAATAAAAGTATTATGTAGACTAAAGGAGTTTTTATTGCTCTGTGAGTTTACTGGTCCAATATACCACATTACCTCAGGACTAAACCACTACTCTGAAACCTATAATATTCATTCAAAATGTTATTCAAAATAAAAACATTTCATTACTGTTCAAAAGCATTTTCTGCACGAATCATCATCATAATTCAACACAACTGTTATACAGATAAGCACACTCAGCAGTATATAAAGATCAGTCTTTATAAATGAACCTTTTTGTAGATAATCTCACAAGCAGAGACATTACGTGCTTTCTATCATTATTCTGTCATGTTGGTTTACTTACCCGCACTGTGTAATGGATTGTGTTCTGTTTTTCATACTGGGAAACCACTAACGTAAAGGTGTGGGTCCCCGGTGTGGTTAGCTTTATCTTAGTCAAATAGTGAGGGCTGTTAATTCGAATCCCATCAATGTATGGAGGTGGGTCAGCTGCAAATAAACAAGTAGGTTTACAGAAGATGGGACTTTATTCTCGGTAGTTTTTAAAAAAGTTTTATGGCTGATGGTAGGAAAAATAATTAAATGGATGGACATTCCCTTAATTAATTCTATCTTTAAAATATAATGGTATTAAAGAATTACAATTTCAATTTAAAACTTTAAACAACTTAAAACTTGTAAATTAAATAATTTCTAATACACAGAAAGCAATCTTTTGGAATACATTCAACGAGGTATACGATAATCCCTGCTATTTGCCCTGTGTCATATTTCTCTCCTGACAGAGGATTTTAAAATCAAGATTAACTTCTTTTTTCCTTTTGAGGAAGTTTTTAAAAAGATACAAAGAAGTATATAAACATGTTATCTATATTCTCCACCACTCAGGATTCAATTATCTTTTTTTGTCATACTAGCTTCTTTGTAAAACAAAGTTCCTTTTAACCACCACCATTAAGTCTTATTCCATTCCACTCTGATGGATCTGATAGGCATCTTTGCAGACTTTTACACACACAGACACACACACACACTCATGAGCATGTATGTAAAAAAACAAGCAGTATGTGTCTTGTTTTACACCTTATCTTTCACTCAGGTTTTTGAGATCCATGTTGGTGTCTACACAGGTTTACTCTTTTCAAATCTGCGTGTGCAACAGCATACCCCATCATGTGAAGCGGACACTGTATCTATGCTTCCCCATCTAGTTGTTCAGACAATGTGGAGATTTGGTTTGGTTCCAGTATTTTGCTGCTACAGGCAACGCTGCCTGAGATATTCTTTGACAGGCTCATGAATCAAGGCTGATACAATAAAGTCATTTTATGCATATCAAGTAAGTAATTTAAGATCAATGCTATATTGCTGACATTATTCGGGAACACTGAATCTATAACGTAACTTGTGGAAAAATTTTAGTATCTCAAATGTAGTAAGTCTCTTGTGTTTAGAGGTGGTGTGACCTACTCTGAGGGGAAAAGGACTGGCATGTCTGTGATCCTGGACAGTCTGACCTGCGTCTCAGTTTACTTTTCTGTTGGATGGAGAACAGTCCAATTTACTTCTGAGTGTCGTGATCAAAATAAAAATGTGAACCACTAAGTACCCTGGAATGGCAAAGTCACTCTGTGTAAGAGAGGAAGGAAATTGTTTTTTAAAAAATCCAAGTACAAAGAGTAACAAGTTCTTCGAAATTCAAAAGCCGTGTAACATGTTAATGCTAGGAATGTAACTCACAACCTTTGTGTTCTGGATGTATAATGACCAACATGGAAAACGTGGCTCGTTTAACTCGATGTTTATCTCTGGACCGACTGTGTGCCGTGCCCATCCCAGAGACCCTCAGGATGCCCCCAGGCAGCATAATGGGGGAAGAAAGCCACCTTCTCCTAAGATCAAACAAAACGAAACTCAACAAGACCACTTCTGATCCCACCTTAGCCACTGGCGCCTGCTTCTCTGCACAGCCTTCTTGACAGCCTCATCTCAGGCACACCCAGTCCTTTCCCCTGGGATCCCAGCCCACCTGTGGCCACTCTGTCCTCGTCAAGGTCAAAGATGCTGCCGGCGCACGAAGTCCACCTGTCTCTAACCCGACCTCAGTAGGTCACGGCAACGGGAGCGCTAACAGGGATCTCACATTTATCAAAACCCAAAAGTAACTTCTGCTTCACTCTGCAACAGATCTGCTCCCTGCCTGGTTCCCGCATCGCAGTCACCGTTACACCTTTCTGTTTTCCAAGCCAAAAATTCAGACGTGGTCCTGGACTCCTACCACCCCCCACTGACCCAGCAAGTCCTGACAATCCTAACCAAACCCTAACCTATGCCCTTCTCATCTCCACTTTACCACAAGTTCAAACCACCATCGCTTCTCACAGAAATAAAAATCACCTAATTGGGTCCTCTGCTTCCAAGTTTTGTCCCCTCCAATACATTCTGCAAAGAATTTTCTTAAAACACACACGCACACCAGATAATGTCATTTTCCTGAGACCCTCCAAAGATTTCCATCGTGCTTGGAGCAAAATTTCAACTCTTTCCTGGGCTGGGCTGACAGCACCTCACGTGATCTGAGCCTGCATACGTCTAACACTTCTGACCCCCACACTGCCCAGGCCTCCTGGTCTTCCTTCTCTTCCCAGAAAACATCCATCTTTGGCCCATGTCAGGGTCCTTGTACTGGCTGTTCCCTCTGCTTGCAATGCTCTTTCCTCCGTCTTTGCATGACTGACTCCTGTTCGTCATTCAGTTTCTCTTCTTCCTTCTCCAAAGGCCTTCCATGGCCACCCACCCAAAGTGGCCAAGCAGTCACCAACACCCTGTTATTTCTTTCTACATGGGTGTCATTATTAAGGGTTTTTTCCTTTTTGTCTCCCAAACTAGAACATAAACTAATAGTTCCTATCACTCAGTAAATGATAAAAAATTTTCTTTTGATATGAAAGCAAAATGGTCTCAACACAGTTAAGTTAATGCCTCAGGGAAAGATTCACTGTATCCGGCAGGAAGGTTGTCAGAGGAAATAACATAAACTGGATCTTAATCACATTCACTACAAAGAATAGAGTAAAAGGAATATGTGGGCAGAAGCCAGGGAGAAGAGACTCTTGGCGGAAGAACTGAGAGAGGAGGGCAACACGGGCGTGATGTGTTCAGAAGCAGCTAGACCTGCGCTGAGGATGCCTTAAGGAGAAGGCCAGAGTATAAAAGCCTCAGACATCTCACTCAAGAGCCTGGACTTTATCCAAGAGTCTGTAGAAAGCCACAGAATTTCTGGTCAGAGAAAAAGACAGGATTTAAATTTTAGAAATAAAGCTCTGACAGCAATGTGTGAGAGTACAGAAATTCCAAATACCTGAGGTCTCTAAATTAAAAAAAAATAAAACACATGTAGCAGCAATAGCCACACATCTGTTTGAGTGGTTTCTATCAGTCTTATCAGCATAATTATTAATGTATGCTTATTACCTACATAAAATTTGTCATTTTTCAAGTTAATCACACAAATAGAATTTTAACGTTTGTTTGAATGTCTGTTTACTAAACATACCTGGGTAATAAACTTTTTTCCCATCAGTCTTGTATACAACCATTGTGATAAATTCTCGGTTATTTGCAAAATCATCCTAAAGGCACAAAGAATTCAATATGATTAGGAAAATCGACTCACAGAGTTCCTGTGTGTGTGTGTGTCTGTAGGTGGGTAGGGGAGGAGAAGGAGATTGTTTCTAAGTTTAAGAGCGGTCTATTACTGTTATAAAATATGTCAATTAAACTGTAATTTCAGTAGATGAGCATGCTGTATGAAGGAATATACTACAAAAACACTCTAAAAACCATTAAAATTATGGTTACCCTTTACAAAACCAGGCCTAATGAATTAACATTTCCAAAACCCCTTTAGCATATTTTTATGTTAATATTCTTAAGATCTAAAGAGTATATAATCAACACTAAAACTCTCACTAGAAAGCATAGATTCCCTCATGCTGTTCTTCATACAGGATTTCTGCAAGAGATTTGAAGTGTATAATTATAAATTACCAATTTCCTTTGAGGAAAATATTCATTTATCTAAGAAAACACTATTTTCGAGCCACCTCTTAAAGGGAACAGGCTGGTGATCGAGTTGCCTACCTTGCTCTTGTTGGTCTAATTATATTTGCAGGAATGTCTGTATGGGATGTAAGGAGGGCACCAGTACCTTGTCCGTTATGTGTCGACTAAGCAAAACCCAGACCGCGGCGCCCCCCTGCGGACACTGCACCTCCAGCTTGTACTGGGGGTTGTTGGCCAGGCTGTAGGCGTCCTTCACTGGGCCTTGCTTAGCGTCCCAGGTGCTAAGAGACAACATCAGCAGGGAGGCCGTGATTAAACTTCTCACAGAGCTCAGTGGAAACGCTATTTTAAAAAGCTTTGTTTCAAACACAATTAGGTTATAAAGTTTTCTTGTTTTTTAAGTTTTTGGCATGATCAAGAAGCATACAAAGAAAGTGACTATTACATGATAGTCCTCTATGCATGCTGTGTGCTTAGTCGTGTCTGACTCTCTGTGACCCCATGGACTGCAGCCTGCCAGGCTCCTCTGTCCCTGAGGACTCTCTAGGCAAGAATACTGGAGTGGGCTGCCATGCCCTCGTCCAGGGGATCTTCCCAACCCAGGATCGAACCCAGGTCTCCCGCATTGCAGGCGGATTCTTTACCATCTGAGCCACCAGGGAAGCCAGCAGGGAAGCCCAAGTCGCTCAGTCGTGTCCGACTCTTTGCAACTCCATGAGCTATACAGTCCATGGAATTCTCCAGGCCAGAATACTGGAGTGGGTAGCTGTTCCCTTCTCCAGGGAATCTTCCTCGACCCAGGGATTGAACCCAGGTCTCCCACATTGCGGGCAGATTCTTTACCAGCTGAGCCACCAGGGAAGCCCAAGAATACTGGAGTGGGTAGTCAGTCCCTTCTCCAGCGGATCTTCCCAACCCAGGAATTGAACCAGGGTCTCCTGCATGGCAGGCAGATTCTTTGCTAGCTGAGCTACTAAGGAAGCCTTCTATGGGCATAATAAAAAGAGGGAATACTAGTCTTCCCAAATAATTTCATTTTAAATGAAAGAAGGGATACTACTATGAAGCATATTTTGAAATGTGCAAAAAACTTACCTGTGAATACATGTTGATTCTTTAAAAAGACCTGGATTCCAACTCAAGTAAATTACATCATAATACTGGCAGAGATCGTCCCACGAAATCCAAAATATTCCTAAAAATTAGATGTCTTTGTTAGTCTAAAAAAACCTTAATGACTTGTCAGTTGAGTACATTTTACACTGTTAAGGCATGTTAAGCACATATTATTAAAAAGATATTTACCATTGTCTATTTTCTGAGCTGTTCGAGGATCAAAGTTTAAATACTTTTGCAACTCTGGGGTCCAGTTTTTTACATCATTTTCACTGTATCTTCCTTTCCAACGTAAATGACTCCAAGGATTTTTCAGTTGGATAAACCTCAGCCCCTATTTAAAAAGCCAGGAGATAACAAAGTTACAAAACAGTTTTACCACATTTTTATTAGTTATATCATTCTCCAAGTGAGGATGCAGTTGGAATACTTATCAATTCCTTTCAAATACATCTGAAATTACTATTCTTTAATCAGCACTTGCCTGAGTTCTATATCCGATCAAAAACTGTAAACGTCTACCTATCCCTAGAGCTATGCTATCCACATGTAATCACTACTCACACGTGGTTATATATAATTAAGTTTACAAATCAGCTCCTTAGTGGCAGTAGTCATATTTCAAGAGTTTAAGGACCAAGCGTCCTAGGAGCTAGATCACTGCACAGCACAGGCACAGAGCATTTTCATCCTGGCAGGAAGTGCCTCTGGGCCAGGCTGCCCTAGAACGTTAGGTATTTCCTGTCCTCTCAAAGCCTCCTCTACTCTGGCCTCACCATCTTCCAGTACCATATCCCCATATCTGGCTCTAGCTGGTCCTGTCTCTCTCAGCCCCACGAACGACCCTCACTGGTTTCCCCTCCGAATGCCTGTGCTCATCCTGCCCCTGCTCCTGGAAGGCTCCCTCTGGTCCCCTCTTCTCTCAGATGCTCTGTAGCACCTCCCTCCACTGACTGTCTCTCAGTGAAGACTGGAGCAGTGAAGGGCACATGGACTTTGGCGGCAGAATGAAATGGTACCGAATGTCAGCTCTACGGGCCCGAGTTGGTCACTGCGCTCTCTGAGCTGCCGTGAAGACTAACTGGGGGACATAGGCACACTCCCCAGCACTCAGTAACCAGACACTGCACACAGGCCTCCCCAGTTGTGGCAGGGGGGCTACTCTCCAGCTGCACTGCACGGGCCTCTCACGGTGGAGGCCTCCCTTGGTGCGGAGCACCAGCTCTGTAGCCTGCGGGCTGCAGCAGTTGTAGTGTGTGGGCTCAGCAGTCGCGGTATCCAGGCTCCCACAGCACAAGTTCAGTAGTTGCGGGGCAGGAGTTAGTTGCCCCGTGGCATGCAGAGTCTTCCCAGCCAGGGATCAAACCTGCGTCTCCTGCACTGGCAGGCGGATTCTTTACTACTGAGCCCACCAGGGAATCCCCTTTTCATTTTAATTACTAGCTCTCCTTTAAAGTTCACAGGACTAACAATCTGTATTATGTTAGTTTACAACGAACAATATCCTATCTTACATCATTTCCTACTTCTAATGCAGGAGCCTCGTCTCCCCAATGCGACTATAAAATCCTTGAAACGGTTAACATTATTATCCTGTTTCAGAAGTCTCTACTGAGTTTATAGAACACCATATATGCACAATAAATACTGGGTGTGTCTACAGAGTAGATCATATTGACTCAGAAAAATAAAAGAGCTTGTAAATCCAAAAGATTTGTCTTATTTCAACAAATCAACTTAGAAACCTGCATTCTTTTTCTAATGATGTCACAAACCAAACAATTTGGAAGATACTAAAAACACACACACACACACATTTCTTTGCTATTTTAAATGTGGCAAATTATGGACTGGAGTAGATGTGATTTTTGGACATAAATCAGACTTAATTCTCTAAGGCCATATTCCCAAGAAGCTCATCAACACAATTTCTGTTCTCAGTCTCTTCTGTATCACTTGTGCCTCACCCTGCCCCTGCCACACATCAACCAACAAACACTAAATTCCTTTCTAATTCATGAAACTTATTTCTACATGAGCAGAACATCTCTTTATTTCAGGACTTCACCACTCCTTAGCGTAAGGAGTATAAAGGAGTAAAAAGTATAAAGAAGAATTGCTGCTAAGCTTTTCAGAGGAAGGTTCCAGGTATCACTAGCATTTAAGGGCACAAAGACATGGCTGCAAATTGTGTCTGGAGAGAAAACCAGCAATTCAGAGGGACCTGAATGGGGCAATAAATGCTAGAGAACTAAAAAAAATAATCAGGTTTATGATGAAACATTCCATGTGCAGTTAGTTCCAAGTGGCAACAAAGAAAAAGCCTTGGACAGCCTCAGGGATCCCTTGGTAAGATTTGTCTGAATTTAAAGACAGCAGCTTAAAATGGAGATGTATCATCAAAACGGACTATGGAACATTAACCCAAGTAGACAAAAAAAATTACTCAAACAAGAATAATTGAGACTAAGGTGAAGACTATAAAATACAAGAGAGGTTTGAGGCAGTCAAACAAAAGGATAACACTTTCACTCAAGTATTAATAAGAAAACATCACTAAATAAAGAAAGTCACAAATGATATAAGATTAGGAGTAGTTTTAGTCAAAGATGAGGCAATTCTGTATGAAAGAGTTCTAGACAAAAAAGCCTGAATAGATCAATATGGAAATATTTTGAAATAGAAAAGGTATCTCAAAACTGATAGCACAAATGATGAACCCAGGAAATTCTTCAAATCTGTACCCGAAGATAATAAAGAAACCCTTGTAAATTTTAACACAGATGAAGAAGCGTTTAGGGCAAGATCAACCCTGACTACAAAGAGATCACATAAAGAAAAGGGAGAGGGTAACAGGCAAGAAAGCCAGAGGTTCCCAAGTGGCAGATGAAAATTAAAAGAGGCGTCTTTTAATTGTGTTGAGGACACCTGGTTCTGCCTTGAGCTAACCAATGTGTTTCTCATGGAAATCCTTAAACTATGTTAATGAAACTATGTATTTGCTTTGGAAATTGCCTTTCTTCAAGATAGTTCCGCCTAAGACTAACTTTTTTATTTTTCTCAAACCTTGGGCTGATAATGGCTCAATAAACCAGTATTCCTGTCAATTGATTGATGGCTGGGGGATGACACACCTCTGCCATCCTATCTCAAAAACGCCTACTGTGGGAGAGGGGCCTGGTGAAACTCCCTCAGCCTTGAGGTGTCTCTCTCATCTGATAAATGGCTTGCTAAGAGACATAAAACACCTTGCTAACAACTAGCAAGGGGGCACTCTTTCTGTCCCCTTCTGATGTCTGTCAGAAGCTTTCTCTACCTCTGTTATACTTTAATAAAACTCTGCTACACAAGAAGCTCCAAGTAGTCACACTTCATCTCTGAACTCGGATGGAAATCCTCTCCTCCGCAGATCACAAGTACTGGCATGACACACGGCTCGCAGCAGCAACCTTTCAGAAGGAAACCGGCGCCAATTCCATGGTGTGAGAAGCCTGCTCAGGCTGGTTTTGTTTCTGCTCAGTAACTTTCATAGAATTTTGACGTGAATGTGAGCATTATCACAGTGAAGAAACCCATCACCAGGCCACACTTCACTCCACCTTCACACGCTCTGAAGTGCCTTAATCTTGGGACACAGCCCGACCCATCAGCAGGCCAACACCAGCTCTAGGCACTCCCCCTGGGCTGCTCAGACAGCTGTTCTGGGACCTGACTGTGCCCACCCGTGGCTGGCAGCCTATGCGTGAGGCAGGGCCTGGCGTCCAACTGGGATTGCAGTGGTCAGCCCCACAGAGGGGCCCATGCAACACGTGCAGGGCACCTCTCGGGCACAGAGCTTGGGTGAGTGGAGGGGTGTGCCACTGGGCACACAGTACGTCTCCTCCACAAGGACATCTCCACTTCTCCAAGACCAAGAAACACAAGTGACATAGTTAATACATAAAAATAAAAACAAAACGAGGCAGAAAGAGGCAAAAGAAGAAAATGTCCCCAATGAAGGAACAAAGAAACCCCAGAAGAAGAACTAAGCAATCTACCCGATAAAGAGTTCAAGGTAATGATCATTAAGATGTTCAAAGAATTCAGGAGAATGCATGAACACAGTGAGATGTTTAATAAATAATTAGAAGAGACAAAGAAGAAACAAACAGCTGAGGAATACAATAGTGGAAATAAAAAATACGCACTAGAGGTAATCAAAGCTAGATTAGATGATACAGAGGAATGAATCGCTGAGATGGAAGACAGAGAAGTGGAAACCACCCTAGTTGAAGAAAGAAAAGCATTTTAAAAAATGAGGATACTTTCAGAGACTTCTGGGACAACATCAAACATATTGACCTAACATTCACATCACAGGGGTCTGAGAAGGAGAATAGAGAAAGGGGTAGAGAACTTAAATGAAGAAATAATAGCTGAAACACTTCCCTAGTCTGGGGAAGAAAACAGACATTCAGGTGCAGGAAGCTCAGAAAGTCCCAAACAAGATGATCCCAAAAAGGTCCACACCAAGATACACTGCAATTAAAATAGGAAAAACTGTTAAAATCTTAAAGTCAAAAGAGAAGAGCAAGGAAATTCCTATACGACCATCAGCTGACTTTGTAGCATAAACCTTGCAGGTCAGAAGGGAAAGGCACAATATATTAAAAGTACTGAAAGGAAAAAAAGCCTACAGCCAAGAATACTCTACCAAGTAAGGTTATCATTTAGATTTGAGGAAAAGATAAGACAGTTTCACAGATAAACAAAAGCTAAGAGTTTGGCACTACTAAACCCACTTTACATCTCTAAGCACGTCTCTGAGTGAAAAAGAAAAGGCCACAATTAGAAATTAGAAAATTACAAAAGGAAAAATCTTATTGGTAAATGTAGGTATACAATAAAGGGGGCTTCCCTGGTGGCTCAGATGGGAAAGAATCTGCCTGCAATGCAGGAGACCAAGGTTCGATCCCTGGGTTGGGAAGATCCCCCAGGAGAAGGAAATGGCAACCCACTCCAGCAACCCTGCCTGGAGAATCCCACGGACACGGGAGCCCAGCAGGCTACAGTCCATGGCGTCACAAAGAGTCGGACATGGCTGAACAACTCACGCATGCGTGCATGCACACACACACACACACACACACACTACACAGAGTAAAGCCAGTAGATAAATTACTGAGAAAGCTAGTAGAAAGGTTAATAAACAATAGCAGTAAAATCATCTATATCCACAATATGTACGGTTAAGGGATACATACATAAAAGTATGGTAAAGATACATACATGCCAACAAAGGTCTGTCTAGTCAAAGCTATGGTTTTTCCAGTGGTCATGTATGGATGTGAGTGTTGGACTATAAAGAAAGCTGAGCGCCAAAAAATTGATGCTTTTGAACTGTAGTGTTTGAGAAGACTCTTAAGGGTCCCTTGGACTGCAAGGAGATCCAAACAGTCCATCCTAAAGGAAATCAGTCCTGAATATTCATTGGAAGGACTGATTCCAAAGCTGAAGCTCCAATACTTTGGCCACCTGATGTGAAGAACTGACTCATTGGAAAAGACCCTGATGCTGGGACACTGAAGGCAGGAGGAGAAGGGGACGACAGAGGGTGAGATGATTGGATGGCATCACTGACTCAATGGACATGAGTTTGAGCAAGCTCCCGGAGCTGGTGATGGACAGCGAAGTCTGGCATGCTGCAGTCCATGGGGTCACAGAGTCAGACACAACTGAGCGACTGAACTGAAGGGATACATAAAACAAAAAGATGTCAAATATGATACCAGAAACATGAAATGTGGACAGTGTCAGTAAAAATGCATAGCTGTTAGAATGCATTTGAACTTAAAAGGATGTGAACTTAAAATAATCATATATAAATATATGTATACACACACACATGTGTATGTATTGTTATACGCACACCTTGGGGCTTCCCAGGTGGCGCTAGTGGTAAAGAATCTGCTTGTCAATTCAGGAGACATGAGACATATGGGTTCAATCCCTGGGTCAGGAAGATCCCCTGGAGGAGGAAATGGGACCCCACTATGGTATTTTTGCCAGAAGAGTCCCATGGACAGAGGAGCCTGGCAGGCTACAGTCCATGGGGTCACAAAGAGTCAGACACGACTGAGCGTTTGAGCACAGCTTACAGCACACAAACCTCACGGTAACCACAAATCAAAACCCTCTAATAGATACACACAGAAAGGACAAGGAAAGAATCCAAACATAACACTAAAGACAGTAATCAATCACAATGAAAGAGAACGAAAGAAAGAAGAAAGGAACCAAAAAAACTACAAAAATAACCCTAAACGATGAACAAATGCCTATCAATAATTACTTTAAATGTAAACAGACTAAATCAGAAGACATACAGTGGATAAAGAAAATAATAAAAATAAATAATAAAAAAATAAAGACAACAAGACCCATATTAAGTGCTGCCTGTACAGAGACTCAGTTCAGATCTAAAGACACACACAGACTCCAAGTGAGGGTATGGAAAAAGGTATTCCATGTAAATGGAAAGAAAAAGAAAGCTGGGATAGCAGTACTTTGTATCAGACAAAATAGAGTTTAAAACAAAGACTGTAATAACAGACAATGAAAAGCATTACATAATTTTAAAAGGGTCAATCCAAGAAAAAGATACAATTTTAAATATATATGCATCCAACATAAGAGCACCCAAATACATAAAGCAAATATTAACAGACATAATGGGAAAAATGAACAGTAACACAGTATTACTAGGAGGAAGTAACATGCCACTTGTATCAATGGATAAATCACCTAGGCAGAAAAATCATCATTAAGAAAACCACTTATATTACACATTAGACCCAATGGACTTAATAGATATCTACAAAGCATCCCATCCCAAAACAGTAGAATACATATCCTTTTCAAATGCACATACAACATTCTGCAAGACAAATCACACACCAGGCCTCAAAACAAGTCTCAATAAATTTAAAAAGACTGAAACCACATCAAACATCTTTTCTGACCACAAGAATCTAAGACTAGAAATCAACCACAAGAAAGAACTGCAAAAACCACAAACACATAAAAGATAAGCAATCTGCAACTAAACAACTAATATGTCACTGAAGAAGTCAAAGAGGAAATTTAAAAATATCCTGAGGTAAATAAAAATGGAGACACAACAATCACAATCTATGGGATGCAGCAAAGGCAATTCTAAAAGGGAAGTTTATAGTGATACAAGACTACCTCAGAAATAAAGAAAAATCTCAAACACCTAACTTCATACCTAAAGGAGCTAGGAAAAACAAACAAACAAAACCCAAAGTTAGTAGAAGGAAAGAAATCATAAAGATCAGAGCACAAATAAATGAAATAGAAACTAAAAAAAAAAAGAAAAAAGAAAAGTGAAACTAAGACCTGGTTTGTTAAAAATATAAACAAAATTGACAAATTTTTAATTAAACTAATCAAGAAAGAGAGCCCAAATAAGTCAAATAAGAAATAAGAAGGAAGTTACAACTGACATCACAGAAGTACAAATGATCATAAGAAGTTACTACAAACAACTATACACCAGTAAAATGGACAACCTGGAAGAAATGGATAAATTCCTAGAAACATACAATCTCTCAAGACGGAATCAGGAAGAAACACAAGACATGAACCAATCAACTACCAGACATGAATCAATCAACTACCAGTGATGAAGTCGAACCAGTAATTTACAAACTCTCAATAAACAAGGTCCAGGACCAGATAGTTTTTGGGTGAATTCTATTGAACGTTTAAAGAAGAATTAACATCTATCTTTCTCAAAGTATTCCAAAGAGCTGAAAATGAAGGAATGTGTCCAAACTTATTCTCAAAGACCAGTATTTTTGATACCAAAACTAAAAATACTACAAGAAAAGAAAATCACAGGCCAGTATCACTGATGAACATAAGATGCAAAAATCCTCAACAAAGTATTAGCAAACCAAACTCAACAATACATTAATAGGTCACACACCATGATCAAGTGGGATTTATCCCATGGATGCAAGGACGATTCAACATTTGCAAATCAATCAAGGGGTAACAAACTGAAGAATAAAAATCATATGATCATTTCCACAGAGGCAGAAGAAGCTTTAACAAAATTCAGCATCTGTTTATGATAAAAACTCTCAGCATAGTGGGTACAGAGGGGCCATAACATAACAAAGGCCGTATACGACAAGCCTACAGCTAACTTCACACTCAACAGTGAAAAACCGAAAACATTCCCTCTAAGATCAGGAACAAGACAAGATACTGCCACTTTTATTCAAAGCCCTAGCCACAACAATTAGACAAGCAAAATAAATAAAGGGAATCCAAATTGTTAAGTAAGAAACAGAACTGTCACTGTTTGCACAAGACATGATACTATACACAGAAAATCCCGCAGATGCCACCAAAAAACTATTAGAACTACTAAATGAATTTGGTAAAGCTACAGGATACAAAATTAATATACAGGAATCTGTTATGCTTCTATACACTAACAATGATCAGAGAAATTAAGAAAATAGCTTCATTTCCAATTGTAACGAAAATAATAAAATATCGAGGAAAAAAACTAACCAAGGAAGTGGAAGACCTACACTCTGAAAACTCAGACACTGATGCAAGAAATTAAAGATGACACAAACAAACAGAAAGCTGTATCAGGTTCATGGACTGAAGAATTAATGTTGTTAAAATGACCATACAACCCAACGCAATCTACAGATTCACTACGATCCCTGTTGAAATACCAAGGACAATTCTCCCAGAACTAGAACAAATAACTAAAACTTGTACAGAAACATAAAAGACCCCAAATGGCCAAAACAATCTTGAGAAAGAAAAGCAAAGCTATGAAGTCTCACAATTCTGATTTCAAACCATACTACAAAGCTACAGTAATCAAAACAATATGGTACTGGCACAAAAACAGGCACATATATCAATGGAACAGTACAGAGCCCAGAAATAAACCCATACTTATATCATAACTAATTTATGATAAAGGAGCCAAAAATACAGATAGGGAAAAAAAGTTTCTTCAATAAATAGTGTTAGGAAACCTGGACAGTTACACGTTAAAAAAATGAACAGGAACAATATCTTACACCATATACAAAAATAAACTCAAAATGGATTTAAAGACTTAAATGTAAGTCCTGAAACTCCTAGAGGAAGACAGAAGACATAAGCAGTATGGTCCTTAGAAGTATTTTTTAATCTGTGTCCTCAGGCAAGGGAAACAAAAGCAAAAACAAACAAATAATGTTACCTCAAACTATAAAACTTTGTAAGGTGAAGGAAATTATCAACAAAATGAAAAGGCCACCTACTGAATGGGAGAAAATATTTGCAAATAATATATCTGATGAGGGGATAATATCCAAAACATACAAAGAATTCATATAGCTCAACATGAGAAAAATAGAACCTAATTTAAAAACTGGGCAAAGGACTTGCACATTCATTTTGTCCAAAGATGATAGACAGATGGCCAACACATATATGAAAAGATACTCAACATCACTAATCAGGAAAATGTAAATGCAAACCACAATGGGATATCACTTTACACCTGTCAGAACAGCTACAGTAAAAAAGACAACAAATAACAAATGTTGGCAAGGATGTAAATAAATGCACTTTTGGTGGGAATGTAAACTGGGTGTAGGCATTATGAAAACAGTATGGTGACCCCTAAAAAAATTAAAAACACAACTGCCATATGATCAATCAATTTCACTTCTGGGAATTTGTCCATAGAAAAATAAAAACACTAATCTGAAAAACACATATGCACACCAATGTTCACTGCAACATTATATACAAGAGCCAAGATACGGAAGCAACTTAAGTGTCCATTGATGGATGAATGGATAAAAATAAAACAAAACTGGTATACATATATACAATGAAATGTTGTATGTTAAAAAAGAATGAAATCTTGCCATTTGTCACGGATCCTGGGGAATACGTATTATGCTAAGTGAAACTGTTAGAGAAAGAAAAATACCATATGATTTCAATTATGTGTGGAATCTAAAAACCAAAACAAATCAGCAAACAATAACAGATTCACAGATACGGAAGAAAAATAGGTGGTTGCCTGAGTGGGATGGGGTGGGGGGACTGTGAGTAAAATAGGCAAGGGAGATAAAAAGGCAAACTGCTAGCTACAAAATAAACAGGCAATGGGGATGAAATGTTCAGCGCTGGGAAAGTGAAGTCGCTCAGTCGTATCCGACTCTTTGCGACCCCGTGGACTGTTAGCCCACCAGGCTCCTCCATCCACGGGATTCTCCAGGCAAGAATACTGAAGTGGGTTGCCATTTCCTTCTCCATCAGCACTGGGAATGCAGTCAATAATACTGGGATAACTTCGTATGGTGACAGATGGTGACTGACTGCGGTGACTATTTTGTGATGTACGGAACCATCACATCACCATGCCGTTCACAACGCAGGGCTGCACATCTGTCACACCTCAATTTAAAATGAAGTATAAAAAAAAACAAGCAACCTTAATCACTACACAATAACTGACACATCAAACTGATACTGTGTGAATAATGCTACTGATTCTTAACAAGGCTATTATTTGAGAAGCTTACTTCACTGAAATTTAGTAATTTTTTAATGCTTTGTTTTCAAGTCAAACCACAGGTACCTATTTTTCTCTTAAATATGTTATTTTTCCAGTTTCTCTTAAACAATCAGAACAAATACTTATTTCTTGAAATAAATGATGTATCTTTACAGAAATTTTCCTCACATTCAAGCTTACTTTCATACTGTTTCATTGTCTAAATTTAAATCTCTTGCCAGACATATTCATTAACAACTATCTCAAAGGATATTCTAACAGTAAAATTATTATTAAATAATAGCAACTGTTATTCTCAATGTTTTACTTGGTTTTTGTGGCAAAATACATTCCTGAACAAACACAGATATCTCAGTTTATTTAATCTCACATAAATTTTTTAATTTTTTTGCTTTATACAGTGAATTTTTATGCCACTTTTAAAGGGAGAGACAATTCTATACAGAATGGTTAGTGGCACAATAGTGGCTTTAAGACTATAAATTTTTAAATGTTGCAGCACATCCCTATTGCCTTCATAATTCATACAGTTCCATGTGCCACATAAGAAAATCAATTTAAATACACAGTAGTACCCTGTTCTTGGTGATTGATCACTACTTCTTTCTGTAAGTTTAAGCAGGAAGACTGGAATATACAGCTAGTTAAACTTTTCAGTAACTAGACAGCTTAGTTTCTATACCATGAGGGAAAGAGAGCTCTTTCCTTAATGACTTTTATATTTTCTAATCCATTGTACAGACATATTTTTCAGTGAAAAATAACTAACCAGTAACACGAGAAGTAATAAAGTCAACTGTGCCAATATTAGAACACAGAGAAAGGGTCTGAAAAAGGCCTCACAGCATGCAAGGGCTACTAGGAAGACACTTGCAAATCCACTTGCATGTTTCTTATTCATAGGTATCCTCTTATTTTTTGTCTGTGCACAAGTATTCACTGAATGCTCTACAGTCTGACATTGTGACTGAGCTCCAAAGCCAACAGACAGCCCAGAACCTTGAGGGACTTGTGTTCACCTCAACCCTACTACTTTTATGGGAAAAAAAAAAAAGAGGCATACAACGTCCCTGTTCCATTGTCAATATCTGTACCGCCACTGTCGTTACATTTCCCACCTTTTTATTCATAATCTCCAGTGGTAGTCAAGTCGTTTAATAGGTAGAATGGTTTTCAAACTTGGTCTAAATCTTGACTTATCCGTATTTAAAAAGCTCATATGTTATTTGGAATGCTTGCAATGTTTTACTAGCAAAAGAGAAAAGCAAGGGAAATGAAATGTGAGGCGGAACCTTGAATTCTCTGATGTCCAGCACAGCGTACGCGTGTGTGGGGACCAGGCCCCACTTCTCGCCTTCAGCCTCGGTCATCACTCCAGTGGATGCAGTGATGAGGACATCTCCTTTGTGAAATCTGGAATGGACCCAACAGATCAATAACCAAAGGTAAACACATCTGTATCTCAGATTACACCATCCTTCCTTTCGTCTTGTGGTTTACATGAAAATTTCCACAAAGTGGAAATCTTCTCTAATACAGGCTATTCTCAACACCCACCAGTGAAGTACATTTTTATTTTACAGCAAATCAGAAAAAACTATCACATTTATTTGTTTTCCCTCCCTGTTTTAGACAAACTAATTCTCAGAAACCTATCAATGAAGAAAAAATAAATGCTAAATTTTCAAATGATTTACAAATAAAGGTGAAGATGGGAAATACCAAATGCATTCTCCCAAAGCCATATCATTTTATTTATCAAATCACTGAGCTTTCTGGTTTCAAGACAGTTTTCCAGTTCTTCACATGGATGATCCATTTAAGGCTTAAGCTATCTTTATGTTCTCACCCTCCTCTTTTCCCACCTTCCCTCAAATTGGTAAGTACTCAGGAAGTACAAAATAGCCTTTCCAATATTCCTTTATCCAAATGTTTTGGATTATCTACCATCTGGATTAACTGTAAGCGTCACTGAGGGCTGGCTGGAGCGAGTGCATAAAGTGAATATTTTAAAAACACAACGTCCCTAATAACTGAAAATGACAGCCTCTGCAGGATCCATTCTCAACAAGACATGAAGTTTTTAAATGGCCTCTTTTAGTACAAAAGAGAGAGAAGTGTTTACCTTTGGTAAAGCATTCGGAAAGAATTATCCTTGCTGAAAGTCTGGCTGTCTGAATGCATGGCAATCCTTTCTGGTATCCACCCAGTCAGGGCATGGAGATCAATGTTCTGCAACATAAACACAGTCAGCACTGTCACTGTGGTTTTTAAGCTCTTAAATAAGTCCCCAGGGTAAACTGTTAAATCTCACTCATCTGACACGATGATTCTGATAGGAATAAATCAGAAGGTAGTAAGTAAGTAGTAAGTAAGTAAGTAAGTATTAAGTAAGGTTGGGAAAATCAGTATGAATCTCTTGTATGTGTATGCTCAGTCGTGTCCGACTCTGCGACCCTGCGGACTATAGACCACCAGGCTCCTCGGTCCATGGGATTTTCCAGGCAAAAATACTAGACTGGGTTGCTATTTCCTTCTCCAGGGATAATAAATCTTTTATTACTGGGTGGGCTGCATTTTCTTTCTCCAGAAAAATAAACCTCTTACTTAACTCAAATTCCCATCTGGATTTAAGCACAAGCCTGTCTTTTCCTTACAATCTCTGCTGCTTTTCCAGAATACATTTACTGATAAATATGATGAAAACTCAAACCATTTAATAGAAAAAACTGCTTTGATGATGATGACGACAGTTGCATTTATGCTCATTCCCTCTCTAAGCTGACTCGGTAAATCAACAGGCAATGGATTAGAAAGCTAAACTAAAAACATTTGAAGGACAGAGCAATTGAACACGGAAGTTGGGAAGAAATTTTAACATCCTTCTACCTTTAACTATGACCTATACACTCTTTGAGTAGCATTATAAGAACCAGCAGGACGGAGGAGGCCAGGTACTAGGTGAGGACACTAACCAGGTATAAGAAATAGGTGATTTGGGTATATTACCTCATTTAATCTTTACAGTTCTTTAGAGGTGGGTATTATCCTCATATTACAGACAAGCAAAGAACCTAAGAAAGGGTAAATACCTTTTCTAAGGCTACAGGCTGATTAGTGTTATAATTTAAAGTCATGCTAGTCTGAATAATTTCTGGCATAGGGCAATAGTTGACAACTAAAGGACACTGGCAGATACCTTGATTTTACAGATAAAGTTGTGTTAAGGTTGGGAAAAACTAACCCCAAACTCCTTGAACCTGAATTTATAAATTAAAAAAAAAAAAATACACAAGGATGACAATATGACTCACCCATTTGATTTGCAGAGGCTTCTTTGGAAAGGGACACTACATTTATTTGGCCCTGTGTCCCACCAGAACAGTAGACACATACACTATAGGCTTTCCTGAATACTAAATCTATACAATGTGCAAATAATCTTACAAAAGAAAACATGCACTCCCATAATAAGTGATTGATCAATATTTTTCAGGGGCTGATAATGTCTTCATTTAAGCCAAACACATAATCTATAATCTTTCAAACTCAGAATAATTATATTAGATAGCATAAGCCTGTGTCTGGATCATCTTACTACTTACTGAATTGGATCCTGGGAAATCATATCCTCCCATGACTTTCATGTAAGCTTTTTCTATGAGAGAAACCCATAATTCACTTTTGTTGTTAGAATAAGAACAGAGCAATTCTCCCTTGTGATCAACAGGTAACTGGTCATCAATTATCACCTGGAGAAAGAGAACAATAATTTCCTTAGGTGGTACGAAATATCTTAAAATCTTTTCTATCAAAAAACTTCCACACCTCTTATACTGATAAAATACATGATAAAAGGTATGCTATGTCAATTACTAAGATAATGGTAGTTTCATATTTCTGGAAACTGATCAATTATAAATGTTTTGTGATGTCTTTCTTAAGGTTTACAATTTGATCTCCCTCTCAGGTATTAACTTTGAGCCAACGGTTGGAAAATGTTATGGATCTACCAACAAAATTATTACGGATTCTAGAAATGTACTTTATATCTAAAATAATTATAAAAGGACCTCTCACTATTAAGGTAAGTAACAACAGTACCCTAAATCTGCAAAAAGATTCATGCTGTACTTAGTAGTAAAACATTATGACTAAAAAAATATATTTAAATAATATGGAAGCATAGAAGTAATCACCACAAACATGCAGCCTCTAATTCACATTATAGAGTGATTTGGGAAACAAGAGGATAAAAAGAATTTTGATCTATTAATAGAGAAACTATGCAACTGCATTTTCAAAGATTCTTTAAACCAGAGATTATTTACAAATTAGAGTTCAGAAAAACCATTCTCAACAATTTTGTTTAGATGGGAAATTGTTTAGTTCTTAAAGTCAGCTAGAGCAGTCATTCTGAAAGGTTGTTCTCGGACAACATCACCACCACTATCACCTAGAAACCTGTTAGATATGCAAATTCTGGCCCTTCTGCAGACCTACTGAATCAGATGCTTTGGGGGTGGAGCCCAGGAATCTTTTTTAACAAGCACTCCAAATGATTCTGTGCACGCTAAAGTTTGATTCTTATTCAATTAGAGAGTAATTCTAAGCTTCCCACACTAGAATTGGTATGGAATCTTGTTTAAATGCGCATTCTGATTCAGCAGGTCCAGGATGAGGCCCAAGTTCAGAAATTCTAACAAATTCCTGTATGCATGAAGGCTAAGTCGCTTCAGTCGTGTCCGACTCTTTGCAACGCTATGGACAGTAGCACCCGGGCTCCTCTGTCCATGGGACTCTCCAGGCAAAAATATTGGGAGTGGGTTGCCATGCCCTCCTCCACGGATCTTCCCGACCCAGGCATTGAACCCATGTCTCCTGTGTCTCCTACATTGGCAGGAGAGTTCTTTACCTCTAGCACCACCTGGGAAGCCCAAGAAATTCCCAAGTGATACTAACATTGATCCCCAGACTTAATGAGTAGACAGGAGCTAGAGAATCCTAACAAAACAAGGCCCTTACAACATGGTTCGGAATCCTTAAAGAAAGATTTGCAATTTAAAACTATGTATCTATTTCACAAAGGAAAACAATATTAAAGGTGTCTTACATCTTGATTTACACACATAAATTGTTCTAATGGACTTAGTGTGTCTGATGTCTTTTTAATCAAAAAGGTAACTAATGACCACCAGATTAAAATTCATTTTAAGCATAAGCAATCATAAGCTCAATGCTACTTCTTGGAGCTTTCTATAAATTTTCCCAAACTCATTTTTTAAAAGACTTTATGCTTGTCATGATTTTTCATTTTTAATTATTATTGATGATGTTATTGGTAGTAACATGTATAATATCACAGAGCCAAAATCAACTAAACTGACTTTTCAAATGTTTACATAAATAACATTGCTTAATGACTCTACTCAAGATTCAAAGGTAGGGAAGAGAGAAGGGGTTGATATGGAGAGAAACATTATTCACCTTTCTGGGGACACCATTGAGGTGAAGTTTCACCATGTACTTTCCACAAGGATTGTACTCTGGCTCACCATCCTTATTCTGAGGGTAAATTATGCTTTAGTAAAGGAAAGAAATGGTGAAATACCAACATTAATATTCAATATAAACTACTATGCAGAATATTAATTTTATTTAGACATATGCTATTGTCTTAGTAATTTTACGAAAATAAATGTAAGAATATTTGTCTATAATAGACCTGTAACAGAAAAAGAATTTCACCTCAAAGTTTTTATTTAATATAAACAAATGAAGACAGTATCTTAGGAGATCATACAGTAGGGCATACATTTCATAATATTCTGAAAAATGCTCATTTTTAATTATATCCTCTAATAAATTTTCTAGTAAGTGGATATATTTTAAACTAGTTAGAATAATCTACTATTGGCTCTAAAACATAAAGAGACCATTTCAGTTAACCACAACTAAGGAAACTATAACTCTGACACAGAGATAAAGTTAGCAGAGCACTGATAAAGTACACAGAATTATCTAGTGAGATACTTGTAGAAACTATCAGTATCAATTTCCTTTTTCAAACTGCATACTATTCATTTACATGCTCTGTTTATCCAAGATGGCAAATGACTTCAAACTAAGGTCTGTATCTATTTACCTTTCTTCTTTCAGGACTTAACATAACAAAAACAAGTCAGGAAAAGCAGTACAAAAAAATTATAATGCTTAATTTTTATAATGAATAGCTTTAAGCTAATAAAACTTCCAAAAATTGAAAGAAAAAGTATTTCATGGTAACATTTCAGTACACTGTTCTGGCCATCAAAAATGTTATATATGTTGTACTATATTACAGACCCATATAATGCTGTATTATATAATGTTTTATATTAATGTCTTATTTAACCCATTAAAAACATTATTTCAGTAAATGATATAAAAATTTGAGATATTTTCCAATAGATATGTTTTTGTGTGTTAAGTTTTCAAAATCAAAATGGATTTCAAAATCAAAATGGATTTCAAAATCCATTTTACACTTACAGCCTATCCAAATTCAGACTAGCTCATTTCAAGTATGTAATATCCACACGAGACTTGTGGCTACTATGTAGTAAGTCAAATTATAAATGTGATTTTAATCTGACCACTCATTTATTTCATTTATATTATTCTAACTATATGTGCATATGTTCTTAGATTGTCTTAGCAAATCCTTCCACATTCACAAACCATCTGCTTAACACACAAAGGCCGTAACATTCTAAGTGATATGTGCAGACAAACCCTAAGCTTCTAATTTCCAATTAAGAGACAATTCCATGAAAAGGGCTAAAGGGACAAATATAAAATCCTACCTGGTAATCAACTTCTTATTAAATCGTCTTTCATAAGCTGCACTGATAGCCAGTGATGCCACAAAAGAACAATCTGATACTATTGTCTGTTAATAAGAATTATTAATACATTCATTTACTCATGCAATTTCAACATTACCACAATATTTAAGCATTGCATCCAGAGTCTAACTTTTTATACTAAATATCTTGACTGCTGCTTGAACAGGAAAACAATAAAATAGAAATGCCATAGTGCCAACTAACATATTTTGTTCATACAAATCCCCAGAAAAACAAGCATTTCAATTAAGTTACTTTAGAATAATTAAATATGCATGATGCATTCTTACATGAATAAAAGCATATTCAATTGAATTACACTTTTTAATGACAAAAAAATTATAGGCATTTTAAAAACGTTGGTTAATTACAATGACAAATTAAAATCAATACGCACATCAAAAAATTTGAATCACAGTATTTCAGGAGCATTATTTTCATACTAATGTGAAAAAATCTATGACTTCAGGGCTAATGTGTCATTAATAAAGTCTACAATCAAGTCACAGAGTTGTTCTACTGCCGAAGTGTTTTAAATAAGCCCAATACCTTTCTGTCTTTTCTATTTATTCTCTCATCAAACATAAAATTCAGATTCTCAGTTATTCTCATCTGCAAGCATATATCAATAGGGTGCACAAAAATCTATAACTGTTCAAGAGTTATATCTCAGTATGTCAAAGTCAAATGTAAGATGAATAATTTTTCCAATCATACTAATGTATCTGAATAAATAAAAACCTAAGAAAAAAGGCAAATGTATATTCAAATTACTTTAAGATGTTAGTTTTTCATATAAAATTATACAAAATAAATGTTTACCTGCTTTATGCTGAAACTAGACACAGTATAAATCATTGTAGGATTGTTGGTGAGGTCTTCTGGTCGTACCCATTTAGAAAATGTAGCTTTTTGTTTAGGTGATAATGGTAACTTGCCACATCTATCACTGAGATGATAATAAAAATTAAATAATAAAATTAACCTTAAAAAATGACTTAGAAACAAGAATAAATTTCCCAGAGAATTTTTTTTCGTATAGTGATCACAGCTATACAGCAAATTCTAAAAAAACTCTCTGGTCAAATTTGGTTCTTTACACTTGACCTTGAATTCAATCTGATCATCCAACCCAATTAAAAAAAAAAGTACACAGATAACTGACAACAGAAGAGCAACTAAACTCTTATATTTATTTTAAGAATATACTTTAAAAGTTAAATTGAGCATGGTTATATTCAAGAAATTCAGTTTCAATAAAATGGAGCCATTTGATTCATTCAAAAGAAGCACGAAAGCTATAGATCTTTATGTTGGCTCTTGACAAACTCATCTCTGCAGGACTAATAACGAGAATACCTAGTTACTCAGTAATACACAGGTGGCAACAGTGGTAAAGAATCTGCCTGCCAACGTAGGAGGAGATGCAAGAGACACGGGTTTGATACCTGGGTCAAGAATATCCCCTGGAATAGGAAATGGCAACCGACTCCAGTATTCTTGCCTGGAGCATTTCATGGACAGAGGGGCCTGGCAGGCTACAAATCCATGGCATCACAAAGAGTCAGACACGACTGAGCACGTACCCACACACGAAACATGTGCTAGGCATCACACAAAATATTTTACATATCTTATTCATTTAACCTTCAAAACGATTCCTTATTAGAGCAAATTTTTTAGAAAAAGTTTTAAGTGATCAAATAAGCTGTGACACTGTTGAGCTAAGACACAGAAGAAAGGGTATCTGATTCCTGGTCTTTGGTGTCAAATCCAGCATCTTATCCGTTACTCTCTACTCAAAATGTGTAGGGAATATATATGAAGTATTTCTCTATAATTAATGTACAGCACAAAAGTCTGCCATTCTTCAAAGTGCTTCTAGAGCAAGGGCAACAAATCTTTGGTTTTGAAAGATTTATAGGCTAATATAAGGTGAATGATTCGCAACCTGAAAAAAATATGTTTTTTTAAAAAACAGAATGTTGACAGACATTAGGAGAAAGAGGGTTTTGTGGTGATGTGTGATCTGAAAACTCCTGGCTGAAGTATTTTTTCTTTTTTTCCATTGGAAGGACACCTCTAAACCTTTAATAAGCCAGTATTTACTGGAAATCTCTTGGAGTATAATATGGTATACAACACTTCTCAAACTTTTTTGATGATCACCTCATACATCTCATAGAACCACTAGCAGTCTAGGCAGCATTTTGTACCTTTGTAGTAACAGGACCTGACTGGAAACATACAGTGAGCTGAATGAATTTAGAAGAATTTAAGAACTGCCATCACAAAAGTTTGAGGAGAAAAAATAAGGCTGACTCAAATCTAAAATCACATTACTCAATATTATTAATCCACCATATGAATCATAATTCAGTAAATCCAAGACTCCTTAGTACTTGTTCTCTCAAAAGTCACCACTGAATTACCAAATTTAACGTTCATTTCTTAGAGCTTTGAAATATTTAAAATACTTTATAATTTATAATACATGACCAGAAAAGAAAAAAAATTCGTCACCCAATCTTCCTAAAAAAGATTAAATAAAGCTCAACATTCAGAAAACTAAGATCATGGCATCCAGTCCCATCACTTCATGGGAAATAGATGGGGAAACAGTGGAAACAGTGGCTGACTTTATTTTTGGGGGCTCCAAAATCACTGCAGATGGTGAGTGCAGCCATGGAATTAAAAGACACTTACTCCTTGGAAGGAAAGTTATGACCAACCTAGGCAGCATATTAAAAAGCAGAGATTACTTTGCCAACAAAGGTCCGTCTAGTCAAGGCTATGGTTTTTACAGTGGTCATGTACGGATGTGAGAGTTGGACTATAAAGAAAGCTGAGTGCCGAAGAATTGATGCTTTTGAACTGTGGTGTTGGAGAAGACTCTTGAGAGTCCCTTGGACTGCAAGGAGATCCAACCAGTCCATCCTAAAGGAGATCAGTCCTGGGTGTTCATTGGAAGGACTGATGCTGAAGCTGAAACTCCAATACTTTGGCCACCTCATGCGAAGAGCTGACTCATTGGAAAAGAGCCTAATGTTGGGAAGGATTGTGGACAGGAGGAGAAGGGGACGACAGAAGATGAGATGGCTGGATGGCATCACCGACTCAATGGACATGGGTTTGGGTGGACTCCGGGAGTTGGTGATGGACAGGGAGGCCTGGCGTGCTGCAGTCCATGGGGTCACAGAGAGTCGGACACGCCTGAGTGACTGAGCTGAACTGGACTGAGTCTTTCTAACCAAACATTCATACACTGGGGAGCTTTTTGCCATCAGTCTGCTATCTTTGAATTTTAAAATGTTTACTGTCACTATTTCTTCTGATTATTCTCACTGTAAAATAACCCAGAAAACAAGAAAGGAAAAATCTTGCCAGTTACAGCATTTAATTTTACTTGATTTTTCTTAAAATTTAACTAACTTGGTAAGTAGTCACTGAGCACCGCCACGCGGGACACCGTGTAGGCGTGCACTCTCTGTCCTCACGGCGCTCAGGGTCCCACGTGCAGGACAAGCAGAGAGCACGGGGTCAAACACAACGTAAAATCCCAGCTTTGCCAAGGGCACAGTAATTAGAGGAGCTACATTTTAACAACTTTGGTAAGACAGTTATATTTTTGTTTGGATAGTTATAAGACAGTTATATTTTTAATTACAGTGTAAGCATTTTCCTGTGTTACTTAATTTTTTGAAAACTTGATTGTTCATGAGTGTATAAAATTCTTTCTAGGGACATTCTGTTGTATGAGCACTAAAAATATGATTTATCTTCATCTGTTACACAAAGATTGGAACTACAAGTTTATATCTCTACTTGGATATTGCCATTTAAGAGCATCCTAGAATAATTGATTTACATTTTCATAAGTATAATAATATTGCTAACTATCTTTTATATAAATCTTTGACTAGATCTGTAAATACTTTTTAAAATTGGTTTCTTGAAGTAAAATCACAGGTCAAACGTTTTTAAAGTATTTGAAATGTACAGCTAAATTATATAACTTAGTATTCTGCAAGATAGTTATTTCCTAACAGTTAATTCTTATTACAAAGTGCTTTCTATAGAACAAGCACCACTATAAGTGCTTTACATTTCATTAACTCATTTAATCATCACAGTAACACCAGAAGGTGGATTCTGTTATTACTTTAAAGTCTGAAGCAGTTTAGAAAGTTTGCATGGTGTCACACAGGATACGACACTGGACAGCATGGGTCTGGAATCTGTGCCCTTAATGTTAGTGCTATAAGCATCTTCAGTTCAGTTCAGTTCAGTCGCTCAGTCACGTCAGACTCTCTGTGACCCCTGAATCGCAGCACACCAGGCCTCCCTGTCCATCACCAACTCCCGGAGTCCACCCGAACCCATGTCCATCGAGTCGGTGATGCCATCCAACCATCTCATCCTCTGTCGTCTCCTTCTCCTTCTGCCCCCAATCCCTCCCAGCATCAGGGTCTTTTCCAATGAGTCAACTCTTCGCATGAGGTGGCCAAAGTATTGGAGTTTCAGCTTCAGCATCAGTCCTTCCAATGAACACCCAGGACTGATCTCCTTTAGGATGGACTGGTTGGATCTCCTTGCAGTCCAAGGGACTCTCAAGAGTCTTCAACACCACAGTTCAAAAGCATCAATTCTTTGGTACTCAGCTTTCTTTATAGTCCAACTCTCACATCCATACATGACCACCGGAAAAACCATAGCCTTGACTAGACGGACCTTTGTTGGCAAAGCAATGTCTCTGCTTTTTAATATGCTGCCTAGGTTGGTCGTAACTTTCCTTCCAAGGAGTAAGTGTCTTTTAATTTGATGGCTTCAATCGCCATCTGCAGTGATTTTGGAGCCCCCAAAAATAAAGTCTGACACTGTTTCCACTGTTTCCCCATCTATTTGCCATGAAGTGATGGGATCAGATGCCATGATCTTAAGTTTTCTGAATGTTGAGCTTTAAGCCAACTTTTTCACTCTCCTCTTTCACTTTCATCAAGAGGCTTTTTAGTTTCTCTTCACTTTCTGCCATAAGGGTGGTGTCATCTGCATATGAACATTTCCTAGATCCAGATTAACCACTAGCATCACACAGGTGCCTGAGTGAAAACATTATGCTGGTAACTTACTGGCCTTGAGATGTCTACCTTCTGCCCATCCAAGAACAACAAACACTAGAAGTGTGAGAGCAGGTCTTCTGTTTTTATAGTCTTTATGTATTCTGTACACAATAAGCATTTAATTCCCTGATGCTTTCTTATAATAAATATGCTGATGGCAGAAATTTTAAAAAATAAAAATGTTTTAAAAAGTAAACCACCTAATTTTGCTACTTAGAGATAAACATTGTAAACATTTTGATGTATCACTTTACATCATTTCATTCTTTATATGTATAAATACATAAAAAAATAAAATTTGGATATCATGTATTTATAATTTTCTATCTTTTAAAATTTTTATATATTACAAACATTTCCCTTATATTTTTCAGAGTTATTTTTTTATGGCTAGCATAGTATATAACAGAATAATATGAATATGCCATTATTCAATCACTCCGATATTACTGGATACCAAGTTTGTTTCAATAATTTTTTGCTGTAACAACACTCTGATAAGTGCTCTTATGATAGACATCTTTGGCCCAATTTTAATTTCCTTAGGACGACTAGAACCTGGGAGTCCTGAAACAATGATTTTAGGGTTCTTGACATAAGCTGCCACTGTCCTGAAAGGCTATGCTAACACTTTCATAATGAACCCTGTTTCTGAACTGGATCTTCTTAGTAAACAACAATCCTGTCATTGTTCTCCACCTTTCCATTCAATGCCTTGGCTGACTTGCATTTCTGTGTGATCCAACCCAAACTGGACAAATATTTACTCACTGCTTACTTCTCTGGTACTAGGTACTGTGTTAGACACTATGAGCATGACCTTAGACTAAAGAAGACCCACAAGTCCTGTCCCCAGGAAAAGGTCAGAGGCACTCTTGCCACGTTGTCCCACCTCCTTCCCTGAGCTTCATCGCTTTTCCAATCAGAATTTTTATTACAAATTTTAATTTCAAGGCTATGGATTTAATTAGACTTCAGCAGATGGGAAAAGTACTGAAAAATTATGAAATTAATTTTGAAAAGTAAGAATTGCAATAGTGCTTACTTACCAGAAAGGCATTGGATAAGCAAAACGTTCCCTCAGATCAATGCTCATGAAAGGAACATATTCAATACCATTTATTTTTGATGTTGTCCTATAAAAAATAAGAAAAAAATCCAAAGTAAATGCTCAAGTCAACCTTAATCACCAATTTTATTTAAACTGCTTAAAATTTAAATGACAAGGTATGCTATTGTAATAAAATTAAACTGATAATCTCATGTAATGTTGATAACTTTATTTGAACAAAATTTTCATGAAATAGTTGTATACCAAAAAAAATTAATCCAATTTAATCCCAAAGTTATTCTTTTGAGACTACCATCCTTTACAACAAAACAACTGTTTCAAAATAGGCTTACACCAGAGGCAATGAAACTGTCCCCAGGACACAAAGCGAATTGTATCCTCAGCCTAAGGAAAGAAAGCAATTGCTTAGTTGCTTAATTATTTGAGGATTCGAAGGATTCTTGGAAATAAATTCTTTATATTTTCTGGTTATGAGACTAAGGAATGGGTAGTGACGAAGAAAGAGGCACAGATAACAGTTAGGGCCTCTTGACAAATTTAAGAAATGTGGCTTGTAGTAGCTTTGTATATTCTCTTCCTATTTTGTGTCACACGTTTATTTGTACATATTAGCTATTTCCTTCAGTTCCTTCCCCGCATTTTATTCAGGAGGAGTGGCAGAGTAACTTCACAATTTAGCCTCCAGGTAACAATATACAGTGAGACTGTGAATTTGAGGGCTAATTAACACATGAATATAACATTTGTGTGTATTCCCATCTGGAGATGGAGAGAGCTTTTGACTTGTGTGAAGGACAGCTGCGTCCTGTTAGTAGAAACTCAGAGCTGTTCTGTAGTAGTGTGGAATTTCAAAGGTGTGTAGAAGGGAACAAGTGGACGCTGAGTAGCCAAAGTGCTGTACAGTTATTAACTGTACAGGTCCAAAACCACTCTTTTTCTCCTGCTTTGTGTTGTGTGGTTTCATAAGCATTTTTTTCTAGGCAGGCAGCGCCACTTTTTCTAGAAGCAGAATTAAAATCTTCAGCAGGAAAAGAGAGAAACGCCCTCAGGCGGCTGCTATAGAGGAAGGAACCATTCCACAACTGCAGGAAATTAACAGAAAGAGCAACTTTATAGCACACACCGCTCTAAGCTGGCTGATTTTCAGAGCCCAAGTGAGGAGCAGCCGCGCTGGCTCAGGATGCAAGCAAAGAGTCCCACAATCTTGTTCTTTTGCATTTTTAATATCCCCTGAAGCTGCTTCCAGACACTGAGTTGGCTTCCCAGCCCAGGGGCTGGCAAGCTATTTCTAAAACTAAAGGGCCAGACAGTATAAGTTTTGGCTTTGCAATGAGGTCTATCACATATCCTGGCTCTTTCTGCTTTCTTTTTTGCAACCCTTTTAAGAAATATACAAAGGCATTCAAAGCTTAAGGCTGCCCTTTGCTGACTGGCCTAGACTGCTGTTTCAAGGTAGCAATTAGGGCTCTGGTCAGAAGGCTGCAGAGGTGATGAAAGGGCCGCCATAGTTCTACTCTGCCCCATAAAATTATTCAACTTTGAAGAGTGTTAAGATTTTCAGAAAAAAAAAAACAAAACATCTAGAGGAAATGCAAATACTAAAATACATTAGAACAGATTTCAAATATTTCAAGTTGTGACTGTGTGACAATTTATAGTTACATGATAATAGCATGACACATTACAACAAAGATGTATGACTCATCAAACCTAACGAGCATAACCTTATCTGCACTGATGTTAACAAAATTGTTCATCACAACAAAGCATAAACCGACTTACCTGAGAACTTCTATTTCTTCTGCTGTGTATCTCTGCCCCTGTGCGTCACATGACTGCGGACTTATAAACGGCTGAGGTCTTTCAAGGAAGGGATTAGTTCCTAGTGGAAAGTGTGCTCTCGTTGGAGGTGGCTTTGGCTTTATATTTGTTGCCTTGATTTTGCATGACGGCTTCGTTAAAGGCTCACTCAATGCTTCTGCTCTATAATAGAGGTACAAAAACACCATTCTAGTTTTTCTCCTCACATTTAAGCTTTTCGGCACACAGTACTTACTTTGAGAACAGTCAAGCATCCCTAAGGTAAAATTACTATCTAAAATTCTTACATTCTAGTCAATAGTTCACTACTTAAGCTACTCCCAGAGGTAAGGTATTTTTGCAAACATTTTACTGAAACAGTAATTTAGCACTTACAGCATTATCAGATCCTACGAAAGGCAAGGGGCCTATATGAATGTAGAGAACACAATCCCTACTCTCAAGGTACCCCTAGGTTTGCAGGGAAAGTCAGTTGCATCAAAAGTGGGACATGAGGCTGGACGCGTTCCATGCAGGTGAATGCACAGCAGAAGTTACTGACTTAATGCAGGGAAGAGGGTAAGTGAGGGAGCGTTTTTCCAAACTGACATTTGAGCTATACTTGGCGTTGAGCTCTGAGTCGACCTGGGGAGCTAGGAAGGGTTCTAAGTAGAGAGAAGAGCGTGAGCAAACGCGCACATCTGTGAAACAGTGGAGTGAGTTACTGTGATTTCAGAAGAATGTAGGGAGCCCCTGTGAGAAGGGCACAAGCGAGGCAGCAGGAGACGAGGCCAGGGGCAGGGACGGATCACGGAAGACCTCGCTTGGTATGTAAGAGCTTTTGGACTTTGCCCTGTCAGAGAACTGACAAGCTAAAAAACAGAAGTTTTTAATCTGAGGTCCTTATATGCGATTTAGCAGTCTTGTTAACACTCTGAAACGGTATGCAGATAAAATGTCATGCTATCTTCTCCCTAGAGTGTATCCATTCTTCTGAACTAGTCCTCACAGGAAGCGTTCGTGACTGAACATGTCCCTGTGCTGAGGGCGCACCCAGAGAATACGAAATGAATTACCCACAGAGGCAGCAGGGGCCATCCATGATTCTGACTGGTGACAGACATCAAAAGGGAGAAGCTAACGATATGTCAAGTGCCCACAGCTTCATGAATTTAGAGAAACAAATGATGCTAGATGATAGCAATGAAAAGGAGGGGTGACCCCTATATCTCAATGCAAAAGAAGGGCTGGGGGTATCACAGCTCCCTAGTCTGAGCCTCAGAAGGAGGTACTGTACTAATTCATGCTGTAACTATAAATGCCACTCCACTCTTTTCCTTTGTCTATAATGCTTTGTACAAGAGGTACAATCCTCTTGTGCAAATACACTCATTATCTCAACAAATGCCTGTTGAGCACATACTGGATGTCTGGCAGTCTGCTAGGTGCTTGGTTACAGCAAGGAACAAAGACAAAATTCTCTGCCCTCACAGAGCTTCTATTTGGAGGACAGGGGTTAGGAAAGACACACACATTGTTAACAAATATGATAAACTGATCAATTTTATATACCTTAGAAAATAGTAAAGAGTTATGGGAAAGAATATTACAACAGAGGAAACAGGATGGAAGTACCAGTGGAGATTTCAATTTTACACAAAAAGCCAAGCACAGGCCTTATTGAAAAGTTGACATTCGAGCAGAGTTAAGGGAGCCTCACGCACATATGATGTGGGGTATGTGATGATGTGGGGTATGTGAATGGCTGGCTCATTCTCAACGTCTCCATTTCTAGTAGTGGCTTTGGAGGGCTCTCACAAGCTTTCTCTTTGGAAGTTTCATATTACACAACACAAGGGAAGTCTTCCGTTTTAAATACCATAACCATCTTTGTTTTAGACACAACAAAAACTAAGTGAAACGTTTCTTGACTGATTTGCTACTTTTTGAGTTTAAAGCAGGGATAAGGACACAGAGATGAATTAGCTCTCTGTTCCCCTAAGGAGTTTACCATCTAATAAGCCAAAATGACAGGGAAAAAAAACAGCAGGGAACTAGGGAGGAGCAAATTCACTCAGAGAAAGAAGGCAGACTTGCTCTGGATGTCAGGTTTGTTACCACGAGCTCCACCATACATTCGGATAAACACGTCACACTGAAGTTACACCGTACAGTGTGGGGACCAAAGCTGAGGAGCCAAACTCACCTGTCTAGTGCCTGCCGAGCCAGCTGCTTCAGCTTATTTTGCAGAGTTTTATCAGCAGTTTCATAAGACTTAAGAAAAAGAGACAGACATTCTAAAGCATAAGTATTAATCTGCTTGATCCATGATATTTCTAAGCAAGAAAAAAAACTTACAATGCACATTACACTTCTAAAAATTATGAGAATAAACCAGCACACTTTATTTTTATCCTTAAAGGTATCACTTAAAATTGTGTTGAAACTCATCACTGAGGTAAACCCCAAGACCACTTAATGTGGACGGGTGGTAAGTGGGACACGACTGAAAAATCACGGTGCTGCAGAAGGCTGGGCAGCAGGAGCCCCAGCAGGGCAGGGTTACTGTACTAAGTGAAACAGGCCAGGAGAAGACCTTAGGACTCCACTTATACGTGGAGTCCAAAAGCAAAACAAATAAACAAAATAAACCAAATGCACAGACACAGAGAGGAGATTAGTGGATTCCAGAGGGGAAGGGGAAGGAAGCTGGGGACGGGCAAAATAGGTGAAGGGGGTCAACTGCGTGGGACAGAAGGTAACCAGACTTGCAGTGGTTATCACTCTGCTGTGTGCGCAGATGTCGAATTATAATGCGGCACTGTACATAATTAAAACTGAAAACCCCCAGCACTTACCAGCAGTCTCAGGTACCTACAGAAATGAGGCTAGATGGTTCTTCTGGATAAGAGACCTGGGACAAACAGCCGGCCCTCGGAACAGTTCTAACAACCCCACTCTCCACTACCTCACACCCTCCTATCACTGCACTGCTTGCTCTTAAGCACTAGATGACCCTTAGAGCTAACTGCTTCTCCTTGGGAAGCAGTAAAAACCAGTCACCACACAGACTCCACACTGTAAATTAACAAAACCACTAATGATTTCTTAGTGTATGAAACTGTATAAAAGGGGGAAGAGTTTTATTTATTTTTTTTTATGACGAACCAAATTTTTTCCCTTTTTTAAAAAAGTTGTAGTTGATTTACAATAGTTTCAGGTGTAGAATAGACTGATTCAGCTATATATATACATATATTCATTTTTTTTCAAATGCTTTTCCATTATAGATTATTGTAAGATATTGATCTAGTTCCCTGTGCTACACAGTAGGGTCTCTGTTGTTATCTATCTCATGTACAGTAATGTGTATATGTTAATCCCAAACTCCTAATTCATCCCTTTCACAGGAACTTTATTTTAAATTCACAGATTGTGATGAATTCTTCCTGTAATGTTAATTTTGGTTACAGGAATATAATATGGTCAAAAATGCTACCTGTAATTTAAAAAACAATTGCCAAGTGATTCAATTAACACTGTCAAATTTTTAACAAGGTGTTAAAAATCCATTATTAATTCTACTCTTCAATAGCTTTTTTTAAAACTTATTTTTGTATTGGGGTATAGCCAATTAACAATGTTGTGATAGTTTCATGTGGAAGTCTTGGGGCTCAGCCACATATATACATATCCCGTTATCTTTTTTTTTTTTTTTTTTTTTAAATAGGAGTATGCTATTAGGGTTTAGTTGCTAAATCGTGCCCAGCTCTTGCGACTCCATGGACTGTAGCCCACCAGACTCCTCTGTCTATGGGATTTTCCAGGCAATACTGGAGTGGTTTGCCATTTCCTTCTCCCCGTTATCTTTTAATGAGGAGTAACTTAAGTTACATGTATAATAATAGGTTTTTTTTTTTTTAACGAATTTGTTACATAAAATTCACTAGTATGGGGAGAAATTTCTTAGGACAATTCCACCAAACTTAACTTGTAAGTATTATTATACATACGGTTTTCAGACAGAGATCTACAGCTTCTGTATACAGTTCTATAGCATCTTCAACATTCCCTTTTTCATCTTCATCAAAAGCTTGTGTCACGAGGAAATGGGCACGCTCTAAGTCCAACTGATGTTTTGATTTCAAAGGATCCGCACTCTTTGACTGAACTAGGATCAGAAAAAAGCCACATACCTATATATACATCCAGGGAATAACCTGTCATTTTAATACACTCTTTACCAAAATTCTGTAATCCTTCATGTAAAAAACTTAGCAAGGTAAAAAGAGAAATCTTTAAATTTTCCCTGAACTCCTCTCTGTCCCTACTAACACTTTTCATCATTTAAAAAAATAAAATGAAAATTAGCATTCTCCCACAAAAAACAAGACTGAAACTTAGAAAACACTAAATCTAAATAAATTCAGTCATGCTCTAAAGTAATTTTTTTTATACAGACAATAATTATATAATCTACTAGGCCTTGATGATAAAATTGATGCTGTTTCCTATTCATCAGGGTACAGAATAAGCTATATTTTTATTGCTGTTCGACATAAGTACTTCTGTTTGTTCTTAATATAAAGATACATATCCATAAGAGACTTTCATCTAGAATTTATAAAGATCTCTTACAATTCAACAATAAAAAGACAAATCCAATTTAAAATGGGTGTTGTGGTAATCTCATCAACTTGTGTCAATTCGACTGGCTCACAGGTTACCCAGTTGTTTAGCTAAGCAAGATTTCTGGGTAGCCTACGAGGATGCTTCTGAATGAAATGAGCATTTTGAATTGGTACTGAAAGCAGACTGCCCTCCCCAGTGTGGGTGGGCATCATCTCACCCACTGTGGGCCTGAACTGAGCAAAAGGCAGAGCGGGAGAACCTGCCCTTACTGCGGGACTGCTGGAGCCGACACACTGGTCTTCCCCGGCCCTTGGACTGCAACTCACACCACCAGGTCCCCTGCTTCTCAGGTCTTTGGACTTAGACTGAACCACACCACTGGCTTTCCTGGGTCTCCAACTTGCAGAGGGTAGACAGTGGGACGTCTTAGCCTCCATAACTGCATGAGCCAATTTCTCATAATAAATCTCCTTATGTACACCCTACTGGTTCTGTTTCTCTGGAGAACCCTGACGTATATCATGGGTAAAGAATCTGTATAGTCATTTCTCCAAAGTAGATGTTCAAATGGCCAACTGGCACATGAAAAGATCATCATCTGCCATCAGGGAAATGAATACCAAAACCACAATCAGATGCCATTTTATCCCCACAATGGTGGCTAAAATAAGACAGAAAATAACAAGTGTTGATAAGGATGTGAAGGAACTAGAACATTGCTGATATAACTGTAAAATGGTATAGCCACTGTGGAAAACAGTTTAGCAGTTCCTCAAAATTAGACATAAAGCTACCGTGTGTGTGCATGCATGCTCAGTCGCTTCAGACATGTACAACTCTTTGCGACCTTATGGACTGTAAGCTGCCAGGCTCCTCTGTCCATGGGATTCTACAGGCAAGAATACTGCAGTGGGTTGCCATGCCCTCTTCCAGGGGATCTTCCCGACCCAGCAATCAAACCTGGGTCTTCTGCAGCGCCAGTGGATTCTTTACCACTGAGCCACTGATATGTCCAAAGCTACCATGTGACCTAGCAATTCTACTTTTGGGTAGAATTCTACTTCTGGGTTTCAAGAGAACTGAAAACATATGTCCACACAAAAACAGCATTACTCACAACAGACAAAAGGTGGAAGCAAGCCAACATCCACCAAGTGATGACTAGATAAATAAAACGTGGTATATTAATACAATGAAATATTATTCAACATAAAAAGAAAGGAGACACTGATACATGCTACCACAAGGATAAATGTGAAAAATATTATGCTAAATGAAAGAAGCCAGACACAAAAGGCCACATACTGGATGACTCCATTTACAACAAATATCTAGAATTGGCAAATCCATGGAAACAGAAAATAGATTAGTAGGATTAAAGATGAGCAGGATTAGTGGCTGCTAGGGCCTAGGGGGAAATAGATGGTTAGATAGCATCACTGACTCAATAAACATGAATTTGAAAACTCCAGGAGATAGTGAAAGACAGGGAAGCCTAGCATGCTGCAGTCCGCAGGGCTGCAAAGAGTTGGACACGAGTGACAAATTGAGCAGCGACACCAGGGGGATGGGAGGAATGGGGCGTGACTACTAAAGGCTAAGAGGTTTCTTTTAGGGTGAGGAAAATGTTCTGCAGTTAGATAGTGGTGATGGTTGTACAACTCTGGGAATACACTAAAAACCACCGAACTGTACACTATAAAAAGCTGAATTTTATGATGTGTGAATTATATCTCAATAAATGTTTTTTCAAAAAGCTTTAGATTTTGTCTCAAAATTGTGCTTGATCTTTTAAAAAAAACTATAACCCTCAGTAACACCTCTCTGAACCATGTATGGCGCTTTGTTTCGCTGACAAGTTTTTATTCTTCAAGAGATTAGGGCTGTCTCATTCTGTGCCTGAGAATCATATAAACATCACATTTATAAATTTAAAAACTTCATTTACTTAGCAAGGAAAATGAAGTGTCTCTGAATTCCATGGTATTTTGAATATATGGATCAGTATAAACTTGTATCAAGTGAGAGCTTGACACATAAGCAGTTTAGTTTTCAGTGCATGCAGTTTCTGGGCACTGTCTTAAAAGGAAATACTGTGTCTGTAAGGGGACTGTCATAACGAGAAACCCAACAATTAAATCTACTTTATCTTAACTATAAGCTGGTTGGTAACTGCTCCTATCTGTTCAGAGTAAGTGGTGGAAAGTAGCACAAAGTCTGTCAGAGAAGGCTGAATAAGACCTCTCTAAGTTTGTAGCTTTATTAGATAGCCACAGGGGGAAAAAAGGTCAAAAAAGAGTCCTCAATGACATGAATACATTCTTGAAACAAAATATCGACAGATGATCATTTTCTTTCCTATCATGTAAACAACAGATTTTGCCAAGAACCCACCTACTTCTAACAGAACTATGAACATTAAGCCTGGGAACTTGTGCCACAGCATTTGCCATGCTGTTTACAAAATTAAATACAGGTTGTCCCAGGTCTCTGCTTACATGTCACTTTCCCAAGATACTGCTGGCAAACTCTCTAAAATAAGAGTTTAACTAAGGTCTTGAGGTTGAGGCTACTGATACGGTAAAGACTATGAACCCACTGCTGAAGTCTTTAGACACTGAAGGGAAAAGAGTCATTTAATTTTAATAGCAGGAGAGGGCATGTGACAGATATTTAAAGCCAGATTTTAACAGGATTTTAATCCCGATTCTGCCAATGATACACTGTTTGAATGTCCATTTCTGGGAAATTAGGATATCACCTTACATGACCTCTGAGGTTCTTCTTCACAGATCACTTATTTTCATATTATGATTTTCAAAGATGTGATTACCAAAAGAGGAATGAGCAACAAACAAGTGAAGATCAAGAATCAAAGATGAAAACAAAAAGGAAAGAGAAACATGAGGGAAAAGTAAGATGGGATAGGAAAGAAGAAAAAAAAAAATAGTGACATGGTTAGTCTTTACCAACCTGCTGAATGTAAAGCCTGCACTCTTTCCAGATACTCATTTATTTTCTCTTGAATATGTTCTAGACTTGATCCTGCCATCTCAGCATAAATCAAAGCTTGTGCAGCTTCCTAAAAATAAAAAAAAGAATTCAAAGGAATCTAACAGATGAATTATAATTTGAATTTTCTTTACTGCTTTCTAACTCATGGTTGGGTTTCTATGAATGATAAAACAAGAATGTCTTTAAGATACTAGAAATTTTTTTCATACGTTAAGTGAATAATATAGTCCTTTACTTCTTCTTTCAGTTCTCGATGCTCTCAATTTTCTCAGACTGTTGAAAATTTACAAAGTCAAATAGAAGGGGTTGATTTTAAACATTTTCTTAGAATGACTGTGATTTATGTTGTTTTCCTTTTTCTCAATGCAGTAGGTCAGACAAAACTACATACTGTGAAAAGGTGATCTGAGTCCTGAAAGCATTAGAACAGACAATACTCATAAATATCAACAAAAGATTATAAAGGTTAATTGTCTCTTTGTGAAAGAAAAGTTTTTTCTCCAAAGAAAACACTGTCAAAGGGGGAGACATTTTAAGGCAGATTTCAGTTGTGTGAAAGAAACTTAATTAAGAACACCCGGATTCATTTTCCAGTTATTCCATGACCTCCTCAGCCAGTCAGGACATGCTAGAGAGGAAAAGTCTCCGTTCTCGCCATCACCATTCCAGGAGGGTGGCCAGAGCTACCACAGAGACCCCTCAGGCACCACCACCTTCCGTGCAGTCATCTAAGCCCGTGCATTTCAAGGAAACTCAAGCCTCATTATTTGCATCCAAAGAAGTCATCCCTTTTTGAATCCAGTTACTGGAGGAATCCTTTCTCTGAACCTACAAAATCAATAAGAAGAGTACAGCTTTGATCCAAATGAAAATTGGGGGTAGAAAAGATGTGTTTTCCTCAGATCCTGCAATTCAGATATTTCAAGGGAGGAAAATACAACTGTATATTTAAATATTGCAGCCAATTTTTATAACTGTTGGTATCAACTTTATTTTGTTCATTTCATTTACACTTGAAAGTGATTAACAAGGAATCCCAAAGAGATCAGCATGAAGACCAAAAACACTAAATATCTGAAACAGTTTACGTAACAGCTCCTAGAAACACCACCACTTTTCTGATTCTCTCAAGGAAAAGAAATTCTTCATAACAACATGCATGCAATTCTACAGCAAAACAAGAGGTGCTGTACAGCATTTCCTTTCACTTTAGAAAAAGCTATTTCATGTGGCACTGTTTACTTACGAACGTTTGTCATTATTTCACGAAACTAATAAAACACAGTTCTACTTTTAAAGAAATACCACCATTATGAAATTGCAAAGAAAATAAAGTTCAAAAAGAATGACTCTGAAACACAACCGAAGTCTCTAAATACAGGTTATAAAATGAAGGCAATCAAACATTAATCTGAGAACAATAAATTACACATTATTGCAGCATATAGGTTTGTGGAAGAAAAATGACTACTACTGTATTTTCAAAGTCTGACATTCTTCCTAAAAGAAAAGGTGACTGTCTCTAGAGGATACAGCTCCTTCCACAGGAGTGGGTATGGGCCAGGACTGGAGCTGGAGAGGTGTGCGTCTGCAAATCCTCAGAATTGGGGAGAAGGCAGTGAACTGGGAGAGCCTCTAATTCTGGCCTTAGAAATTTATCCAAAAGAAATATCACAGAAACGTGTAAAGCATTAGCTACAAGGATATTATGATGCTGAAGAAACAGAATGCACGTTAAAATGGCCAGGAGAGTTTCTCAACAAACGATGGCATACCCATGGGATACTATGCATCTAGCCCTTAATATTATTATTGATAACAAGATCATATCAAGAAACTTTTAAAAAATTCGTAATTTTCTTAAAAGTTCAAAAGGACAGGTTTAAAAAAAATCATAGACAATCTGACCCCAGTTTGTTTTTTGAAAAAGGATGTGTACACAGACACTGGGGAGATCAAGACGTGTGGAAGTCAAGCACTAGGACGCGCAATGCTTTCTTCTTCACTGACTCGCGGCGCTCTCCCGCGTGCCTCCAGCCCGTCTGCGGCGGTGAACCCACGTCTGCGGAGCCGAGCGCCCGGCCCCGCCGCCGCCCTCAGGAGCGCCGAGCCGGGGGATCGGCGACCCAGCCCCCGGCGGGATGGCCCCTCAGCCCCGCCCCTGGCCCGAGCAGGCCCGCCCCCCGGCCCCCGGCCCCGCCCCCGGCCCACCTTGTAGTAAAACACGGCCTCCGCGTAGCGGCCCTCCTGATCGCGCTGAACCGCCAGCCGCGCGAACTGCACCGCGTCCCGCTCCAGCGCCGCCGAGTCCATGGCCGCCCCGCGCCGGAGCCCTCCTCGCGTCGCCGACCGCCGCGCCCCCAGGGGCCGCGAGAGGTCCCGGGCCGCGCGGAAGGCGAGCCAGAGCTCACTTCCGCCGACTGAGGGAGGACGGCCAACAGCCCACCTCAGGCTCCCAGCCCGCCGGCACCCTCGCGCCGAGGCCGCCGCACTCCCAGACCGGCCCACCGGCCACACTGCGCAGGCGCAACCGGGCCCGCGCAGGTGTTCTGGGAGCCACGGCGACTGAGGGAGGCCCCGGCTCGCCGGAGGGCGCGGGCGGTGGGCGGGGCCCGGCTGCGCCGCGCCGTGTGCACGTGACCACCAGGGCTCCGGGGATTGGGCAGGCCCAAGCGGCGCCACGTCGGCGCGGCCGCGGGCTTCGCCGACTGTCTGACGGAAATGTAAGTGTGAGGGCTGTTGCTGGCCAGACTGGGGTGCAGGTGCGCATGCGCCTCAGGGAACCTTGTCCCCACTTACTATCCGGGTAAGGTGAGTCGCGCTTCCCGCCCTCATCTGAGCTGGCTTTTTTTTAAGTCAGGGAAGTGAAGTAAAGACATAGCGTCGCATTACCGGTCTCTTCTGAGCTGACTTTTTAAAATTAGGGACGTGAAGTAAGGACAGAGGGTCCTTATGTGATACTTTTATAAGGTTTCTAACCATGTGTACCTCCCTGAGTGTATGGTATTGAGTGAATTGTCGACAAGCAAGGTAATGCGTTTTCTTGTGTACTTATCCTTAGGTTAACTTAATGCTGTTGTCATGACTCAGTTAGGTGATTATTTGATTAATTTCTTTCTCTCTCAAAACTCTGACTTCAGCAATACTAATGAAGGAACTTCACCTGTGGTGGAATGGATAAGAATCTGCCTGCCAGTGCAGGGGACACAGGGTGTATTGTTGTAGCCGCGCATTCCAGGAAACAAACTCACCCAGAAGGACAATGCAGATAGTGGAGTGCAATTTATTACACCGGGGGTGCCCAAGGCAGAGTGTCCTCTTAGCGAAGAACCCCGACCGACTTTTGTGAAAACCTTATATACCTTAAGTATATAAGTACTGCTGAAGCCCACATCCCCAAATTCCTTAAACCTAGCCTGGAAAGTGTTAAAGGGAGATACAATCAGGTCACAGCCATGATTCATAATCAGAAAGGTCAGCTGGTTATACATTGTAGCCTACACCAATGGGTACCATAAAGATTACAAAGGTGATTGACTACATAGGGGATTATTGTATTCTTTTTGGCGACGGGAAATCTTAGTATGGAATCTGGTGTCTATCAGACTGGGAAGCCAGTTCAGCTGTAGGTATGTTATGCCCATGGCTACCAGGCACATAGTCCAAAGCTCACTGAAAGTGCAAGATGGAGTTTCCTTTTTTTTCAAGATGGAGTCAGCACGGCCTGTTCCTCTCCTTCTTCAATATCACTGGTCGAGAAAGACCCCACATGCTGGGGAACAACTAAGCTGGTGTGCCACAACTACTGAAACCCGGTTGGCATCTAGAGCCTGTACTCCACAGCAAGAGAAGCCACTCAATGAGAAGCCCTAGCACTGCAACTGAAGAGTAGCCCCTCCTCACTGCAACTAGAGAAAATTCTTGCGAAGCAATGACGCAGTACAGCCAAAAACCAAATAAATATATAAACAACAATAAAATGAAAGACACCATGATGTGAACAAAACTCAAAATTCACTGTAAGTCAAAGAAGCAAGATGTGGGAGAACAGACTTTTATTTTGTTTACAAGGAACACTGGCAAATACAAATCTTACCAATAATGTGAGAAGTTGTTAGGGAACAGTTGACCAATACTGACTGCCCTGACTGCAGGGCACCATAATAACACCTTAAGTCTCGTACGTCAGGATGCTTCAAAGAACATAAAGCCAAAGAAGGGCCCAAAACCAACCTGGGGAAAACCCAGGAAGGGCCAAGAAGGGGAGAAGTGTGTGTTAGTCACTTCAGTTGCATCCGACTCTTTGTGACCTCTTGGACTGTAGCCCGCCAGCAGGCTCCTCTGTCCATGGGATTCTCCAGGCGAGAATACTGGAGTGGTTTGCCATTTCCCCCAAAGAAGGGGAGAAGAGACCAGTCCATAAAGTCTCTTGCCAACCTCCCAGACTCTCTCATGCTGAAAATCATTTTGATTGAGGGATGCACATGCCACCAGGAAGGGCCCTGTGTTGGACTGAATGAAGGCATGAGCAAGATGACTGGCCAGAGACAATCCCAACTCACCTAACCCCACCCACCAGAAAACTTGAGACTGCGAACCACAAGTCAGAGCAGTTCTCCTGGTCTCCCTTATCCTGTTGCTCTCCACTCCACCGCCACTTTTCAATAAAGTCTTTTGCTTTGTCAGTACCGTAGCTCCTTGGACAATTCATTTGAGCCTTAGACAAGGGCCCACTCTCAGGCCCTCAAAGAGGTCCCATCCATTGACAAAATCACATCAGTGATTGAGAATGGATAAGGGAAACTTTGGATATGATGGAAATGTTACATGTCTTATTGGTGGGTGATGTCGAAAGTTACATCCACTTGTGTAAAATCCATCACACTGTGCATTTTAAATGTGTATTTTAGCTGTCCATGTTTACTGATGTTATTAATAATAACTCTTACTGGACTGTTGTAAAGAGCACAGGTGGAGAATTCAACTCTGCTTGGCTCAACGATGGTTCCTATCATTAGCTACAACAGTTTTATAACTGAGCAGGGATGGTTTCTGTCTTCACCAGTTTTATCCCAGAATTAAGTCCAAGCTTTTGTCCAGTGCAAGTGTTGAATGAGTATTTCAAAATGTTGAGTGAATGAACTCCCCTACTAAATATACTCTGTGCCCTTTTGCATCTTGGAGTTTGAACAATGATAGAGAAATTCCTTAGCACAGGGTAGGAGGGCCTTCAGAACAGGAGCTCAGGGTGTATTCCCAAGGTGTCTGCAGCCACTGTCTTGTAGAAGCTGATCCCCAAGCTACAGCAGATGAATGCAGTTTTAACTGCTCATAAGAGGACTTCTGTGTCTAGTGTCCCCCCCCTCATCTCAGCTTATAGAACTCCTAGCTCACCTTGCAGGCGGCTTTTCTAGCTTTCCCAGGCAGTTGTGATCCCTCTTAGGACCCTCTCATTTACTCCCTTATTCCTTGTTCATTTATTCACTGAACACCTGCTTGATGCCAGACACAGAGTGACACATTAAAGAGACAAAGACAGTAAGAGAGAGTAAGATAAAGCTGGGTAAAAGGGAGTCAACACTTAAAAGTATCTGCAGTCTCTGGCACCATTTAGACTTCCAATCCATGAACATGGTAAACCTGTTTATTCAGGTCATCTCTTACTGTTCTCGGCAGTGTTCCATATGGCACAGGTCTTACATAACCATCTTTGGACAGATTTACCACTAAGCATTTCATATTTCTAATGCTATTTTAAATGGTGTTGTTTTTAGTCTCAATTTCCAATTGTTTTTGCTAGTATGTAGGAATAGAGTTGATTTTTTATTTTTACCATATATTCTGCATTCATGGATTGTCTCGAATGATGTGGTGGAGCCTCATGACAGCTGCCTCCAGGGAACATCTCCCAGGATGTCCTCTATCACCTCCACCTGCTCCACCAGGTCTGTCTGTGACATTTACCAGGGCAGAATTTGTTCAATGTTAAACACTCAGAAGTGCTTGTCAAAATGCACTCATCCTGCAGTAGGAGCCCCCATCCCCCCAGAACTGGAGATACCCAGAGAGAGGGGTGAGCTCCAGAAGACTGGTTGCACCCCTGCTCAGGAAGCCCATGATGTTTTCGAATCCCTGGCTCCCTTCCTACACACGCTTCACAGAAGGAAGGAGCAAAGCATCCTTGTGAAATCCAGGCTTCAGTCAACAAATAGTAAGAATTCTGTTGGCCATACATTGGGGTTAAAGCAAAATGACTCAAACAGCTTACCCTGGAGTGCATAAGCCAACAGTTCAGTTCAGTTCAGTCGCTCAGTTGTGTCTGATTCTTTGCAACCCCATGGACTACAGCACGCCAGGCCTCCCTGTCCATCGCCAACTCCTGGAGTTTACTCAAACTCATGTCCATTGAGTCGATGATGCCATCCAGCCATCTCATCCTCTGTCATCCCCTTCTCCTGCTTTCAATCTTTCCCAGCATCAGGGTCTTTTCAAATGAGCCAGTTCTTTGCATCAGGTGGCCAAAGTATTGGAGTTTCAGCTTTAGCATCAGTCCTTCCAATGAATATTAAGGGTTGATCTTGCTGTTCAAGGGACTCTCAAGAGTCTTCTCCAACACCACAGTTCAAAAGCATTAATTCTTTGGCCCTCGGCTTTCTTTATGGTCCAACTCTCACATCCATACGTGACTACTGAAAAAACCATAGCTTTGACGAGACAGACCTTTGTTGGTAAAGTAATGTCTCTGCTTTTTAATATGCTGTCTAGGTTGGTCATAACTTTTCTTCTAAGGAGTAAGCGTCTTTTAATTGCATGGCTGCACTCACCATCTGCAGGGATTTTGGGGCCCCCCAAAATAAAGTCTGTCACTGTTTTCACTGTTTCCCCATCTGTTTGCCATGAAGTGATGGGACCAGATACCATGATCTTAGTTTTCTGAATGTTGAACTTTAAGCCAACTTTTTCACTCTCCTCATTCACTTTCAACAGTTCACACAGTTCACACAGCGTTTAATAATTGCTGAGAGAGCGGTAAGTTGGGGCCTGGGCAGCCCTCACATCAGCCCAGTGGACCCTTACACTGTGTCCCAGAAGAAGGGATGCTTATCACCTGAAAAAATAATGCAGGAGGCTGTAACTGAGAACAGAGTTAATCTAGGGTTGTGTTTAGTGTGGCCACCTCCATGAAAGTCTTCGCTGGATCTTCTAGATAACGTGCTGCAGTTTCCACATCAGCTCTTGCTGTTTCTTCTTGCACTTTTATGTTATGGAGATGGCTTCTTTCCTTAAACCTCATGAACCAACCTCTGCTAACTCCAGACTTTTCTTCTGCAGCCTCCTTGCCCCTCTCAGCCTTCCCAGAATTGAAAAGAGTTGGGGCCTTTCTCTAGATCAGGCTTTGGCTGGTTTGACTTTCTATCCGGACCACTCAGACTTTCTCCATACCAGCAATAAGGCTGTTTCGCTTTCTTTTCACTGGTGTGTTCACTGGTGCAGCCCCTTTCATTTCCTTCAAGAACTTTCCATTTGTATTCATGCACAACTTGGTTAACTGTTTGGCCCCATGAAAGTGAAAGTGTTAGTTGCTGAGTCATGTATGACTCTTTGTAACCCATGGACTGTAGCCCGCCAAGCCCGTCAGTCTCCTCTGCCCATGGGATTTTCCAGGTAAGAATACTGGAGTGGATTGCTATTTCCTTCTCCAGGGGAACTTCCCAACCCAGGGATCGAATCCGGGTCTCCTGCATTGCAGGCCGACTCTTTACCATCTGAGCTACCAGGGAAGCTTTTGGCCAGTCTGGGCTGTTGATATGCTTTTCTCACTGAGCCGAATCATTTCTAGCTTTTGATTTAAAATAAAGATGTGCGACTCTTCCTTTTACTTGAACACTTAGAGGCCATTGCAGGGCTGTTATCTGGCTTAATTTAAATATTGTTGAGGCCTGAGGAGAGGAGGAGAGAGCAGTCAGAACACACACAATATTTATGGATTAAGTTCACCACCTTATATGGGTAGAGTACTTGGCACCCCCTAAATTACAATAGTAACATCAAATTTCACTGATCACAGGTCACTGTAACAAATATAATAATGAAAAAGTTCATAATATTGTGAGAATTACCTAAATGTGACACAGAGATACCAAGTGAGCAAATGCTGTTGGGAAAATGGTGCTGATAGACTTGCTCAGTGCAGGGTTGTCACAAACCTTCAATTTATTAAAAAAAATCCACTATCTGCGAAGTGTAATGAAATGAGGTCTACCTATATTGGAAAAATGAAGTAATGTCCTTTCCTACAAATAGCACCCTGAGACCTCCCACATAGGAAGAGCAGAACCATCACTGGCTCCTGTTTTCTGGCTAGAGTTGCACCCAAGTATGATCAGGGACCAGTTTTTCAAATCACTGACAGATTGAGGACACTGGAACTAGAAACAGAGAACAGAAGATTCCAGGGGAAAACTGTACAAAATGAGCTTAATTTTCCAACAAATGTGATTACTTTGGTCCATATGAAATATTAAGCTTGAGCATATAAAATTGCCATTTTTGTAGGTCAAAAACAGTTGAATATCTGCTGAAATCTTCAATTTCCTATAGTTCAACCTGAGTATACCGTTCAGTTCAGTCGCTCAGTTGTGTCCGACTCTTTGCCACCCCGTGAACCGCAGCGCGCCAGGCTTCCCTGTCCATCACCAACTCCTGGAGTCCACCTAACCCATGTCCATCGAGTCGGTGATGCCATCCAACCATCTCATCCTCTGTCATCCCCTTCTCCTCCTGCCCTCAATCTTTCCCAGCATCAGGGTCTTTTCAAATGAGTCAGCTCTTCGCATCAGGTGGCCAAAGTATTGAAGTTTCAGTTTCAACACCAGTCCTTCCAATGAATATTCAGCACTGATTTCCTTTAGGATGGACTGGTTGGATCTCCTTGCAGTCCAAGGGACTCTCAAGAGTCTTCTCCAACACCACAGTTCAAAAGCATCAATTCTTCGGTGCGCAGCTTGCTTTATAGTCCAACTCTCACATCCATACATGACCACTGGAAAAACCATAGCCTTGACTAGATGGGCCTTTCTTGGCAAAGTAATGTCTGCTTTTTAATATGCTGTCTAGGTTGGTCATAACTTTCCTTCCAAGGAGTAAGCGTCTTTTAATTTCATGGCTGCAGTCACCATTTGCAGTGTTTGGAGCCCAGAAAAATAGTCATTTTACATGTATATTCTAATTATTTTTATATCCCCAAATGTATATATAGCTGTCATATCTCTATAATTCAATTATATATCTTAAATATATTCCAATTATATACCCATATCTTAATTTTATACATAACCTAACTATATATAAATTAATTATATATTAGTTGAGTATATATGTAATTTACACATTATATGTAATGTTTTATATCTTATTTATATACTCTAATCAAATATATACCTAAAACTAGAGTGTATACATCTATACACACAATTAAAAGAAAGACAGAATATGTATGTATATATATATTTCATATATACAGAAGTATACAGATATCTTAATTTTGCTTTCTAATTTTTTCTTTATTCTAATTTTAAGATATATCTTCACTATATACACATGCCCTCACATCTCCTAGCTTTAGATCATCTTAATATTATACATATCCTAATTACATGCACAAACACTCAGATGATCCTGAATTTGAAGTCTGGTTGGTAATGAAAATTGAGAAAGGGCTTATGTGGACACAGCAGTACATTGCCATCTCACCAAACAAACAAGTTCATTAAGAACTGAAAACCAAAAACCAAATAAGAAGGGTTTGTAGGACAATTTATGCTGTTAATTGCAAAGCATTACCCGCCACGATGGATTTGTGAATTTATAAGACCATACTGCCACCTTGTGTGTTCATATGGTACTGCAGCTGTTTGGAGGTGAACCGCACAGATATTTTTGGTTACTGATTTATTCTTTCCTTTTTTTTTTTTTTTTTACAAATTGTTCCTGGTGTTGTTCAGTCTCTAAGTCATGTCCAACTCTTTGCAACTCCATGGACTGCAGCACACCAGATTTTCCTGACCTTCACTACCTTCAGAGTTTGCTCAAATTCATGTCTACTGAGTCGGTGGTGCTGTCCAACCATCTCATCCTCTGTTGCCCCTTCTCATTCTGCCTTCAATCTTTACCAGCATCAGGGTCTTTTCCAATGAATCGGCCCTTCAAATCAGGTGGCCAAAGTATTGGAGCTTCAACTTCAGCATCTGTCCTTCCAATGAATATTCAGGGTTGATTTCCTTTGGGTTGACTGGTTGGATCTCCTTGCAGTCCAAGGGACTCTCAAGAGTCTTCTCCAACACCACAATTTGAAACCACACCAACAATTCGAAAGCAAAGTTCTTCTGTGCTCAGCTTTCTTTATGGTCCAACTTTCACATCCATCCATGACTACTGGGAAAACCATAGCTTTGACTAGACGGAACTTTGTCAACAAAATAACGTCTGTTTTTTAATACGCTGTCTAGGTTAGTCATGGCTTTTCTTCCAAGGAGCAAGCGTCTTAATTTCATGGCTGCAGTCACAGTCCGCAGTGATTTTGGAGCCCAAGAAGATAAAATCTGTCACTGTTTCCACTTTTCACCCATTTATTTGCCATGAAGTGATAGGCCCAGATGCCTTGATCTCAGACTTTTAAATGTTGAATTTTAAGCCAGCTTTTCTACTCTCCTCTTTCACTCTCATCAAGAGGCTCTTTAGTTCTTCTTCTCTTTCTTCTGTTAGAAGGGTATCTGCCTACCTGAGGTTGTTGATATTTCTCCCTGCAATCTTGATCCCGGCATGTGATTCATCCAGCCCAACATTTCGCATGATGTACACTGCATATAAGTTAAATAAGCAGGGTGACAATATACAGCCTTGTCACCTCGTGACAGCCTTGACACACTCCTTTTCCAATTTTCAACCAGTCTGTCACTCCATGTCTCGTTCTAACTGTTGCTTCTTGACATGCATACAGGTTTCTAAGGAGACAGGTAGTGTGGTCTGGTAATCCCATCTCTTTAAGAATTTTCCACAGTTTGCTGTGATCCACACAGTCAAAGTCTTTAGCATAGACAATGAATTCTTTGAATTCTCTCTTTTTCTATGATCCAATGGATGTTTTCAATTTGACCTCTGGTTCCTCTGCCTTTACTAAATCTAGCTTGGACATCTGGAAGTTCTTGGTTCACTTACTGTTGAAGCCTAGCTTGAAGGATTTTGAGCATTAGATTGCTAACATGTGAAGTGAGCACAATTGTATATGAGTTTGAACATGCTTTGGCCTTGCCTTTCTTTGCAATTGGAAAGAAAATTGACCTTTTCCAGTCCTGTGGCCCTTGCTGAGTTTTCTAAATATGCTGGCATATTGAGTGCAGCACTATCTGTGGTTCAGTTTAGTTCAGTTCAGTCACTCAGTTGTGTCCAACTCTTTGCGACCCCATGGACTGCAGCACGCCAGGCTTCCCTGTCCATCACCAACTCCTGGACCTTACTCAAAATCATGTCTATCGAGTCGGTGATGCCATCCAACCATCTCATCCTCTGTCGTCCTCTTCTCCTGCCTTCAATCTTTCCCAGCATCAGGGTATTTTCCAATGAGTTAGTTCTTCACACCAGGTGGCCAAAGGATTGAAGTTTCAGCTTCAGCATCTGTCCTTCCAATGAATATTCAGGACTGATTTCCTTTAGAATGGACTGGCTGGACCTCCTTGCAGTCCAAGGGACTCTCAAGAGTCTTCTCCAACACTACAGTTCAAAAACATCAATTCTTGGGCACTCAAATTTCTTTATAGTCCAACTCTCACATCCATACATGACTATAGGCAAAACCATAGCCTTGGCTACATGGATCTTTTTTGGCAAAGTAATGTCTCTGCTTTTTAGTGTGCTGTCTAGGTTGGTCATAACTTTTCTTCCAAGGAGTAAGCATCTTTTAATTTCATGGCTGCAGTCACTCCAATCTGCAGTGATTTTGGAGCCCCAGAAAATAAAGTCTGTCACTGTTTCCATTGTTTTCCCATCTATCTGCCATGAAGCGATGGGACCAGATGCCATGATCTTAGTTTTCTGAATGTTGAGCTTAAGGCCAACTTTTTCACTCTCCTCTTTCACTTTCATCACGAAGCTCTTTAGTTTTTCTTCATTTTCTGCCAGTAGGGTGGTGTCATCTGCATATCTGAGGTTATTGATATTTACCTGGCAATCTTGATTCCAGCTTGTGCTTCATCCAGCCCACCATTTCTCATGATGTACTCTGCATATAAGTTAAATAAGCAGGGTGACAATATACAGTCTTGATGGATTCCTTTTGCAATTTGGAACCAATCTGTTGTTCCATGTCCAGTTCTAACTGTTTCTTATTGACCTGCATACAGATTTCTCAAGAGGCAGATCAGGTGGTCTAGTATTCCCATCTCTTTAAGAATTTTCCACAGTTTGTGGTGATCTATACAGTCAAAGTCTTAGGCATAGTCAATAAAGCAGAAGTAGATGTTTTTCTGGAACTCTCTTGCTTTTTTTGATAATCCAACAGACATTGGCAATTTGATCTCTGGTTCTTCTGCCTTTTTTAAAACCAGCTTGAACATCTGGAAATTCACAGTTCATGTACTGTTGAAGCCTGGCTTGGAGAATTTAGAACATTACTAGTGTGTGATATGAGTGCAATTGTGTGGTAGTTTGAATATTCTTTGGCATTGCCTTTCTTTGGGATTGGAATGAAAACTGACCTTTTCCAGTCCTGTGGCCACTGCTGAGATTTCCAAATTTGCTGGCATATTGAGTGCAGCACTTTCACAGAATCGTCTTTTAGGATTTGAAATAGCACAACTGGAATTCCATCACCTCCCCTAGCTTTGTTCATAGTGATGCTTCCTAAGGCCCACTTGACTTCACATTCCAGGATGCCTGACTCTAGGTGAGTGATCACACCATCATGATTATCTGGGTCATGAAGATCTTTTTTGCATAGTTCTTCTCTTGCCACCCCTTCTTAATATCTTCTTCTTCTGTTAGGTCCATACCATTTCTGTCCATTATTGAGCCCATCTTTGCATGAAATGTTCCCTTGGTATCTCTAATTTTCTTGAAGAGGTCTCTAGTCTTTCCCATTCTATTGTTTTCCTCTATTTCTTTGCACTGATCACTGAGGAAGGCTTTCTTATCTCTCCTTGCTATTCTTTGAAACTCTGCATTCAAATGTGTATGTATACCTTTCCTTTTCCTCTTTGCCTTTCACTTCTCTTCTTTTCACGGCTATTTGTAAGTCCTCCTCAGACAGCCATTTTGCCTTTTTGCATCTCTTTTTATTGGGGATGGTTTTGATCCCTGTCTCCTGTACAATGTCATGAACCTCCAGTTATCAGTGGTTATCTGAATTATTAAAACCTTTTTTGTGTACTTCTGTGTATTCTTGCCACCTCTTCTTAATAGCTTCTGCTTCTGTTAGGTCCTTGCTTTTCTTTCCTTTATTGTGCCCATCTTTGCATGAAATGTTCTCTTGGTATCTCTAATTTTCTTGAAGAGATCTCTAGTCTTTCCCATTCTGTTGTTTTCTTCTATTTCATTGCATTGCTCAGTTAAGAAGACTTTCTTATCTCTCCTTGCTATTCTCTGAACTCTGCATTCAGTTGGGTATATCCTTTCCCTTCTCCTTTGCCTTTTGCTTCTTTTCTTTCCCCGGCTATTTGCTTCTCAGACAACCATTTTGCCTTTGCAAAATGCCTTTGCATTTCTTTTTCTTCGGGATGGTTTTGGTCACTGCCTCCTATACAATGTTACGAACCCTCATCCATAGTTCGTCAGGCACTTTGTCTATCAGATCTAATCTCTTGAATCTATTCTTCATTTGATTTAGATCATACCTGAATGGCCCAGTGGTTTCCCCCACTTTCTTCAATTTAAGTCTGAAGTTTGCAATAAGGAGCTCATGATCTGAGCCCCAGTCATCTCCTTTTTTTTTTTTCCTGACTATAAAGAGCGTCTCCATCTTTGGCTGCAAAGAATATAATCAATCTGATTTTGGTATTGACCATCTGCTGATGTCCGTGTGTAGAGTCTTCCCTTGTGTTGTTAGAAGAGGGTGTTTGCTGTGACCAGAGTGGTCTCTTGACAAACCCTGATAGCTTTTGCCCTGCTTCATTTTGTATTCTAAGACCAAACCTGCCTGTTACTCCAGGTATCTCTTGATTTCCCACTTTTGCATGCCAATCTTCTGTGATGAAAAGGACACTTTTTTTTGGTGTTAGTTCTAGAATGTGTTGTAAGTCTTCAGAGAACTGTTCGATTTCAGCTTCTTCTGCATCAGGGGTTGGGGCATAGACTTGGATTACTGTGATGTTGATTGGTTTGCCTTGGAAACGACCTGAGATTATTTTGTTGTTTTTGAGATTTCACTCAAGTACTGCATTTCAGACTCTTTTGTTGACTATGAATGCTACTCCATTTCTTCTAAGAGATTCTTGCCCACAGTAGTAGATATACTACTGTATATCTGGTCATCTGTGTATATATATATATACTGTATATACTACTGGTCATCTGAGTTAAATTCACCCATTCCCATCTGCTTTAGTTCACTGATTCCTAAAATGTCGATGGTCACTCTTGCCATCTCCAGCTTGATCACATTCAATTTACCTTGATTCATGGATCCACCATTCCAGGTTCCTACACAATATTGTTCTTTACAGCATCGGACTATACTTTCACCAACAGACAGCTCTACAACTGAGTGTTTTTTCTTCTTTGGTCCAGCCTCTTCATTCTTCCTGGAGCTATTTCTCCGCTCTTCCCCAGTAGCACCTGCACACCTACTGGTCTAGGGGGTCACCTTCTGGTGCCATATCTCTTTGCCTCTCATACTGTCCGCGGGGTTCCTGATGAACGATTACTGATGGTTTGCCTTTTCCTTCTGCAGTTTACTACGTTTTTTTTTTTTTTTTTTTTCATTTATTTTTGGCTGAGGTGAGTCTTCGTTGCTGTATGGGCTTTTCTGTAATTGCAGTGTGAGGGCTTCTCGCGTCGCATGGCACAGGCTGTAGTGCGCGGGCCTTGGTAGCCGTGGCTTCCGGCCCCAGGGCGCAGGCTCCGTAGCCATGGCTCCCCGGCCCAGGGCACAGGCTCGGTAGCCGTGGCACGTGGCCTTAGTTGCCCCACAGTATGTGGGATCTTCCCGGATCGGGGGTCGAAACTGTCTCCTGCACTGGCAGGTTGATTCTTTACCCCTGAGCCACCAGGGAAGCCATGATTTATTCTTTCAACAAACATTTTCTTAAAATGCAGACCAGGATCCCCAAAGAGCACATGATTCACAGTGCCAAGACTCCCTGGAGCTCTATGGGGCTTGCAGCTCCATCTGTGAGGCAGGAAGTAGAGATGGGAAGCAGGCTGGGAGTGGACGTCTGAGTTGGAGAGTAGGTTCCCCTCCTAACCAGAGCCCCACTGCTCAGCTCTAGGCAGTTCAAGGGAATATGGTCCCGAACTTTTTTTTTTTTAAACAAGAGAAGCCAGAAATTCGAAATTGAGTGTTAAAGATCGCTGATCTTTAAATGATCACAAATTCTGACATGAGTCAACAGTGGAGGTCTGCAGCTACCTCGGGCCACGTCTTGCCATTTTGATCCTCTGGCCTGTACTTTATTCCTCTTCATAATTTTAGAGGTTTCTCAGGGAGGAGGCAGGTGACCGCTGTCAGCCGTGGATGCAATAACATGTGGAAATGGGAACAGGCCTCTTCTCATAGGGCCTTTGGCCTCCCAGGAGACACAGACCCTCCAAAAAAAAAAAAAAATGCACTCGTGAACAAACAGTTACAGACAGAAAGGAGTACCCCAAAGGTAGTAACTGCATCCTGAAAGAGCTTAATGATAAAGAAACTGACCCAGGCTTGGTGGCCAGCAAAGGCGGGCCTCCGGAAAGAGGGACCCGCTTGTACAGGGACCCTGTGACGAGACTGAGCAAGATTGTGGAGCAGGCCAGTGTGGCCGGAGCAGAGACTGTGAGAAGGTCAAGATGCAGAGAGAGCCCACGGAGGCGGCGGGCAGCAGGGGCTGACATGCGGGGCCTTGTTGGCCAAGCTAAGGGTTTGGATTCTATCTCAACCCTCAGGACACCATTATGGACTGCTGCTGCTGCTAAGTCGCTTCAGTCGTGTCCGACTCTGTGCCACCCCATAGACGGCAGCCCACCAGACTCCCCGTCCCTGGGATTCTCCAGGCAAGAACACTGGAGTGGGTTGCCATTTCCTTCTCCAATGCATGAAAGTGAAAAGTGAAAGTGAAGTTGCTCAGTCGTGTCCGACTCTTAGTGACCCCATGGACCGTAGCCTATCAGGCCCCTCCGTCCATGGGATTTTCCAGGCAAGAGCACTGGAGTGGGATGCCATTGCCTTCTCCGAATTACGGACTACTAGACCCAATTTCAGTTTCTGAGTTGCTTTATCGAGGAATTTCAGTTATTTGTATGGATTGATATTTCAGTGACTTTTCTTCTTCATTAAGTTGTTCCAAGGAACCAAGAAAAAAAAAAATTCCTATCATGTATTGATCTATCCATCTATCTATCTAAAATCTATCATTCTATTTAGCAATTATCACATGGGTCTATTGGATCTTTTTAGAGATCAAAGCTACCTTTTAGTATCTAAGCAATCTTTGGGCATCTTTCTCTCTGTGTTATAAGATTTTGCTATTGTATCACTCTATAACTTACTTTATTATTAATTCCAATCGATGCTTAAGCAATACTAAGATAAGAAAACAAAAAAAAAAAAAGAAAACAGAAGGTGGATGGAATACACAGATCAATGAAGTAATAATGAAAGAAATCACCATTATTACATCACCCTTCAGTTTTCTCACTGCATTGCTAAAGTACTGCGTTGTCTCTCATAAAGGTGTGAAAGAAGTCTAGCGAAGTCATCTTTGTAGGACAGTTTTAGTTTTTTTAAACTAAAATTTAATTTGAAATAATTTTAAATTAGTATGTTGTAAGAAATGATACAGAAAGATTCCACATACCCTTCACCCAGTTTTTCCTAATGGCAGCATCTTGCAAATCTACTGTGCGATGTCTGAGCAGGAAATTGGCATTGTAACAATACAGCAGTCTTACACTTTTAGTTTTTCATGAAACAAAGTTGAGAGTTCAGCATCTTAAATTTCCACCAGAATAGCAAAGAGCAGAAAATTGACAGAGAAAGTCAGTTCACAATTTTTATGACAGTTTTCTAGTTGGCAAACCTGAGCACACTGCAGTATCTGTAATCCTCAGGTTCCTCATCTAAATGGGTACAAGTGGGCTGATGTAGACGGGGATTTTAGTACCTCCCTCATAAAGCCTCTGGGAGGTTGGGTGAGATGAAGCCTTTGGCACAGTGCCTGGAGTCTATGAGACATTTGCCAAGGCTCTGCCCTACTCCATTCGACTACCCTTGTTACTCTTGTGGCTGTTTCAGGGAATCATCTGTCAGTGCAGAGGCAGAAAGTGTGGTCCTGGAACAGTCTTGCCTCTGAGCTTCTTGGAATCCCACTTCCTGGAGACTGATCTCTGTGGGGAAACAGAAGCCACAACTGCAGCATCTGAAAAATCTCCATTATTAATAGGCAATGTGAGTGTTTACCAGGCCCTTTTTTTATGGTCTGTGAGTGCGGGCCAACCATCCTCTTCCACATCCTTGGAGCCAGACGTGCTTCATAATTTGGGATTCAAAGGACCCAACCCTCTTAAAATTGGAGGCCCAGAAGTTACTGAATCAGATCTGGTTGCTTGCTACTCAAAAATCAATACTCAAGAGACAAATATTGGTAGAAAGAAAAGTTGCTTTTAATCAGAATGCTGGAAGTTGAGTAGAGATGGTGGACTCAGTGTAACCAAAAACCACCTTTGAAGATTTTGTTTGAACCTGAAAATTTTAAAGGGAAAAGAGGAATAATCTTGTGCGAAGATATAGATGGGTCTTAGGCTGAGCTGCTGGAATCTGTCTCCTGTGGACAGATACTTCACAATAAAGATAACAGCTGGGGCAAGGAGGAGCCGAGTCCTGCTTGGATGAAAGAGACCGCATGTTTCTCATCCTTGAGGCTAAGGAGACCTCCCACACTACACGTATGCAGAAAGGTTTCTCAGGGGTAAGAGAAGGGAGCAGGCGTCACGCTGTAATATGTTCTGTCAACTTCCTGGAGACCCTCGCTCTGGAATCCATTGTTGGCTAAAAGACGCACGTGCACATGGAGGAGGGCCCTGAGCCAGACCACACGGGGACTCAAAGCCAGACAAATCACGGCCACTGGCCAAAGGAAACCCAGAAGCACCTCCCCTGAGTCAGGCCTCGGTTCTTTCTCTGAACTCACCTGTGTGTGCGTCTGCAGGTACTATTTTTTTTTCTCCTGACAAACACTTTACTTATTTCACTACTTTCTTTCTCTTTGCTGAATTCCTTCCTCAGAGCAGACAAAGAGTCTGAGCTCTGCTCATGGCTAACCGGCCCTGGTGGGTCCAGCGGCTAGGAGGCGGTGTGGTCACCATCGTGGCCTGGCTTCACTCCTCGTTGGTGGAACTGAGATCCTGCTTCAGCCGGCCACCCTAGACCCATCTCAGTTAATCGCTGAGACAGGAGGTCAGAGCTGTTGCCGTGCCCCACTTTGGGCAGGCTTGTCCACTCCTTGCCATCTCCACCGAGATATTATCTTGTTCATGCAGTTTGTGAGATCACCGAAGACAGAGTGAGGGAAGAAATCTGGTCATCTGTTAATTACTTATTCTTCCTTTCTACTTCCTGGATCTGTGGAAAGAACCAGCGATTTAGACAAAGCGTTGTGTGATTAAAAGATTTGAAAGTGTGCATGGGCCAGAGATGCGTAGAGTGTGTGGGTGTCTGGTTTGAAAGTAGTGACAATACAGCTCTGCTGAAGGAAAGGGGCTCCTACTGAGGGCAGTTTCCTGCAAAGAGCTGCTTGCACACAGCTGGGATTCAGAGTAAGCGTGTGCCGTAGCTTCCCTTCCTCACCTACTTTTGAATGGGATTTTCTGTAGTGACCATCCCATACTTGTCTTGTATAGGGTGTATGTTGGGTGTGATGGGGGAGGGGAAAGGAAGCTGATTACTTGTGTCTTTAATCAACAGCTCTCTAATTTAAGAACTCGTATTAAAGGAGCAGCACCCAATGAATTGCACCCAACGGGTCTCAACCACACCTGAACCTGATGTAGATGGTGAGATGAAGCTCATGCCATGATGGCTGGAAACAGCTTTCTCACGTGGCCCAGTCCCTGCCCAGACCCTGCAGCCAGTTGCTCTGATGGGATGCACATCCCCGTGCAGCCACACCCTCTGCAAAGAGACCTGCAGCCCAGCCTTCCAGGGCCGGCGGCTCTTGCCTAAGTTTCTCAGATGGCCCTTGTTTACTTTCTCTCAGCCCCAGGAGGAGTAACTGCTTTCTTGCAAAATTGATACCATAAGCAGATAGGTTAGGGGGTCCCCAGACAAAGAGAACAAGGAATGGTTTTCTTGACCTAAGAGAAGTCACTTCTGGCCCAAGTCATTTTATAATCAAAGCCGGGCCTCATTGCTTGCCCTTGAACATATCTCAGTAGTTAATGATCTTCAGGGAACAAAGGAATGTGGGAACAGAAAAGAGGTGGCCAAACAACAGTACAGTGATAAAGCAAAGTCCTAGTGCCTCATCAAAGGATATTCATAAAAATACATATTTGATTGCAGAAATGAAGACCCCCCCTCCCCCCCCACACGCAGGTGGAGGATGGAATAATGACATTGGCCCTCCTTACTTCAATTAACTCAAGCCTGGACTCTGTCAGCCTTTGCCAGAATTCTATGCTGAATTCTCCTCTGCTCAAGCCCCTTCATGAAGATACATGTACCCTGAGCTTAAAACTTCCCCAGTTTTGTTGTTCAGGGAGACACTGCTTTGGAAAAGATCTTTGGTATTCTCCTTACTTGCTGCAACTAATAACAAATTCTTCCTTCTCCGGATTTTTGGGTTGGTTGTGCCCTATTGGCTTGACACCCACCAAGAGGCAAACCCAGTTTTTGGTTAACATTACTTCTATAGGACTGAGAACCCTTAAAAATTCCCTGTTAGTCATTTACCACCTATTAAGAGCTAGCATTTTTTCACATTTAATTTTCCTATTTGAATTACTGATATGGTTTCTATCTCCTAGTAACTTCTATCTCATAATGTAAATACATTTTTAAATATACAATGTAGTCAAGTATGCCAACTGATTGGAGGATCTGTGACAAATAAACAATTGTTTACATCGTTTCCAGCAAAGAAAGTAACAATTTCCTGGGACTAGATGATAGGGGATAGGATCCTACTTGTTTTCATAATTATGGCATCCACCTTGCTGACATCTAAAATAGTACTCACAGTCTCTTTCTGGGTAGCCACTTAAAAGTGCCTCCACTCTACAAATTCCCATAGGTGGGCTGATTAAAAAAAAAAAAACAGAACCACAACATAAAAGTTGAGAATTATGTTTTGTTTGGTGGACTTTTTGAGGACTTAAGCCTGGGAGACAGTCTCATAGATGGCTCTGAGGGAACTGCTCTGAAGAGGTAAGGAAGAAGCCAGGGTGCCTAGGAGTTTGGCAACAAAATTCAGGTAGTTGTAACATCAAAAGATTACTGTTAATTAAAGAAAAAACAGACATTTCAAGTTAATGAATTTAGTGCTTTCCTATGTATAGGAGGATGCAAGAGTCTGGGCTCATTGAAGTCATCTTTTGATATGTACGCCAGCTACCTGGAGCCAGTATTCTCCAATCTGAATCCTCTCAGGGTACACAGTCAGGGCAGGCTGCAGTGGCTGCTGGCTTGATGGCTTGATGGCCTGATGGCCTCAGCATCCTTTGTTTATTGACGTGGCCACTGACCTTTGTCCACATGTGAAATGTGTCATAATATCAAATTAAGGGTCTCAAACTGACTTATTCAGTAGAAACTGAAAATATTGTTTCCCCATTTTCCCAGAGCACTTGTATTTTGCTATAGCAGATATTCCTATTGTCCAATTGGTTGCAATTGTGTTGGTTTATACACAATTTTTTTCCTAGGCAGGGGGAGCCAGGGTATATAAGCAGAATTAAAAACCTCAGCAGGAAACAAAAGGCAAAGCTCTCAGATGGCTACTACCCAGGCAGAAGCCTTTTCAGCTCCATTTTAAGCAAATTGACAATGAACGCCTGCATGATTTGCACCCTGCTTGATGGTTGTACCTTTTCCTCTGCTGACCCTATTGTAAGAGCAGCCACTGGCTCAGAGAATGGAGACAGCCCCTGCTTGTCTCAGAACGCCATCCAGAATCCCCACATGGGGTGTTTCTGCATTTACCAATATCTTCTGAGGCAGCCTCTAGACGTCAGGGAAAACTGCCAAGGTAATTATTTCAAGGTAACAATGATCTCTTTTGTAGGGCTTTGGTGACAAAGTTGCTTAGGTTCTAAGTAATCCACTCACAGCCATGTTTTTCCCCATAATTATTCAGTGCTTAATTTTTCAGAATGCCAGTTTTGCCAGAAACATGTATTATGTGTAGAAGGAATGCATACTGTACAGTAGTAGAAGTAATAAATTTTATAACAAATGCTAGAGAGGATGTGAAGAAAGAGGAACCCTCCTACACTCTTGATAGGAATGCAAATTGGTGCAGCTTCTGTGGAAAATAGGATGGAGGTTCCTCAAAAAACTAAACGTAGAGTTGCAACATGCTCCAGCAATTTCACTCCTGGGCATATTAATACACCTGTGCTGCAGAGAAAAACCAGTTCTGACTCCATTTTGAAAATGTTTCTTTGACTTGCTTTTCGTTGCTGTTGTTACTATAATCATACACAATGACCTGCCTCAAAGGACTCTTTTTCTTAAGAAAAAGAAATGCAAAAAGGAAAAATGGTTGCCCGAGGAGGTCTTTCAAATAGCTGAGAAAAGAAGAGAAGTGAAAGGCAAAGGAAAGACATACCCATCTGAATGCAGTGTTCCAAAGGATAGCAAGGAGAGTTAAGAGGCCTTCTGAAGTGAACATTGCAAAGAAATAGAGGAAAACAATAGAATGGGGAAGACTAGAGATCTCTTCAAGAAAATTAGAGATACCGAGGAAACATTTCATGCAAAGATGGGCTCAATAACATACCGCTAACATACGGTTAGGTCCACATGGCATGAACCTAATAGAAGCAGATTATATGAAGAAGAGGTGGCAGGAATACACAGAAGAACCTCCCTCCCATCTCCCTCCCCATCCCACCCCTCTAGGTTGATACAGGGCCCCTGTTTGAGTTTCCTGAGACATACAGCAAATTCCCATTGACTATCTATTTTACATATGGTAATGTAAGTTTCCGTGTTACTCTTTACATACATCTCACCCTTTCCTTCCCTCTCCCAATGTCCATACGTCTGTTCTCTATGTCTATTTCTCCATTGCTGCCCTGTAAGTAAGTTCTTCAGTACCATTCTTCTAGATTCCATATATATGTGTTAGAATATGGTACTTATCTTTCTCTTTCCGACTTACTTCACTCTGTATAATAGGTTCTAGGTTCATCTACTTCATAAGAACTGACTCAAAGGCATTCCTGTTTATGGCTGAGCAATATCCCATTGTGTATATATACCACAACTTCAAAAGGGAGGGGATATACATATGCCTATGGCTGATTCATGTTGAGGTTTGACAGAAAACAACAAAATTCTGTAAAGCAATTATCCTTCAATAAAAAAATAAAAAGAAAAAAAGGTACAACCCATTAAAAAAAAAAAAAACAACACCATATGACCCAGCAATCTCCCTCCTAGGCATGTACCCTGAGGAAACCAAAATTGAAAGAGACACATGTATCCTATTGTTCATTGCAGCACTATTTACAGTAGCTAGAACATGGAAGCAACCTAGATGTCCATCGGCCGATGAATGGATAAAGAAGTTGTTGGTTTTTTTTTTTTTTTTTGTCTTTTTAATACAATTCATGAGGTTCTCATTGCACGTATACTGGGGTGGGTTGCCATTCCCTCCTCCAGTGGATCATGTATTGTCAGAACTCTCCACTATGACTCGTTTGTCTTGAGTGGCCCTACACAGCACGGCTCATAGCTTCATTGAAGTACGCAAGCCCCATCACCACGACAAGGCAGTGATCTGGAAGACCCAGCAGTGGCCACAGGACTGGAAAAGGTCAATCATCCCAATTCCCAAGAAGGGTAGTACTAAAGAATGTTCCAGTGAAGTGAAAGTCACTCAGTCATCTCTGACTCTTTGCAACTCCATGGACTATGGAATTCTCCTAGCCAAAATACTGGGGTGGGTAGCCTTTCCTTTCTCCAGGGGATCTTCCCAACCCAGAGATAAAACCCAGGTCTCCTGCATTGCAGGCGGATTCTTAATCAGCTGAGCCACAGGGGGAGCCCAAGAATACTTTAGTGGGTAGCCTATCCCTTCTTCCACAGATCCCGACCCAGGAATCGAACCTAGGTCTCCAACACTGCAGGTGGATTCTTTACCAACTGAGCTATCAGGGAAGCCAAAAAGAATGTTCTAACCATTGGACAATTCTACTCATCTCCCATGCTAGAAAGGTCATGCTTAAAATCTTACAGGCTAGGCTTCAGCACTATGTGAACCAAGAACTTCCAGCTGTCCAGACTAGGTTTAGAAAAGGCAGAGGAACCAAAGATCAAATTCCCAACATTTGCTGGATCAAAGAGAAAGCAAGGGAATTCCAGAAAAGCATCTACTTGTTTCATCGACTATGCTAAAGCCTTTGTGTGGATCATAACAAAATTGTAGAAAGCTCTTAAAAAGATGAGAATACCAGTCCATCTTACCTGTCTTCTGAGAAAGTTGTACGAGGGTCAAGAAGCAACAGTTAGAACCCTGTATGGAAAACTGATTGATTCAGGATTGAGAAAGGAGTACACGGGGCTGTCTGCTGTCACCTGTTTATTTAACAGATATGCTGAGCACATCATGAGAAAAGCCAGACTGCATGAGTTACAAGCTGGAATCAAGATAGGTGGGAGAAACGTCAACAACCTCAGATATGCAGATGATACCACTCTAATGGCAGAAAGCAAAGAGGAACTAAAGAGCTTCTTGATGAGGTTGAAAGAGAAGAGTGAAGGAGCCGGCTTAAGACTAAATATTAAAAAACTAGGATCGTGGCATCTGGCCTTATTACTTCGTGGCAAGTAGGAGGGGAAGAGGTGGAAGTGTGGCAGATTTCCTTTTCTTGGGCTCTGAAATACTGTGAACAGTAACTGCAGTTATGAAACTAGGAGACGATTGCTTCTCGGCAGGAAAGCGATGACAAACCTAGACAGCGCGCTGAAAAGCAGAGACATTACTCTGCCAACAAAGGTCCATATAGTCAAGGCTATGATCTTCCCAGCGGTCACACACGGTTGTGAGAGTTGGACCATAAAGAAGACAAGAGTGCCAGAGATTTGATGTCTTTGAACTGTGGTGCTGGAGAAGACTCCTGAGAGTCTCTTAGACTGCAACATCAAACCAGTCAGTCAATCTCAAGGGAAATCAACGCTGAATACACATTGGAAGGACTGGTGCCAAAACTCCAGTATTTTGGTCATCTGATGTGAACAGCTGACTCACTGGAAAATACCCTGATGCTGAGAAAGATTGAGGGCAGAAGGAGAAGAGGGCGGCAGAGGATGAGATGGTCGGATGGCATCACCGATGCAATGGAGATGAACTTGGGCAAACTCCGGGAGTTGGTGATGGACAGGGAGGCCTGGCGTGCTGCAGCCCCTGGGGTCGCAAAGAGTCGGACACGGCTGAGTGAACAGCAACAAGAATTAGCTGTTATCTAAAACCCGGGGATTTTCGCACCAACATTTGAATTTCTGGCTTCTCTTGGGAAAAAGACACCAGCCCCGTATTCTCTTCTAGGAGCCACCGTCTAGGGCTGAGCATCGCTGTCCTAGCTCTGTGGGACTCTGCACTCTCTGGTGCCGGCCCTCCATTCAGCCGGCTTCTCAAGCTGACGTTCTTTGCCTGGGGGTTGGAGCTAATGTGCCCGGAGGGACTCAAGGAGGCTTCAGATTGGAAATCGCCAGTGGAAATCATGCTGTCAGTCTCTCCCAGTGCAAGGTTCATAGCAGGTACTCCGTAACTGTTTATTAAATAAATAGGCAAGGGCTCACACGCCCTTCCTAGGGCAATCTTCCAATGCTCACATGTAGTTCCACAGGGCGACACACGGTGGCGGTGTGCTCTTAGAAACCCTCATGTGCCCGCGGTGCAGACCCCATCAGTCCTGGTCTTCTTTCCTGGCCGGACTGTATTCCGTCTGCCCTGACTGTGCGCAGGTAACTTCCATAGTATATCATAATTTTACATATATCCTAATTGTATATGTCTTTTACATATATCCTAATGTATATGTCTTTATCTGTCTACACACACACACATATGCATATGCAATATGGAAGTTTAAAATGAGAAGATATATAATACTATATATATGAACACATATAAGGGCTTCCCAGGTGGCACTAGTGGTGAAGAGCCTGCCCGCCAATGTGGGAGACATAAGAGATGCAGGTTCAATCCCTGGGTCAGGAAGATCTCCTGGAGGAGGGCATGGCAACCCACTCCAGTATCCTTACTTGGAGAAGAATTCCCATGGACAGAGCAATCTGGCTGGCTGCAGTCCATAGTCACAAAGAGCCAGACACAGCTAAAGGGGCTTGGCATGCACACACACATATAAAGGGCTTCTGTGGTGGCTCAGACACATATAAATAACATATATGTGATTAAAATATGCATATGATTTGCACATATATAAGGATATATAATATATATGGCTTAAATATATTTAAAATTAGATGCATGTCAATACATATTATTTATTAAAATATATGATTAAGATATATGTGAAATTATCCATATATATGCAATAATATACTATATTGGTGTTTCTCTTTCTGACTTAGTCACTCTGTATAATAGGCTCTGGTTCTGTCCACCTCATTAGAAGTGACTCAAATGCCTTCTTTTTAATAGCTGAGTAATATTCCATTGTGTATATGTACTACAACTTCCTCATCCATTCTTCTGCCAATAGACATCTAGGTTGCTTCCATGTCTTAACTATTGCGATGAACATTGGGGTACATGTGTCTCTTTCAATTCTGGTTTCCTTGGTTTGTACACCTAGCAGTAGCCTTGCTGGGTCATATGGCAGTTCTATTTCGAGTTTTTTAAGGAATTTCTACACTGTTCTCCATGGTGGCTGTACTAGTTTGCATTTCACAGCAGCAGTGTAAGAGGGTTCCCTTTTCTTCACACCCTCTCCAGCATTTATTGCTTGTAGACTTTTTGATGGTAGCCATTCTGACCGGCGTGAGATGATACCTCATTGTGGTTTTTATTTCCATTTCTCTGATGCCGGGAAAGATTGAGGGAAGGAGGAGAAGGGGACGACAGAGGATGAGATGGTTGGATGGCATCACCAACTCAATGGACATGGGTTTGGGTGGACTCTGGGAGTTGGTGATGGATAGGGAGGCCTGGCGTGCTGCGGTTCATGGGGTCGCAAAGATTTGGACACGACTGAGCGACTGAACTGAACTGAACTGATAATGAGTGATGTTGAACATGTTTTCATGTGTACATTTGTTTATCTTCTTTGGAGAAATGTCTGTTTAGTTCTTTTGCCCACTCTTTGGGTTGTTTGTTTTTCTGGTATTGAGCTGCATGAGCTGCTTGTATATTTTGGAGATTAGTTCTTTGTCAGTTGCTTCATTTGCTATTTTTTTTCTTCCAGTTTGAAGGCTGTCTTTTCACCTTGCTTATAGTTTCATTCGTTGTGCAAAAGCTTTTGAGTTTAATTAGGTCCCATTTGTTTATTTTTGCTTCTATTTCCATTACTCTGGGAGGTGGATCATAGAGGGTCTTGCTGTGATTTATATCAGAAAATGTTCAGCCTATGTTTTCCTCTAAGAGTTTTTTAGTTTCTGGTCTTACATTTAGATCTTTAATTCATTTTGAGTTTATTTTCTAACACCTATTATGGTGTTAGAAAGTGTCCTAGTTTCATTCTTTTACAGGTGGTTGACCAGTTTTCCCAGCACCACTTGTTAAAGAGATTGATTTTTCTCCATTGTATATTTTTGCCTGCTTTGTCAAAGATAAGGTGTCCATAGGTGTATGGATTTATCTCTGGACTTTCTGTTTTGTTCCATTGATCTATATTTCTGTTTTTGTGCCAGTACCATATTGTCTTGATGACTGTAGCTTTGTCAGGCAGGTTGATTCCTCAAGTTTTTCAGGCAGGTTGATTCCTCAAGTTCCATTCTTCTTTCTCAGGATTGCTTTGGCTATTGAGTTTTTTTTGCAGTACAGTAGAAACACAACATTGTAAATCAACTATACTTCAATAAAAAACAAAGTTTTATATTAACTTTAATTAATTAAATTTCCTAAGATGCACTCTTTTGCCCATGTATTTAAAAAGTTTAACTTGCATGGGAAGCAGGAATATTAGATGCTGAGACAACCCATAGCTTCAAATTGTTGTTGTTGTTCATTCACCAAATCATGTCCAACTTTTTGTTGGGCTGCAGCATGTCAGGCTTCCCATCCCTCACCATCTTTTGGAGTTTGCCCAAGTTCATGTCCGTTGAATCCGTGATGTCATCCAACCATATTATCCTTTATCACCCTCTTCTCCTTCTGCCTTTAATCTTTCCTAGCATCAGGGTCTTTTCCAATGAGTTAGCTCTTTGCATCAGGTGGTCAAAGTATTGGATCTTCAGCTTCAGCATCAGTCCTTCCAATGAATATTCAGGGTTGATTTCCTTTAGGATTGACTGGTTTGATCTCCTTTCTGTCAAAGAGACTCTCAAGAGTTTCTCTAGCACCACAGTTTGAAAGCATCTGTTCTTTGGTGCTCTACCTTCATTATGGTCCAGCTCTCACATCTGTACATGACCACTGGAAAGACCATCGCCTTGACTATATGGACCTTTGTCAGCAAAGTGGTGTCTTTGCTTTTTAACATGCTGTCTGGGTTTGCCATAGCTTTCCTGACAAATATACGCTGATATTTTACTTTTAGCTTGTTGTCAATTTCCCCATTTGAGAAATGTCAAGCAATGTTTATCTCATGCCTTCAGTGGGGTTCATCAGAAGCAGACTCTGAGATGAGGGTATGAACTATGGATGCAAGTGACTTATCTGGGAGTGGAGCTCCGGTGACACTGTTAGGGGAGTGGGGATGGAGAGAGGAAGGGAAGCCTGCCAGCATGGGCGGAGTTAGTGAGCAGGCTATTGCTGGAGGCGCCTGGGGCTTGGCTCTGCCAGGGACTCAGGGAGATTGTGCTGAGCTGTCCTCAGAGTGGTCCCACCCAAAGGGCGAGGGAGCTGGGGTATTTATCCATTACCCGCTTCCAATCATGGGCTGCTGGCTGCTCTCACTCACTGCTGATCATGTTTCTGGCCAAAGAATACACACAGACAGAGTCTCAGGTGCTGTCAGGAGAAAGGCAGCAATGAGAGGGTGTTGGGGGATCGGGACCTATAGCCTTGTCCCATACCCTCTCACACGCCATTCTGACGGCTTGCTGCTGCTGCTTCTTGCCTAGGCTATGTACACATCGAGAAGGCAGACATTTACTTCCTTATTGACGGGTCTGGCAGTATCCACCAAGACGACTTTCTTGCAATGAAGGTGTTCATGAATGAGGTGATAAGGATGTTCCATGTTGGGCCCGACGGAGTCCAGTTTGGAGTCGTTCAGTACACGGATAAAGTCAGTCGTCAGTTCACCCTCAGCCAGCGCTCCAGTGTGGCGGGGCTGGAGGTAGCCGTTGACAGCATCCGGCAGAAGAGAGAGGCCACCAAGACAGGTGAGGCCCTGGGCAGCAAGATCCAGGTCTTTGCAGACACTGCTCGCAGCAACGTGCCTTGGTATCTCATCATTGTCACCGATGGCAAATCTATGGACCTGGGGGCTGACGCTGCAGAGGCGCTGAGGGGCCACGGAGTCACCATTTATGCAGTTGGAGTCAGAGATGCTAATATTGTTGAGCTTCAAGAGGTCGCTGAAGACAGAATGTTTTTTGTGCATGATTTTGAGTCCTTGAAGGCCATCCAACAAGAAGTGGTACAAGACATCTGTTCCTCAGAGAGTAAGAATTTTTTTCTTCAATCTCACTCTTAGTATATATGTCTAATCTATTTGAATAGGCTTCATTCTGGAACTGTGGATTCACAGGTCTAAAAGTATTGGACACAGAGTGACCATGAGCTAGAATAAACCAAGATGGTTCATATGACAGATATCTATCATATGAACTATCTATAGATCGATAGCTCTATCGATCTATAGATAGATCTCTATCATATGGCCATGTCCTATTTTGAGACTGATTTGTGCTGGGTCACAGAAATTTATTTCCTTGACTTCCACTTCCACCCCCTTTATAAATATTGCCATGTTGTGTATGTGTCACCCCAGACTCTCCCTGGGGACGTGTAATTAATTGTTTCAGACTTAATGCTCTGTCCTGCTTCTTCTTTCCTCCAGCCTGTAAGAATAGGAAAACGGACATTATCTTCCTGATGGATGGTTCAGAATCCATCTTGCCAAAAGACTTTGAAAAGATGAAGGAGTTCATGAAGTGAATGGTCAAACAATCTAATATTGGTGCTGATGAAATTCAGATTGGCCTCCTGCAATTCAGCTCAGACCCCCAGGAAGAATTCAGGCTCAACCGATACGCCTCAAAGGTGGACGTCCACAGAGCCATCTCAGATGTTATGCAAATCAGTGGTGGCACATACCCTGGGAAAGCTCTGAACTTCACTCTGACTTTTTTTGGGAGTTCAAGAGGAGGGAGGCCCAGTGTCCATCAATATTTGATTGTGGTCACTGATGGGGTCTCCGGGGACAATGTAGCTATACCAGCCAAGGCCCTGAGGGACAGAAACATAATTATTTTTGCCATTGGGGTGGGCAAAGTCGAATTCTCCCAGCTTTTGGAGATCATTAATGACCTGAGCAAAGTGTATTATGAAGAAAAATTTGAGTCCCTGCAAAATCTGGAGAAGGAAATTCCTTACCAGTTCTGCATTCCACAAGGTGACTGACAGAGGGCTTGTTTCTTGATCCACAAGCCCACAGTAGGCATTAGGGACCCGGTTGGCTCTCTTAATAAAACTAATACTTTTAGCCTTGTCCTGGGAATCTTTTTTTTTTTTAATTTATTTTATTGAGTATTGATTTACAATGTTGTATTAATTTTTGTTGCACAGCAAAGTGATTTAGTTATATATATATATATATACATATACTTTTTCATATTCTTTTCCATTTATGTTTTGTCACAGGTTATTGAATATAGTTTCCTATGCTATACTAGGACCTTGTTTATCTATTCTCTGTATACTAGTTTATATCTGCTAGTCCCAGACTCCCGATCCACCCCTTTCCCAATCCTGCCCAGAGGGCAAGCACAAGTCTGTCCTCTGTGTCTGTGAGTCTGGTTCTGTTTTATAGATAAGTTCACTTTGTGTCATATTTTAGATTTCACATATGAGTGATACCACATGGTATTTGTCTTTTTCTGTCTGACTTACTTCACTTAGTATGATAATTGCTAGGTCCATCCACGTTGCTACAAATGGCATTATTTCATTCTTTTTCATGGCCGAGTAGCATTCCATCATAGGTGGTGTTTTTTGTATAGGGCCTGGTCTTTGGACTTCCAGAGACCAGGTTAAAACATTACATCTCCCCATAACCCTGTTAATAATTAATAAATAGATATTATCAATATTTTACAAGTGAGAAAACCAAGGCACAGCAGAATCAGGTTGTTTAGTCCAGGTAAATAGCAGAGATGAGATGTGAACTTAAGGCAGTCTGGTTCTAGAGTCTGCATACTAAATACTGTTCTATATTGCCTTTTGGTACAGTACAGAAGGGTACAACAGAACCTCTCAAATTTTAGCGTGCATTTGAATAACCTGGAGAGCTTGTTAAAATGCAGTTTCTGATTCAGTAGGTTGGGGTGGGATTCTGCATTTGTAACAAGCTCCCACATGATGCTGATCCTGCTGGGCTTCAAATAACACTTAGAGTAGGAGGTTATATGACACGGTGCATGTGTGCATGCTAAGTCGCTTTAGTTGTGTCTGACTCTTTGCGACCCTGTGAACTGTAGACCGTCAGGCTCCTCTGAGCATGGGATTCTGCAAGCAAAAGTACTGGAGTGGGTTGCCATACTCTCCTCCAGGGTATCTTCCCAACCCCAGGGGTCAAATTTACGTCTCTTATGCCTCCTGCATTGGCAGCTGGGTTCTTCATCACTAGTGACTCCTGGGAAGCCCAAAGGAAAGTACAGTATGGTACAATACAGTATATAGTGTAGAGTCATGTGTGAAAGGTCGGGCATGTTGAGGCATGCCCCGGAAAAGTGCCGCAGGCAAGTTCCGGAGGCTGGCTAAACTTCCAGGGGCCGGCCCCCTGCAGCCTGGTCCAATTGGGTGCTGACACGGAGCCCTTGGACACCAACCGCCGCTGTAGCCCGCGATTTCTTCCTTATATGGGAAGACCTGGCTTGGACGCCGGGCCCTGACTATAAAACCCCTCCCCACCCCTCATACCTCGCAGACTCCCTTCTTCTCCTCACTCACCTGCCCCCGGGAGTTCTGCCCGAGGGCGACGCTTAATAAAGGCCTTTACCACAGGTCCTTAGAGGCGGCTTTTTTCCTCCCGCGGCGTTTTTTCTAACAATGTGGAAGAATATAAAACGAAGTGCATAAAGCCCAATAATCCTGCATCAACCCCATGTGCTGCTGCTGCTGCGAAGTCACTTCAGTCGTGTCTGACTTTGTGTGACCCCGTGGACTGCAGCCCACCAGGCTTCTCCGTCCGTGGGAATTTCCAGGCAAGAGTATTGGAGTGGGTTGCCATTGCCAACCCCCATGTGAGGCAGATGCTATTATTGAAAGGTTGCGGCTGTGAGCTGTGAGCTACATTAGGATTCATGACCTCCGGAGGACCGTATTTTGATCTGGGTCCAGAGACGAGGCTTGATCACTCGAATCTTTTGTGTAATAAAAGTTTATTAAAGTATAAAAAGGATAGAGGAAGCTTCTGACACAGACATCTGAAGGGGGTAGTAAGAGTGCCCCCTTGCTAGTTTTTAGCAAGGAGTTATATATCTGTTAGCAAGTTGCTAATCAGATAAAGAATCACCTCAAAACTGAGAGAGTTCCATCAGGTGCCTCTCCCACAACATTTTGAGATAGCATTGGCACAAGGTGAATCATCCCGTCATAAAACAATTGACATGAATCTTAAAGAAAGGCAGATTTGAAAGCAAATGCATAGTTTCATTAACATAGCTTAAGAGAACATTCCCATGAGTAAGATGTACTGGCTTGTTGAGCCATTATTGGTTCAAGGTTTAGCCTTAGGTGGAACAGATTTGAAGAAAGGCAGATTCCAAGGCAAATACATAGTTCATTAACATAGCTTAAGAAAAACATTTCCATAAGAAAAACACTTTGATTGGCTCAAAGTGTTTGAAGAAAGGTAAGTTCAGGCAGAACCAGGTGTCCTCACGACAACACGGAATTTAAAAGAAACCTCCTTTTAGTTTTGTATAGAGAAAGAGAAAAAAAGTCTGCCGCTTAAGTTTATTTCCTCCAGCTGGGGAGCCCTAGCCTTCCTACCTGTTGCCCTCTCATTCTTATACTCAGTCTCCAGGTGAGAAAAATAAAGAGAGAGGTTATGAAGCACAGATGGGAAATAATGGAGGCAGAGTTTGAACTTCCCAGCAGTTTGGTGTCAAAGCCAGAGCCAATTTTTCAGAGTATTAAATGAACATTTTTGATTCTACTATCTCAAGAATCAATCCTAAAGGAAATCCACCCTGAATATTCATCGGAAGGACTGATGCTGAAGCTGAAGCTCCAGTTCTTTGGCCACCTGATGTGAACAGCTGACTCATTGGAAAAGACCTTGATGCTGGGAAAGATTGAGGGCAGGAGGAGAAGGGGACGACAGAGGATGAGATGGTTGGATGGCATCATTGACTCAGTGGACTTGAATCAGCAAACTCTGTGAGACAGTAAAGGACAGGGGAGTCTGGCATGCTATCGTCTGTGGAATTGGAGTCAGAAATGACTTAGCAACTGAACAACAACGAATCTCAAGATTATCACTACTTTGCAGTGCTTTTGGTAAATTCAGAAATCAACCGAGGGACTTCCCTGGTGGTCTGTGGCTAAGACTCCATGCTCCTAGAGTAGATAATCCAGGGTTTGATCCCTGGTCAGGAACTAGCTCCCACGTGCCACACCTAAGAGTTCTTATGCTGCAACTAAGACCTGGCCCTGCCAAATAAGTAAATGTTGAAAAGAAAAATCGATCGAAAAGAGTGCATGTATAGAATTATTTGTTTAAAATAAGCATGGATTATGAAATGTCCTTCCGCAGTTCAGTTCTTCAGGAATCAGAGTCCTGGAGACTTTGATTTATTTTTGCTGTTGTTCTGTTTCATTTTTGTTGTCTGTCATTATCTTGGAGAGGAGTAGAGGTACAGGATTCCAGCTTCTCTTCTCAGGTCATTTTGAGCCATTTAATAAATTAGGATTTGTAGTTATCTCCAGTTCTGTGTTATCTTGTACTTTAATAATGGCTAAACCTAATTGGTTCTAGACTTATAAAGCTGAATCAGACAAACTTTAGAGGTTATCTGGTGAAAGTCAGCCCTCTTTGTTAACAGGGAAAGAAAATGCTCCTTGCATTACAGGGGAAAACCCAGTGAAAATGCTTCTGGGGAAAATTTAAATTAGAAATGTCAGAATAATATTCCATACTCAGAAATTTTTTTTCTTTCTGAATTCAGATCTGATATAGAAATGGGATTTACATCTGTGAAATCTCTTTATGGCAAATTTCAATTAGAGACTTAAAAATCAAAACAAAGCCAAGATATTTTATATGGAAGGATGGGAGTAAGGCACATTCTGTCTTTTCAATTCCAGAAAGACATCTGGACAGCTCGCACAGAATGTGACATTTAGGGGATTGAATACTCATGAGTCAGCCCTGGATCCCAGATCCCTGAGAAACTTCAGCCACTGTTTATGACTATTTTAACTGGTGAAGGGTCCAATGTTTATTTATTTTCCTTGAAACTTCCTTCTCCCCAAATTTGCCGTTTTGTTTTGTGATTCTGGGCCAAATACTGCAGTTTATGCTGATCTAAAGAGAAAATGCCTGTCTGCATGTCCTGTCTTGCTTTGACAATCCAACATCATGCTTGTCAAGAAATAGTTAATAAATAGCAGTCCTTTTGTGATTGATAAGTTACCTTTTGAAGTTTTCACCCAAATTCTAATCCAAATGCATTTTTAACCATTAACTTTTCCTCCTTAGTGAAATTTTGTAGATGGTCTTATTATGAATGGGTAGCTGTAGCCAAAGCTGTGGTTTTTCCAGTAGTCATGTATGGATGTGAGAGTTGGACTATAAAGAAAGCTGAGCACCGAAGAATTGATGCTTTTGAACTGTGGTGTTTTGGAGAAGACTCTTGAGAGTCCCTTGGACTGCAAGGAGATCCAACCAGTCCATCCTAAAGGAAATCAGTCCTGAATATTCATTGGAAGGACTGATGCTAAAGCTGAAACTCCAATACTTTGGCCACCTGATGTGAAGAACTGACTCACTGGGAAAGACCCTGATGCTGGGAAAGATTGAAGGCAGGGGGAAAAGGGGGTGACAGAGGATGAGATGGCTGGATGGCATCACTGACTCGATGGACATGAGTTTGAGTAAACTCTGGGAGTTGGTGATGGACAGGGAGGCCTGGAATGCCTCAGTCCATGGGGTCACAGAGTCGGACATGACTGAGTGACTGAACTGAACTGAGGTGTAGCCTGAAAGATCAGTGGGCCTTCCAATTCTAGCTACACCCTTCTAGGAGGGGTTAAATGTTTTCAGGTAGGAGAAACATAAAGTTGAGAGTGATAATCAGTCTTGGCCTTTTCTAATATGCTTCTCTGAAACAAGGTGTCTGCATGGGTGATGAATGAAACTTCCAGGGGAGAAGGGAATAGTACAGCTTGTACTAAAAGAGACTCAAGGCTGTTTTATATTTTGTCTTCATTCATTTGGGGAACATTTAATGAGCCTTTGCGTTAGACACTGGGAAAGTAAGATGACATAGTCTCCACTATGAGGGAATGTTTGTTCAGAGAGAGATCTTGTAAAGTAATAGTGGATATGCAGGGGCATTTAATAGCTCAACTTGAGGGCGTGGGGACATGAATCACAGATGCTTTAGGGAGGGGGCTTTTGAACTTCAACTTGAAGGACATGTGTGAGTTAACCAGATTAGAATGGAGGGAATGGGAAAGGATACTTCAGGTGGAAGGAATAGGATGTGCAGAGGTTCTTTTGAAACAGGTCTTATATGAAACAGTATATATCAGTTAGTTTTTGCTGCGTAACAAGCCATCACCCAAAGTAAACAACAAAGATTTGTCAATGAAAATAATCAATAAGAATAGAAGTCTTTTCTATTTTGTTTTCTAGTTTTTTCTTTGAGCCAAACTGAGGACTAGCCTGGAAGCCCACTCTCTAGATTACTCTGAGAAACTTCTCCAGAGAAATAGAGTTTTCAGTATAGTTTTATATCCCATCAGAACAAAGAACATTAAACAAGTCAGGGTTATATTTCTTCAGAGTTTATAAAAAAGAAGATTCCAGCAAGGACACAGCATATCAGCATGGCCTTGGCACATGGGAAGGGTGTCTTATCATCAAAGGAGAACAAGCATTGGCATCCCAGGAAGAGAGGCATTTAATCTTTATTTTTAACAAGGGCGTTCTTTACTTTTGTGTCCCTTTTCTCTAATAATTAAAGCTGATGTACAGCGTCTGTTTGATAGGCCACAAATGGGCTACTTTAGTTAGCATAAAATTCAGGTTAACTCATGTGTAAGCCAGACAGATTTCCCTATATCTCAATATGTGAAAATTTCTTTCATCACACCATTACTTCACTTATACTTCTGTGGGTTGGCTGGAGATTCTCCTTGAAGGACCAGATTGGCTGATATCTTCTGGGCTGGGTTGTGCAGTCATAGGTGACTAATTTGACTTCTTTCTCCTCTACCTTCAAAGGATGCAGTGTAGATGTGTCTGTAGGAATCGATCTCTCCACTTCCACGAGGCTAGTTCAGCTGAGGCTTCAGTGGTTATTGCCAAAGCTGATGCAGGAGCTGGCTGTGCTTTCCCATATCAGCTGTGATGTTACAGGCCAGACCAACGTGATGCTCTGCTACCACGGAGCATCAAAGGGCCAGCTCATCTTTGACTCAGGATTTGAAAAGTACAGTGATGAGACCATTCAGAAGTTCTTGATTCACCAGGGTGCCAGGAGCAACCATATGGATGTGGATTTTTTGCAGTCCCTGACAGAGAGTGCTATCCATCTGTCTTATGCCAATGTGAAGGTAATAAATGCTAAGAAAATCTGTTTTGGGGCCATTAGGCAGGGTTGGAGGGGTAAGACTTTTGTGACTGAGGCCAACTAAATTGTTCTTCACTGCAGAGCTTACCCAGAAGAACTCTAGGTACTCTTACTCAGTAAAGACCAAGAAGAGACGTGTTTTCATTCAGTCATCTAATATTTACCAAACCCTGGAGGCTCTGCTGAATGCCAATAGGAATAAAAGGATATAGTCCCTGCCCTCAGGTTGCCCACAGCTAGTGATCCAGATTTGTTCATGGCACAGATTCATCCCAGACATCTTGGAAGATATTAGTTCCTATGGTCACTCATTGTCACGTAGAGTAAGGCTCATTGTTTTTCTAACCACCCCCTTGAACCATATTTTGTGACAGTTAAAAGCTCCCTACAGTTAAACCTCCCTTCCTGGGTCCCCAGAACTATGCACCCACAGGAGTCCACAGGAATGAAAAGGTCTCGTGTAACATGTATTAGGAAATTACATCCCCTGAACTTTGAAAGTTACATTGAATTTTTCTTTCAGTCCTGTATCCAATGGGTTTATTTCTTGAATAATGGAATTCACTTTTTAAGTTAATTTTCTCTGGGTAGAAGTAGCACATTTTATTTGTAGAAAATGCATTAAAATGTGGGAAGTTTTGCATTGATGAAGATGAATATTGTAAAAATTTTTGGAAGCTATTTTTAAGTGAATACATTAAGCCGGTTCAAATTCTTTTTTGGGGGGTGGGGAGCATGTAGGGGAGGACATTGCAGTGTAAGTGAATGTGTAATAAAGTAACAAATAGATGAATGGGTAAAACCAAAGGGAACAGGGTGAAAGGCTGGGTATACCAGAAGACCTAATGAAGAGAGGTGCAATTCACAGCACCTGTCTTCTCCATTGCCTTTTCCCAATTCCCTCCCCTCCTCCTCTCTCTCTCCCAGCTTCTGCAAGCCCTTTCTCTCTCATAAACAACAGGTCCTGTTAGTGTTTAAAGATGGACCAGATGATGATCTAGAGAAACTGAAGGAAGTATCTGAGCTTCTCAGCAGCAAAGGTAAGTGCAGGGCATTGCCCTGTGGGGGCCGTGTTCCTGCCGCAGGGCTGACACAGTCTTGCAGATTTCCAGACGCTGACTCCAGGTCGTGGGACCTCATGCCCTTGAAGCTGACGTGCAGTCTCCCTCTTCATATGAACTGGGGACTATTCAGGGCTGAGAGACCCCAGACTCCACATCCTCAGTACTTGCTAAGGGTTGCTCTGAGTGAGACAGAACTGACCAATTACCAGCCTGGCGTCTGCTTTGGAGGGTTACAGGGGCAGCTCCTGCTTCTTGTGGAGTAGGTGGCCTCTGTTCTTTTAGGCTCTCTGGGAGCCATATGTCTCTTTTTTCCTAAACTAAAGTCACCCTACGCCTTCTTCCCCTGCCTTTCCTCCCGCCTTCTCCCTGACTTTTTCTCTTTAGTCAACTCCAGGGGCTGCTGCACAATATATACCTACATGTCAGGCAGTTCTGTCGCTCAGTCGTGTCCGACTCCTTGCGACCCCATGGACTGCAGCACTCCAGGCCTCCCTGTCCATCACCAACTCCCAGAGTTTACTCAGACTCATGTCCATTGAGTCGGTGATGCCATCCAACCATCTCATCCTCTGTCGTCCCCTTCTCCTGCTGCCTTCAATCTTTCCCAGCATCAGGGTCTTTTCCAATGAGTCAGTTCTTCACATCAGGTGGCCAAAGTACACATATATCCATATACTCTAAATATAGTTGGTTTAGATTATTATATTTATTTCAGGTGCCCAACATAGCGATTCCATATTTTTATAGATTGTGATCCATTTAAAGTTGTTGTAAAATATTGGCTTTATTAACTGTGCGGTACAATATATTCTTGTGGCCTATTTATTTTCATACATGGGAGTTTGTATTTCTTAATCCACTCACCACTGGTAATGACTAGTTTGTTCTCTGTATCTATGAGTCTGTTTCTATCTTGTTATATTCACTTGTATGTTTTATTTTTTATCTTCTACATATAAGTGATAACATAAAGTATTTGTCTCCTGTCTGACTTACTTCACCAAGTATAATACTCTCTAGGTCCATGCATGTTGTTGCAAATGGCAAGATTCCATTCTTTATGGCTGAGTAATATACCCTTGTGTATACAGTTGACCCTTGAACAACCTGGAGGTTAGGGGTGCCAACTGTCCCTGCAGTTGAAAATCCATATATAACTTTATGGTTGGCCTGCTGTATCCACAATTTAATCCACAGTTGAATCCACAGATTCAACTGGCCATACATCATTATAGTACATGTATAGCTATACACCATTGTAGTATTATAGTACTTAATTATTGAAAAAATTTGCATTGTAGGTGGACCCTTGCAGTTCAAAGCCATGTTGCTCAAGAGTCAGCTGTATTTAACCCCATCTTATTTATCCATTTATCTACCCATGAATACGTAGGTTACTTCCATATCTTGGCTATTGTAAGTAGTGCTGCTATGAACATTGGGTTGAATTTATCTTTGAATTAGTGTCTTTGTCTTCTTTAGATATATACCAAAATGTAGAATTGCTAGATCATATGGCAGTTCTATTTAAGTTTTCTGAGGAAACTCCACACTCTTTTCCACAGTGGCTATACCAACTTACATCCCCACCAACAGTGTAGGAGGGTTCCCTTTTCCCCACATCCTCACAATATTTGTTGTTTACAGACTTTCTCATACTAGCAATTCTGACAGGTGTGAGGTCACACCTCATTGTGGTTTTGATTTGCGTTTCTCTGATGATTCGTGATGTGAATATCTTTTCATGTGCCTGTTGGTCATCTGTATGTTTTGGAAAAACATCTATGCAGGTCTTCTGCCCATTTATTGATTGGGTTGTTTGCTCTCCTGATATTGAATTGTATGAGCTGTTTATAAATTTTGGATATTAACCCCTTATTGGTCATAACATTTGCAAATATCTTCTCCCAATTCTGTAGGCTGTTTTTTTTCATTTTGCTGATGGCTTTTTTGATTTTAGGTCCTATTTCTTTCCTTCTGCTTTTGTTTCCTTTGCTTTTGGAGATAAATCCAAAAAATAACACAACAATTTATGTCAGGGTGTTCTGCTTATGTTTTCTTCTAGGAGTTTTATGGTTTTTGATTCTCTATTTAAGTCTTTTTATCCATTTTGAGTTTCTTTTGTATATAGTGTGAGAAAATGTTCAAATTTAATTCTTTACATGTTCAGTTTTCCCAGTACCATTACTAAAGAAATTGTGTTTTCTCCATTAGATAGTTCTGCCTCTCTTGCCATAGATTAATTGACTATGAGTATGTGGAATTATTTCTGGGCTCTTTATTCTGTTCTACTGATATATGTGTCTGTTTTTGTGCCAGTGTGTGTCTGTTTTGATGACTGCAACTTTGTAGTATCATCTGAAATCAGGGAGCATAGTATTTTTAGCTTTGTTCTTTTTTTCTCAAGATTGCTTTGGCAAATCAGGGTCTTTTGTCATTCCATATAAAATTTTGGATTATTTGTTCTAGTTATGTGAAACATGTCATGGGTATCTTAGTAGGTATTGCATTAAATGGAATATTTCTGTGACAACTTGCTTTCAGCTGAATTTAATGCATAGATTGCCACTGGAAGTGTAAAATGTTATAACTTCTCTGGAAGGGAATTGGGAGTAAATGACAAAGGACTGCAAATTCTGCCTCTCTGCTAGATCTGCAATTCCATTTCTAGGAATTCATTTTAAGGAATACTTAAGAATATGTATACAACTTTTAACTGTAAGATTTTATGGTAGCCTGTTTACAATAGCAAAAAGCTAATGGGCATGTGTGTGGGTCTGTGTATCAATTTGATGTCTAAAATATTAATGCTATTATTTGTTCTGAAATTCTACAGTACTTTTTAGCCAAATTTAAGAAGTGTTCTTTTCCATGTGTTTTCCGTTTTGTGGAAAAATCCAGATGACCTATTAGTGCTTGCATCAATAGAAGAAGCTAAGTACAGTGTGCAACCTTCAAATCTCAGAGGGGCAGAGTTCCCTGAGGCAGGCCTTATGTATAAACAGTATCTTTTTGGTGAAAAAAAAAAAAAAAAACACAACAGGAAACCAAAGTTAAAGAAAAAGAAACAGATCCAAAGGTGGAGTCAGAATTGGCTCTTCCTGCAACAAGACTAGCCACCCTTTGTTGCAAAACCTCTATATAACCCAGCTCTTCCCCTTGCCTCCTGGGAGCAGTTCTCTCAGGGTCACTTGAGATGCTGTCTCCTGGGCTTGAAGTTCTGAAAATTCCCACTGAATAAAACATAACTTTTAGGTTGCGAATATTTTTTAAGTTGGCAGAAACAAAAAACATGGGCTACAAGAGGGCTCTGAGAGTCCTTCCTGGTTCCACCTAACTGTTTACCTTTTAGCTGCTGGGATTGAAAGGTATCAGACCAATTCTTTAGGAAGGCACGTTGTGAGGTGGCTTTGATTTGAGGGAAAAAACACAGTTTGAGAAAAAGACAGATGAGGATATAAGAAGGATGGGATGATGGACAGATATCTGGGGCCAAAACAAGTCAGACTATTAGAAAGACATGCAAGGAAATCGCCCACCTGTTGGTCTTTTGAAGGATTCTTTGGACTCCTGACTATTGGCCTGGAAGGTGTCCATAAGTTAGAGGAGCTCCAGGAGCTAGAATTTGGCAGAGGATTTGCATATAATCAACCTCTGAGCATCACACTGCACACCCTTCCGAGCATGCAACTTGTAAATTTTCTTTTTTTAAACATCATCCTTTCCTAAGTCTGTTCATGCTAATATTTCTAAAACCTTGAGGGAATTTTGTTTCTTTAGTGTGTAATGTGCTGTAGGTTAATACAGCATTGGGAAAAAAAAAAAACATTATGTGAGATGGATTTTGTTTTCAGGACACAATTGTAGAAAGAACATGCTGCAATAGGTATGCTAAGTGCTTTGGAGAGGACGGGCACAGAGGTGATGGTGGGAGCCCAGGGGGAAAGGTGAGTTCTTGCTGGGTGTGTGTGGGGGAGGGGAGAGAGATTTTGTATCCATTACACTCGAGGCCTGTGTTAGATCTTTAATACACCTTTTCTGATTCTGTCCTCTTAACAGACCTCTTTTACAGGCATAAAATTGAGGCTCAGAGAGGGAACACCATTTTCCTGAAGTTGCACAGTTACAAAGAGGCATTTTAGGGTTTCAACCCCTGTGTCTGCTTGACTCCAGGGCTCATATCCTTTCCACTATACTATGCTGTCTCCTTACTTTTATTTGACACTTTCGCAGGTTCTACCACTACACAGAAGTTTTCACTCGTCCACAAAATTTTCACTTGTCCACTATCTGTTTTCTTTACGGTATTCAAAGCCTCTTCCCCTCTGATCTAATATCCTATTTTATACCAGAAACCTCGGAGGATAAATACAGTCACTGGTTTACTGGTGGTTGATTTGCATCTCTCTTTTAATTCTGTAGTTAAGTGATAGGAAAATTACTGCTTCCTACAGTTCCTTAAGGGGGACTGTCTCATTAGAAATGGTCTTCAGATACCCAGGGACACAAGGTTCCATTCTCACAGGACTAGAGCCTCATGATGGGTGGGTAATCGCAAATTCATGTGGAAGGTTGAATCAAACCCATTGGTTTTTACATTGTCTTTTTCTAAGGTTTTCCATGAGATGGTTGGAATGAGCTCTTACTGACTTTGTAGATCAATCTTAATTTTGAACAGTGCATAATTACTTTTTGAAAAATAAATTGCAATCATGCCTTAGCACTAGATTTTCCCCCCCTCTTATTATTCTTAAATATAGGATTGGAAGGTCAGAAAATCAAGCTTGGGAACCTTGATTATTTTTTTAATAACTTGTTTTGAGACCGAAGATTGACACGTCCTGAATTCTTGATTTCTCTGCCCTGTCTGTTAGTGCTTGGATGTATTACTTTCATCTTTATTAATTACAAATAGACTATGGCTCTCACATTTTATTTACTGTATTTTAGACTTAATAAACATCTCTGACTATAAAATGGTAAGCCAAACTTCCTTGAGAGGAAATAGTTTGTGTATTTAGAAATCTAAGAAGAGTGAAATGAGAGAGTGAAGGATTGAGTCATACAGAAATAGACAACCATTTCTCATAAGTTATATGGGCTCTTGTTGTTGTTAAGTCACTCAGTTGTGGCCGACTCTTTGCGACCACAAGGACTGCAGCACACCAGTCTTCCCTGTCCTTCATCATCTCCCGGAGCTTGCTCAAACTCACGTCCATTGAGTCAGTGATGCCTTCCAACCATCTCATCCTCTGTCGTACACTTCTCCTCCTGCCCTCAATCTTTCCCAGTGTCAGGGGCTTTTCAAATGAGTCAGTTCTTCACATCAGGTGGCCAAAGCATTGGAGTTTCAGCTTCAGCATCAGTCCTTCCAATGAACACCAGGACTGATCTCCTTTAGGATGGACTGGTTGGATCTCCTTGCAGTCCAAGGGACTCTCAAGAGTCTCCTCCAACACCACAGTTCAAAAGCATCAATTCTTCGGCGCTCAACTTTCTTCACAGTCCAACTCTCACATCCATACATGACCGCTGGAAAGACCATAGCTTTGACTAGACGGACCTTTGTTGGCAAAGTAATGTCTCTGCTTTTTAATGTGCTGTCTAGTTGGTCCTAACTTTTCTTCCAAGGAGCAAGTGTCTTTTAATTTCATGGCTGCAATCACCATCTGCAGTGATTTTGGAGCCCCAAAATAAAGTCTGTTATGTTTCTATTGTCTCCCCATCTATTTGCCATGAAGTGATGGGACCAGATGCCATGATCTTAGTTTTCTGAATGTTGAGCTTTAAGCCAACTTTTTGACTCTCCTCTTTCACTTTCATCAAGAGGCTCTTTATTTCTTCTTCACTTTTGCCATAAGGGTGGTGTCATCTGCATATCTGAGGTTATTGATTTTTCTCCTGGCAATCTTGATTCCAGCTTGTACTTCTTCTAGCCCAGTGTTTCTCATGATGTACTCTGCATATAAGTTAAATAAGCAGGGTGACAATATACAGTCTTGACATACTCCTTTTCCTGTTTGGAACCAGTCTGTTGTTTCATGTCCAGTTCTAACTGTTTCACTTTAAGACAGGCCAAGAGTATTTGTTTCTATATATCTCTGTGTATTATGCTTGACATTTAGTAGATTATTAATAAAATGTCAACTCAGTGAGACAAGGGTGTCTATCACTAATAATTTTTATTTCCTGAAGATTTGAGAAGTGAAGGATTTGAAGTCCATGTTATTTATTTTGATTTCTTTTTTTCCTCAGGGAGAGAGAGGTTTTGATGGGTTACCTGGTTACCCTGGTGAAGAAGGTAGCCATGTAAGTGCCGAATCTTATTTTTTTCTTTAAAAGAATATGGTAAAAGGGGTCAAATATTAGTCATACTTAATTGCACTTAAGTAATAAATTAGAGAACCAAAGCCATTCTTACAGGATCACTCAGATCCTGTCCTGACTGGCTGAAAAGGTGATGGAGTTATAGTCACCCACTGATGGTTTGCATATAACCCTGGATGCATCCTGGGGTGAGGAAAACTTCTCCAACGTGATTGACCATGGATAACAATGTGTATTGTGGAGAGAACTGTCAGCTTGGGGACTGGAGTTTACCACATTAGAGGTCAAAACTGAAATAATTTAGAATTATTCATTTTATTTCAAAATAACAAAAATAAACCCATTGCAGAAATGAGACATTCCTTTATGAAAACACCATATATTTTCCAAAATAAAATGTTTTAGTGACTGTGTTTTTTTTGTAGTTTTAAGCATCTTTAATGTCTAACTTCTTAGAGAACAACTGCACCGCTATATCTGCTTCTGTCCCGAGTCTGTTGTGATGTCGCTTGGCTGTTGACGTCTTAAAAACTCTGATATATACTTGGGAGAGAATGTGAATGAAAAAGAAAGCACAGCATTTTATTGTAATTGGGAAAACAGTTTTAGCTTTGTGAGCACCCTTTCTCAAAAGGTCTTGGGGACCTGAGGGGTCCCAGTACCAAACTTTTCATACTACGGGTGTACACAGGTATTAATGTTTTAATCGCTCCACTTAGCATGTCACTTTATTATTGTGAACATTTAGAATGTTTGAACTTGCAAAGTAAGCAGAAATTAAAGAAAAATGCTGAGACCTATGTAAGTGGATCTGTTTGATTACATTTGTGGGAGAATTGCTCAACTTTTTATTTTGTCTTGGTAAGCATGGTCTCAGATATTAGAAGTACATTCAGAAATGTGAGTTGTGAACTTTTGTTATTTTACTTAGCAGTAGTGATAATATTGCTTCCTGTTTTTATGATGTTTTAAGATGTTGTCTAAGTGTTATTTTTTTCTGTTTGGTTTGTGGTTCAGTGAGCCTGGTCAAGCTTAAGAGAATAACTTAGCTAACCCTAAGGCCGTTAGGCCATTGATACTAATTTCAAACAAATACCATCTTCAAGCCTGCCTGTGTCTAGGATGGGTGATGATTTTGTCCCCATTCTCTAATGTCTTAACACCCTAAAATCAAGATATTTTATAAAGACCCCCTAGTACAGAGCTAGGAATATAATGTGAGTGCTATACATAGTCTTATATAATTAAAACATTTTAAGTAGCTGCCTTAAAGAAAGCTTTAAAAAAAAGTGAAGTTAATTTTAGTAACATTTTACTTAACTCAATAAACCCTAAGTGTAATCAACATGTAATTAATATAAAAGTTGAGATAGCTTACTTTAAGAAATATGCTGCCTTTGAAATCCAGTGTGTATTTTGTACTTAGATCACATCTCAAATGAACCAGACATGTTTCAAGCCATCAGTATCACCATGTGATAGCATAGCTCAGCAGGGCTTGTCTTCTTTGCATTTCTCACAAGAGAGGCGACTTCTAACTATGTAGTCCTTTGAATGGCTTTTAAAGTTGCTTCCCTTCAAAGCAGGTCAGGTTCGACTTAAGGTTAGACTTTTGCTTAACAGCAGAAGTACCACTTGCAGGCGGACAGGTTTCAGAATGTGCCCAGAATTTGTAAGTTCAAGTTCAAAGTGTCCGAGTCTTTCCGAATCCAAGTTCCTACTGCTCATCTCAAGACAGGTCAATCAACTGAGAGACAGGTGTTTGGCCAGGAAACAGCAGCTTTATTTGGAAAGCCAGCAGACTGAGAGAGTGGACTAGAGTCCCACAGAACCATCCAGCCCAGGTTTGAATGCCAGTTCTTTTTATGGAGTGAAGAGGGGCCAAGTGAAGAGGTCAAGGAAAAGAGGTGTATATTGTTGCAAGCCAGATTGGAGGGGTTGTGATAATTTTTTCTTTCCCACATCCATTCATGGGTAGGTCCGGTCAGGATGCTTCCTTTGGGCTAAACAAAGGTATTTTGGCTTAACACAGGAGTGGGAGGCAGGGTTAACTGAGATGGGCCATTATGTATACTTAAGCTGTAGGCAACATCCCTTTGGTGATTAACTTGCAGCAGAAGCCGTAGAATGTAAAGGTTATTTTACTGAACCCAAGTCTGTGTTCGCATGCAGAGCAAAGCCAAACACTGCACTGGAGCTGGAGCACACAAAGGTTCATCTCAGGTTAAGAAGGAAGAAGGGGCAGGTGGTCCCCCCAAACCTGAACTCTCTGAGGGCGTGGGTTCCAGCAAAGTGTTTTAAAAGGCCAGATGGGGGAGGGGCATCCCAGGTGTGTGATCAGTTCATGCACAATTCTCTGATTGGCTGATAGTGAGGTAACAGGGCTGTTAGGTTAACATTATCAGCCCTTAGGCACCAGTAGGCCTGGGGGCTACCTGCTCATGATTATCTAGTAGCTAATTTCTTCCATTTGGTGGTTGTTTTAGCATCTTAGGAACTCGGTAAATATGGTCAAATACCATTATCTAGGTACTGTAGAGAGGAGCTACAACAGAGGGTATAGGAGAGGGATCCATACCCAGTAGGGTCCTGCTTGGTTACAATTAAAGTAAAAGAAACCCATCCAACATGGAGTCAGATTTGTTCTTCCCTATTACAAGAAGACAAGTAGCTAACTGTTTCAGGTATCTATTTCCCCCTGCCCCCAATCCCAACAACAACAACAGCAAGAACACCCACGGTGGTACAAAACAACAGTCACCCCCTGGGACGCTGGGTGGGGAAACTGAAAAAGGAACTGTTTCCTGCTGTTTGCTGGGTTTCTGGGGGCTCTCCCACTTCCCTCTGCCCCTTGGTTCACTTGCCGCCTGTCCTGAAGCCTGGGGCTGGAGGACCGCTGCTGAGGTGGCTTCCTCTGCATCCCTGGAGGGGCTGGGAGGCAGAAGGGCAGGCTGAGGGGGAGTGGCAAGGCTGCAGGTTCTCACAGGGAGGGGCCATGCAAGAGCCAGGGCTGAAGCTTGCTGGCCACGTTCTGTTGGTTGCAAGGGTGTCACTAAATCCAGACCAGATTCCAGACGGAGTGGGGGGGGGTTAGACTCCCCCTCTTGATGTGGGAGTGAAAGGCCACAGAACAGAGGAGTGTGGAGGTTTCCCTGTGGCCTTCTTTGGAAAATACAGTCTGCCAGACTCGTGGATGCTGTATATTTTCAAATTTTACCTGTAATGAGATTTAGGGATTTTGAAGAAAATTAGAGAGACCAAGGGAACATTTCACGCAAAGAGGGGCACAATAAAGGACAGAAATGGTGTGGAGCTAACAAATGCAGAGGGTATTAAGAAGAGTTATCTTTGAGAAGATAAACAAAACTGACAAACCTTTAGCTAGACTCACCAAAAAAAAAAAAAAGAAGAATCAAATCAACAAAATTAGAAATGAAAAAGGAGAGGTTACAACAGACAATGCAAAAATACAAAGGATCATAAGAGACTATTATGAGCAACTATACGCCAATAAGATGGACAACCTGGAAGAAATGGACAGATTCTGAGAAAAGTTCAATCTTCCAAGGCTGAATCAGGACAAAATAGAAATTATGAAGATGCCAATCATAAGCACTGGAATCAAAATTGTGATAAAAAAAATCTCCCAAAATGCAAAAGCCCAGGACCAGATGGCTTCACAGGTGAATCCTATCAAACAGCTAGAGATGAGCTAATGTCTATTCTTCTAAAACTCTTTCAAAAAATTGCAGAGGAAGGAACACTTCCAAACTCATTGGCCTCATATGAGGCCACCATCACCTTGATGCCAAAACCAGACAAAGATGACACATAAAAAGAAAATTACAGGCCAATATCACTGATGAACTTAGATGCAAAAATCCTCAACAAAATTCTCAAAAAAGAGTTCAACAACACATTAAAAAGATCATACACCATGATCAAGTTGGTTTATGCCAGGGATGCAAGGATCCTTCAATATATGCAAAGCAATCAATGTGATATACCATATTAACAAACTGAAAGATAAAAGCCATATGATAGTCTCTATAGATGCAGGAAAAGCCTTTGACAAAATTCAGTACCCATTTACGATAAAAACTGTTCAAAAAATGGGCATAGACAGAACCTACCTCAACGTAGTAAAGGCCATATATGTTAAACCCATAGCAAACATTATTCTCAATGTTGAAAAACTGACGCATTCTCTCTAAGATCAGGAACAAGACAAGGGCGTCCACGCTTATCACTATTATTCAACATAGTTTTGGAAGTCCTAGCTATGGCAATCAGAGAAGAAAAAGAAATAAAAGGTATCCAGGTTGGAAAAGAAGAAGTAAAAATCTCTCTCTTTGCAGATGACATATAACTAAACATAAAATCCCTAAAGATACTATCAGAAAATTACCAGAGCTAATCAGTGAATTTAGCAAAGTTTCAGGATACAAAATCAACACACAGAAACCACTTGCATTCCTATACACTGACAATGAAAAATCAGAAAGAGAAATTAAGGACTTGATCCCATTCACCATTGCAGCAAGAAGAATAAAATATCTAGGAATAAACCTACCTAAGGAGACAAAAGAGCTGTGTATAGAAAACTGTAAGACACTGATGAAAGAAATCAAAGACAACATAAACAGATGGAGAGAGATTCTATGTTCCTGGGTTGGAAGAATCAATATTGTGAAAATGATTATACTACCAAATACAATCTACAGATTCAAGGTGATCCCTATCAAATTACCAATGGCATTTTTTAGAGAACTAGAACAACAACAACAAAAATCTCACAGTTCATATGGGAACACATAAGACCCCGAATACCCAAAGCAGTCTTGAGAAAGAAGAATGGAGCTGGAGGAATCCACCTGCCTGGCTTCAGACTATCCTACAAAGCTACGGTCATCAAGACAGTATGGCACTGTCTCAAAAGCAGAAACATAGACCATGGAAACAAGACAGAAAGCCCAGAGATAAACCCACATGCCTATGGGCACCTTATTTTTGGCAAAGGAGGCAAGAATATACAATGGGGCAAAGATAGGCTCTTCAGTAAGTGGTGCTGGGAAAACTGGACAGCTACGTGTAAAAGAATGAAATTTGAACACTGCCTAACACCGTACACAAAGATAAACTCAAAATGGATTAAAGACCTAAATGCAAGACCAGAAACAATAAAACTCTTAGAGGAAAATATAGGCAGGGCACTCTATGACATAAATCACTGCAAGATCCTCTATGACCCACCTCCTAGAGTAATGGAAATAAAAAAAAATAAATAAACAAGTGGGACATAATTAAACTTTTGCAATTTTGCATAGTGAAGAAAACTATAAACAAGGTGAAAACACAACTCTCAGAATGGGAGAAAATAATAGCAAATGAAACAACTGTCAAAGGATTAGTTTCCAAAATATACAAGCAGTTCATAGAAGTCAAAACCAGGAAAAAACAACCCAATCAAAAAGTGGGAAAAAGACCGAAACAGACATTTCTCTGAAGGAGGCCTACAAATGGCTAATAAATGCATGAAAAGATGCTCAACATCACTCATTATTAGAGAAATGCAAATCAAAACTGCATTGAGATATCACCTCATACCAGTCAGAATGGCCATCATCTAAAAGTCTACAAACAATAAATGATGAAGAGGGTGTGGAGAAAAGGGAACCCTCTTGCATTGTTGGTGGGAATGAAAACTGCTACAACCACTATGGAAAACAGTATGGAGATTCCTTAAAACACTAGGAATAAAGCCACCATATAACCCAAGAATCCCACTACTGGGCATATACACTGAGGAAACCATAGTTGAAAAAGATCCATGTACCCCACTGTTCACTGCAGCACTGTTTACAATAGCTAGAACCTGGAAGAAACCTAGATGTCCATCAATAGATGAAAAGATAAAGAAAATGTGGTATATACATACAATGAAATATTACTCAGCCATAAAAAGGAATGCATTTGAATCAGTTCTAATGAGGTGGATGAACCTAGAGCCTATTATACAGAGTGAAGTAAGTCAGAAAGAGATTCTAGAAACCTGGTACTAGTGAAATTATTTGCAGGGCAGCAATGGAGACACAGACATAGAGAACAGATGTAAGGAAACAGTGGGAGGGGGGAAGAAGAGAAGGGGAGGTGGGGAGAGAGTAACAGGGAAACACACATCACCATGTGTAAAATAGATAGTCCATGGGAATTTGGTGTATGACTCAGGGAACTGAAACTGGGGCTCTGTAACAACCTAGAGGGGTGAGATGGGGAGGGAGGTGGGGGGAGGTTCAAGAGGGAGGGGAACCTATGGCTGATTCCTGTCGATGTTTGACAGAAACCAACCAATACCGTAAAGCAATCATCCTTCAATTAAACATAAATTAAACAAGCAAAAAAAAAAAAAAGCCAGCAAATTTGGAAAACCTAGCAGTGACCACAGGACCAGAAAAGGTCAGTTTTCTTTCCAGTCCCAAAGAAGGGCAATGCCAAAGAATGTTCAAACTATCGCATAGTTGCACTCATATCACATGCTAGCAAGGTAATGCTCAAAAAACCTTCAAACTAGGCTTCAGCAGTATGTGAACCAAGAAATTCCAGATGTACAAGCTGGATTTAGAAAAGGCAGAGGAACCAGAGATCAAATTGCCAACATGCGTTGGATCATAGAAAAAGAAGGGAATTCCAGAAAAACATCTATTTCTGCTTCATTTACTATGCTAAAGCTTTTGACTGTATGGATCAAAACAAACTGTGGAAATTCTTTAAGAGAGGAGACCACCTGACCTGCCTGCTGAGAAACCTGTATGCAGGCCAAGAAGCAACAGTTAGTCTGGAACAACGGACTGGTTCCAAATAGGGAAAGGAGTAATCAAGGCTGTATTTTGGCACTCTGCTTCTCTTACTTCTGTGCAGAGTACATCATGCAAAATGCTGAGCTGGATGAAGTTCAAGCTGGAATCAAGATTGCTGGGAGAAATATCAATAACCTCATATATGCAGGTGACACCACCATAATGGCAGAAATCAAAGAGGAACTAAAGAGCCACTTGATGAAGATTGAAGAGGAGAGTGAATAAGCTGGCTTAAAACTCAACATTCAAAAAGTAAAAATCATGTCATCCAGTCCCATCACTTTATAGCAAATAGATGGGGAGAAAAATGGAAAGAGTGACTGACTTTATTTTCTTGGGCTCCAAAATCACTGGGACTAGTGACTGTAGCCATGAAATTAAAAGATGCTTGCTTCTTGGAAGAAAAGCTTTGAAAAACCTAGACAGTGTATTAAAAAGCAGAGGCATCCCTTTGCTGTCCATATGACAAACGTCAAAGCTATGATTTTTCCAGTACTTACTATGGGTCTGAGTTGGGCCATAAGGAAGGCTGAGCATTGAAGAATTGATGCTTTCAAACTGTGGTGTTGGAGAAGACTCTTGAGAATTCCTTGGATAGCATGGAAATCAAACCAGTCAATCCTAAAGTAAATCGGTCCTGAATATTCATTGGAAGAACTGATGCTGAAGCTCCAATACTCTGGCCACCTGATCTAAAGAACTGACTCACTGGAAAACATCCTGATGCTGGGAAAGATGGAGGGTAGGAGGAGAGGGGGCGACAGAGGATGAGATGGTTGGATGGCATCACCTACTCAGTGGACATGAGTTTGAGCAACTCCAGGAGACAGTGAAAGACAGGGAAGCCTGGCATGCTGCAGTCCTCGTGGTAACAAAGAGTTGGACACGACTGAGTGGCTGAACAACCTATAATGAGATGGTGGTTTACTAGGCACAGATCAAGTCTTTGTTTATGTCAAATTAGTCAGATTCTCTAAAGTCACAAAAAATAGTTACATTACTTCCATAGTAACAAAAACAGGTAACATTCGTTGAGAGCTTCCTACCTGCCATAGGTACCACACTATACATTGTATACACATTTCTTCTTTTCATGTGCAACATAAAGATACTTTTCTTCTTCTAATTCCATTTCTCCTGTAATAACTTGCACCAGTCCAACATTTGAAAAGCTCTTAGTGATGTAATTCCTTCCATTAAGTCATGACTATAATTTTTAGCTTTAATAAAGCAACTGCTGTGAGCAATTGAACACCAATTTTTAAACAGGATAGAACTAAATTCTGAATGAGAAACTCAGTAAGCATTAATTTTCTTCTCAAAACAATTTAACATATATGCCCATTTTAAGACAATTCCTATTTTCTCCCCCGTTGTACGCAGACACTTTTCCATCTGAGCTATCAGGGAAGTTGTTATTTTCTCATGAGAACATTCTAAAATTGTTTTGCCCAGTTAGAAAATATGAATTTATAGAGATGTAGGTGAATGAGACCAATGTCTACTTATAATATTTAACTTAGTTACACATAAACATTTTAAAGTCTTTCATTATATAAGAAGTATACTAAATTAGAAATTATTCTTTTTTCTCTTTCTCATGTTTTATCAAACCATTTTATTAAAAATTCTTCCCACATAGTTTCTATGTCAGTTACTTTAGTGTTATTGAAGCCACTTCATGGAAGCATCTCACCTGGCTTTCTAGAGTATATTGTGTTCACTTTTAAGTCTGTTTTTGAAGACTGTCCTTGCAAATTTTGCATTCAGCTTCAAAAACCCTTTGCCTCACTTTCCTTCCAAGAATATTTTCATGGTTTCCACTATAAAACAAATTTATTGTTTGTAAAAGTGACTGTTAGAAGTCTTATTTCAAGGTGTGTGCTAAGGTGCTTCAGTCACGTTTAACTACTTGTGACTCTGTGGACTGTAGCCCGCCAGGCTCCTCTGTCCATGGGGATTCTCCAGGCAAGAATACTAGAGTGAGTTGCCATGCCCTCCTCCTGGGGAGCTTTCCAACCCAGGGGTTAAAGTCTTGTCTCTTATGTCTCCTGCATTTGCAGGCAGGTTCTTTACCACTTAGTGTCACTGTTTCATGGTAGCTAACATTTTAAATCATAATAATCTCTGTTAGATTTCCTTACCACACCCTTTTTTCTCCTTTTTAAACTAATCTGATGGGTGACCTCCATAAACATCCCATAAATATCTCAAATTATCTCTGACTGCGTGTCAATACAATGCTGTTCAAAGTTAAGTAATGGAGTCTTCCAAATATGAGAAACTTTGTAAAAACTTTGGAAGATTCAAAATTAGGAATACTCTTTTCTGAGGACTGATTTTGGGGAAAAAAAGCACACACACAATCATGTATGTACAGCAAGTGTTTCTATTTTTAGAAACTAAAAATAGGACTAGGGGGTCTTTTCCGTCACCATTTTCTTTCTAATTTTTAATTGTGGTAAAATATAAAATCAACTTTATATCATCACCATTTTAAAACATTCAATTCAACGGTGTTAAGTGCATTCATGTTGGTGCAGTCATTCCCCACCATCCATCTCCAGACATCTTTCCATTTTGCAAGCTGGAACTCTGTACCTATTAAATGCTAACTCCCCATGTCCTCTCTCCTCAACCCCTGGCAACCACTATTCTACTTTCTGTCTCTATGCCTTTGACCCTAAGTGCCTCATTAAATAGAATCATAAAAATGTTTGCCTTATTTCACTCAGCATAATTGTTACTGAGTGCAAGTCTGCGTGCCCAATGTACAGTGAGGCCAAACAAACCAAAACCAAGCTTGGAGCAGAGAAAGGTTTATTTCAAGGCCCTCCAAGAAGACAAGTGGCTCAGGACCCCAAAATCCTGAACTCTTCAAAGAGCTGGAGATGTACCTGAACCCACATCTGTCTGAAGCCAGAACCTGTGTTTGTCTCATTATCTCTTGCTGTCTGTTAGGTGTAAAACACCTCATTTGTCTTCTCCATGCAATTTGAGGAGTACTTCCAATGTAGTATTTCATGTATGCATTGCAGCAATCCTATAAATGGTTAGAATCAGTACCATCCAGATTCATATTTTATCAGTGGAGGAAACTAATTTATTGAGTCATGTGCTCACAAAACAAGCAGAGCTAGTGTTACTGAGTCCAAGCTTGTGCTGCTTGCCTCTTGACAGGCCCATAAATTGAGAGATGAGTTGTTGGGGCGAGGAATAGCAACTTTATTTGGATAGCTGGTGGACGGAGAAGATGGTGGACTTATGTCCCAACGAACTGTCTTGCCTGAGTTAGAATTCTGGCTTCTTTTATACTGAAAGGGGAGGGAGCAAAGTCAAATGCCTCCAGGTTCCTGTCAGCTTCCAGAGGGGATGTGTTAACTTATTCCCCCTGCAGTCATCCCCCTGCAGTTACCCACAAGTGAGCCTGGTCAGGAGGTTTCCTGCTGAAAGATTGCAACTGTGAGCTGTGAGCTATGCCGGGATTCACGACCTCCGGAGGAGAGGATTTCAATCTGGGGTCAGAGACGAGGCTTGACCACTTGAAACTTTTGTGTAATCAAGTTTTATTAAAGTATAAAGGATATTAATCCTTTGTTTCTTCATTTGCTATTATTTTCTCCCATTCTGAAGGCTGTCTTTTCACCTTGCTTATAGTTTCCTTTGTTGTGCAAAAGCTTTTAAGTTTAATTAGGTCCCATTTGTTTATTTTTGCTTTTGTTTCCATTACTCTAGGAGGCGGGTCATAGAGGATCCTGCTGTGATTTATGTCGGAGAGTGTTTTGCCTATGTTCTTCTCTAGGAGTTTTATAGTTTCTGGTCTTACATTTAGATCTTTAATCCATTTTGAGTTTATTTTTGTGTATGGTGTTAGAAAGTTCTAATGAGATGGATGAAACTGGAGCCCATTATACAGAGTGAAGTAAGCCAGAAAGATAAAGACCAATACAGTATACTAACACATATATATGGAATTTTAAAAGATGGCAATGACAACCCTATATGCAAAACAGAAAAAGAGACACAGATGTACAGAACAGACTTTTAGACTCTGTGGGAGAAGGTGAGGGTGGGATGTTCTGAGAGAATAGCATTGAAACAAGTATACTATCAAGGGTGAAACAAATCACCAGCCCAGGTTGGATGCATGAGACAAGTGCTCAGGGCTGGTGCACTGGGAAGACCCAGAGGGATGGGATGGAGAGGGAGGCAGGAGAGGGGATCGGGATGGGGAATACATGTAAATCCGTGGCTGATTCATGTCAATGTATGGCAAAAACCACTACAATATTGTAAAGTAATTAGCCTCCAACTAATAAAAATAAATGGGAAAAAAATAAAGTATAAAGGATAGAGGAAGCTTCTGACACAGACTTCAGAAGGGGGCAGAATGAGTGCCCCCCTTGCTAATTTTAAGCAAGGAGTTATATATCTGTTAAAGAATCACCTCAAAACTGAGAGAGTTGCATCAGGTGCCTCTCCCGAAACATGCATTTTGAGACAGCTTTGGCAGAAGGTGAGTCATCCCTTGGCATAGAACAATTGACATGAATCTTAAAGAAAGGCAGATTTCCAAGCAAATGCATAGTTTCATTAATATAGCTTAAGAGAACATTTCCATGAGTAAGACATAGTGGTTTGTTGAGCCATTATCGGTTCAAGGTTTGAGTCTACTGAGAACCTACTTGAAGAAAGGCAGATTCCAAGGCAAATACATAGTTTGTTAACATAGCTTAAGAAGAACATTTCCAGAAGAAAAAATGCATTGGTTAGCGCAAGGTTTGAGGAAAGTTAAGTTCAGGTGGAACCAGGTGTCATCATGACAACACAGAATTTAAAAGAAACCTCTTTTATTTTTGTATAGAGAAGGAAAAAAGAAAATTTGCCACTTGCAGTTTGTTTCCTCCTCCTGCTTAAGAGAGAAAAAAATCATCTGCCACTTGCTGTCTATTTCCTCAGCTTGGGGACCCCTAGCCTTCCTACCTGTTACCTTCTCATTGTGAGCTAAACAGGTATATTTTAGTTTAACACTCAGGGCTTCCCCAGTGGCTCTCTGGTAAAGTATTTGCCTGCAATGCAGGAGACACAGGAGATCTGGGTTTGATCCCTGGGTCGGGAGGATGCCCTGGAGGAGGAAAGGGCAACCCACTCCAGTATTCTTGCCTGGGAAATCCCATGGACAGAGGAGCCTGGTGGGCTACAGTCCATGGGATTGCAAAGAGTCAGACACCACTGAGCATGTACATGTACAGGCATGGGAGGTAGGATTCCCTGAGAGAGGCTGGCATGTCTAATTTATAGGCAACATCCTTTAGTGATTTACTTGTGTGTGTGTGTTAAGTCGCTTCAGTTGGTCTGACTCTTTGTGACCTTATGGACTGTAGCTCACCTGCTGGGTTCCTCTGGTCCACGGGATTCTCCAGGCAAGAATACTAGAGTGGGTTGCCATGCCATTCTCCAGGAGATCTTCCCGACCCAGGCATCGAACCTGCATCTCTTATGTCGCCTGCATTGGCAGGCAGGTTCTTTACCACTAGCGCCACCTGGAAAGCCCTATACTTGTAACAGAATACAAAGTTTCTTCTTTATTACATTAGGACTCAAACCCAGCTCCTTTCATTCTAGACCCAGAGTACCTCTCCCTTTCCCATGTTCCCTTTTACTCTACTGGGCAGTGTATGTAGGGAAGTTATCTGGCCTCATTAAGTCAAAGTTAGCTGTTCATATTTGCAGACCCTCTTTTGATGAAAACCTCATGGTTTCATCACGGTTTCACTACTTTCTACTTTATCTTGAATCAGTTCAGCAAAAGGCATGATATTTACCATCCCCTTTCACATCCAGTATTAGATCAAGAGGTCCTATTACTTAGTAGGATTCAGAAAGTCATTCTTCAGATCTTGATTGGATGATACTGTGTGCTAGGCACTATGCCTATCACTGGAAACCCAGAGACAGAGAAATGAGACATTGTCCTTGTCTCTAAGAACTTATACTATAGCAGGAATGTAACACAGAAAACAGACCGTGACACAGTATAGCAGAAAAAGCTTCTCAGGAGAAGAGGTGATATATGGTCTACACCTTAGGGGTGAGCAGGATTTCACCAAGAAGAGAGAGTTAAACAGTGTGGTTTATTCTCTGTGGAACACAAGGAAACTTTCATCTAGTTTTAGCTGCCTGGAGGAATGTGCAAATGCACCTTCTGTTTTGTTTGAATGCTTAAGTTTTCCCAGTGTGGCTTGACTGCATGGATTAAAAATCTAGATAATTTGGATTTGCATGATTTGGAGTCATCAATGTGGGCAGTTGCTAGATGAACATTCTGATTGCCTTGCAGGTGATCCAATTGGGTCTTTGAGGATGTGAAAGGAATTATAAGGATCGTGCCATATTTTAGTCATTGTGATGGCTGTTATCGCTAGTTGGAATCGATTGGGTGGTGGCTGAGATAGTTGCTGGATTGTCTCTATGTGTGCCTTTATTCCACAGGGAGAAAGAGGCCCCCGAGGCCTTTCTGGACCCCGAGGTGAGGAAGGTTGCTGGGGTGCACGAGGTCGCAAGGTGAGTGTGACCTTGACCTGTGGCATTCTTTCCTTGTCTCTGTTCTATCCCTTGAGTTTTTTTTTTTTTTCATTTATTTCTATTAGTTGGAGGCTAATTACTTTACAATATTGTAGTGGGTTTTGTCATACAATGACATGAATCAGCCATGGTTTTACATGTATTCCCCATCCCGATCCCCCCTCCCACCTCCCTCTCTACCCGCTCCCTCTGGGTCTTCCCAGTGCATCAGGCCCGAGCACTTGTATCATGCATCCAACCTGGGCTGGTGATCTGTTTCACCCTAGATAATATACATGTTTCGATGCTGTTCTGTCAAAACATTCCACCCTCGCCTTCTCCCACAGAGTCTAAAAGTCTGTTCTGTACATCTGTGTCTCTTTTTCTGTTTTGCATATAGGGTTATCATTACCATCTTTCTAAATCCCATATATATGTGTTAGTATGCTGTAATGTTCTTTATCTTTCTGGCTTACTTCACTCTGTATAATGGGCTCCAGCTTCATTCATCTCATTAGAACTGATTCAAATGAATTCATTTTAACAGCTGAGTAATATTCCATGGTGTATATGTACCACAGCTTCCTTATCCATTCGTCTGCTGATGGGCATCTAGGTTGCTTCCATGTCCTGGCTATTATAAACAGTGCTGCGATGAACACTGGGGTGCACGTGTCTCTTTCAGATCTGGTTTCCTCGGTGTGTATGCCCAGAAGTGGGATTGCTGACTCATATGGCAGTTCTATTTCCAGTTTTTTAAGAAATCTCCACACTGTTCTCCATAGTGGCTGTACTAGTTTGCATTCCCACCAACAGTGTAAGAGGGTTCCCTTTTCTCCACACCCTCTCCAGCATTTATTGCTTGTAGACTTTTGGATAGCAGCCATCCTGACTGGCATGTAATGGTACCTCATTATGGTTTTGATTTGCATTTCTCTGATAATGAGTGATGTTGAGCATCTTTTCACATGTTTGTTAGCCATCTGTATGTCTTCTTTGGAGAAATGTCTGTTTAGTTCTTTGGCCCGTTTTTTGATTGGGTCATTTATTTTTCTGGAATTGAGCTGCAGGAGTTGCTTGTATATTTTTGAGATTAATCCTTTGTCTGTTGCTTCGTTTGCTATTATTCTCTCCCAATCTGAAGGCTGTCTTTTCACCTTGCTTATAGTTTCCTTTGTTGTGCAAAAGCTTTTAAGTTTCATTATGTCCCATTTGTTTATTTTTGCTTTTATTTCCAATATTCTGGGAGGTAGGTCATAGAGGATCCTGCTGTGATTTATGTCGGAGAGTGTTTTGCCTATGTTCTCCTCTAGGAGTTTTATAGTTTCTGGTCTTACATTTAGATCTTTAATCCATTTTGAGTTTATTTTTGTGTATGGTGTTAGAAAGTGTTCTAGTTTCATTCTTTTACAAGTGGTTGACCAGTTTTCCCAGCACCACTTGTTAAAGAGGTTGTCTTTTTTCCATTGTATATCCTTGCCTCCTTGTCGAAGATAAGGTGTCCATAGGTTCGTGGATTTATCTCTGTCTATCCCTTGAGTTTAAGGAAAATCTTAATTTTCCAACATAGCTGTGATGTTTTCTCTCTTTCTCACAGGGATGGTTTCCTAGAAGTAGAAGTAGAGCCTGAGAAAAGGAATCCAATGTAAATAGTTTGTTGGGAGGGGACCAAAGAAGTGGAGTGTGAGATGTGGAGAAGTGAGCCGGAAGGGAAGGTGGCCTCAAAAGGCTGCCTTATTGTTCAGTAACCACTGTGGGTGGACGGAGCTTAATTCTGCTTGGAAACGGTGGGAGCCGGCGTGGAACAAACGTGCACTTCAGTGTTATCCCACTTGAGGGTTGGGGGGAGGTTGGGGTATTCACGCACCCAAATGCTGTCAGGCATTAGCTGAGGCCTGCTCTCAAGGGGCATTAATTTCCCAGTATTTCTGGACCGCCTTGTGTGTGGACAGGCTCTGGTTCCAGGAAAGAACCCTCAGGAGAAGAGTCATAGAACTGCCAGCTGGAGGCTGGGCTTTAGATCCTTAAAACGTTAAAGGCTGATGGGTGGGGCATCGTTGCCTTAAATGTTTCTTAACCTTCCAGGATTAGACAGTCTCCTTCAGGCTGGAAAGCCTTGTCTGCTACTTCAGAGACCTATATAGTTTTTCTGACCACAATGACCGTATTCTGCATAGTCTAATAAGTTTCTCTTTCAATCAATTTATCCTGTTGTTCCTGGAAGCCTTCTCACGCTTGTTATCCAGTGTATTCTCATTTTTGTGCGACAAAATATGATTGTTATAAGTGGAAGGTCACTGCTGTTTCCAGCTCAGCCCTTACGGTGTGAGGAGTGGCAAGGTGCAATTTTCTTCACAGCACAGGTGCAGGGAAGTGGTAGTGATCAGAAGGCTGCAATGTCCGTCATGGTTACTGGAGGAGATGTCTTCATTTTGATCTAAAAAATGACATTTTCTTGAAATTAGGGACATATGGTTCTCTAAGTGAAACAATAGTTTTAAAGCCTCATTCAATCTCAGTCACTTTTATTTCTTCTTAACTGTAGGGAGCAAGAGGATTTTCAGGAGAAAAAGTGAGTGACCTTTCTTACTCTTTTCAAACTGGAGAACTGACGCTTTGGGAAACATGATAATGAATTCACTTGTTTTTCCTTCCTTGAGTGAGGGGGGACTTAAAGGTTTCAGAAAAGGGAATATGTCAGATGCTATGAATGGCCAAACTGCCATGCTAATGAATGGCTAGTTGTAGGGCATGTATTTCAGGCTCACAGCCTGGATCTATGTGATAACTTTTAAGCCTTGCTAGTTCTGTAATAATTGAGCCATCTGTTTATCATGTTTATTTGGAAGAGTTTGTCCTGAAATCAAGGCATGGTCAGGAGGGTCTGGTCAAGCTCTGTGTCAAGTAGGAGAGAGATGCTAGCACACGGCTGCAAAGGAGCTGCCCTATTAGGGAATGACTTTGTATTCAGAAGCAAAGTATCCACTTGCTCACTCATTCATTCAGAAAAATTTATTAGGTATCTTCTCTGTTCCCCACATTACCCTTGAGAATGCTTCCAAAGTGGTGAAAAGTCAAACAGTGGCTGAGAGAACTCCTTTACTCAGGTCTCCTGATACCACTGATTTACCCCTGTGGCCTGTGCCCAACACAGCATGTAATTTTAGCCCAGCAGTTTCATGTGCTCATATGTGCCTATTCATTCACCAACTCAGTCATGTGTTTGCTAAAAAAAATGCCTGAAACTTGATTTCCTTGGGTGGCCAATAGGAGTAAATCAACCAACCATCCCACATATGCGACACGCATCTTATTCTGCTTGCAGAACTGCAAATATTTTTCTTCAAAAGATGCTTTATAAACTTTTTTCTTCAAAAACATTTCCCTGGTGGCTCAGACGGGAAAGCATCTGCCTACAATGCAGGAGACCCGGGTTCAATCCCTGGGTTGTGAAGATCCCCTGGAGAAGGAAATGGCAACCCACTCCAGTATTCTTGTATGGAAAACCCCAAGGATGGAAGAGCCTGGTAGGCTACAGTCCATGGGGTTGCAAAGAGTCGGACACGACTGAGTGACTTCACTCACTGAGATAGTTGGCAAAATGAAGTATCCGTAATTTGAAAGTGATGGAATGCTTGGTGAGCCATCACAACACAGCGGCCAGTTTTTACTTTCGTCACTAGTTAACACCAGTTTCTCAGTTCTTTTCTAAAGAAGTTTTTTTTTTTTTTTTTTAATTGTGAGTCCTTCAAAATGCATGCACTTGCATACACACTCATTTAATTCCTACTTATTCTACAATGATCCAAGTTTCCATTATGCAGATTCATTCAGGGATATTTGCCAGTCTTTTAAACTAAAAAAATAGTAGCATATTCTCAGGCTGCTTTTGTGTGCCTTAGCGTTAGAATAAAAGAATGTAAAACTATGGAAAAAAAAAAAGAAACCCAACGGCAAAAGGACCAACATTAGCATGTAGACATCCTTTAAGGAATGTCTCATTCAGTCTTGTGAGGGTGTTACAGTACTTGTTCCAGTGTAAAAATTTAAAAGGAAGTCTTTCTGTCCATTCAAAATCTGAGTTCCTTTTCTTTAGCAGCTGAGGTGTCAGGAAAAACAGTATATAGAGTTACTATCCACCTCGGGAAGAAAATAATTACTGCTTTTTAATGCTTGAATGCAGTATATAAATGTTGTTTCAGGAGGTCTAGATTCTTGTACCAACTGAGAACAATATTAGCAAAGAAATTAGCATCAGAACAAGAACACGTACCCTGGCCCTCTTTGCCTAATGTTCTCATCTTCCCTTCCAGGGCAACTCTGGTGAGGAGGGTGTTGATGGCTTGCATGGAGACCAGGTACAGAAAGCCTCTCATTCTGTGGCCCCAGCCCTCTCTGCCCCCACTAGTTTGGCATTAATAGTCTCTATGGTTGTCACGACTGGTCTGGAAATGTAAGTAAATATGCATGCTTAACAATGTCAAAAGTTAGCTTATATATTTGCTATTATCTTCAAAATACAAGGGCCTTAGAAACTTAACTCCCATTTCACATGTTATTGTCCAGTATTTTATTTCTGTCTTTTTATTTTGTTAATTTCTACTAAATGAGAGATTGTTAGAATTATAGTTTAATTTAGTTGATCCTTATGTGGCTTTACCCTCATTTCTGTTGCTATCACTGATACCTTCAAACGAACATGAAAAGATGGTGTTTCTTTTGCTTAAAGTACAACTTTTAGAGTTTTTCTTTAATAAAGGTTGTAAACTCCCTTGGTTGTTTTTTATCTGGAAAAGAAAAATCTCATGATTTCACACTTTTACTTGAAAGATTGTTCTTTGGTAAACTATTTTCTCTCAGACTTTGGAAATGTGATTTCATATTCTCCTGGGTTTCTATTGTCTTCTCTTGTTAGCTTTTACTGTTAAGAAGGTATCCACTAAGCTGAAAACTTAACCCCAGCTCACCTCCCGATGGCCAGGGCCACCATGCCTGGCCTCCCCTTGAACACTCCACCATAGCCAGGCCTGTTTTCACCTTATAAAGACGGTGGTGTGGGATCGCTGTAACCTTTAGGCTAATGACTGTCTGAAACATTGCCTCCATCTATAATATGGTTGCAGTATTCTGTGATGATTTGACAGAAAAGGACACCTCATTCTCAAATATTTTGAGTGGTGCCTCAAAGGGCACCAATGCCTCTGCTCTGGAAAAAGACATTGATTCAGTGCAGTTTCCAATCAATGAACACTGCTTCGAACTGGTCAATTTTGGAAACACATGCTGCTGTGGTTCCATGCTGTGGCCTTGAACTCCTGCCAGAGGTTCTGGGAGAATGTTCTGGCACACAAGGCCCAACCCAGTAGGAAGGAAAACTTGTTGACCTGTCTGGGAGAGCGTTTCTACAGCATTGCCACTCTGAAGAAGGTTAGTGTGACCCCACCAAAGAAGTGCATTTCAAGTTTGAGACATGAAAGCAATCTCTTAGATGACTACCTGCAGCAGGATACTCATGAATGTTTAAATTATTTGCTAAACATGCACATCCTGCAGGAAGAGAAGAAACAAAATGGGAGATTAAAAAATGGCAGTATGAAGGAACAGCAGAGAATGATTAATCAGTACTCACTTGTGTCCATGAGATTTCTCAGGGAGCACTCACCCATGAAACTTGATGCTTGAGCTATGAAACTGTTTGTAGCAAGAGATGAAGATTTTCTTGACCTTTGTGTCGACATGGAGCAGGTATATCTATTGCTCCCTGTCTAAGAGACTTCAGCAACACAGAAACACTGCATAGAGGACAGGAATATTGGCATGAAACAGGTTGCAGCAGAGGCCCAGCAAAGGCTGAGAGTCAGAAAGCTGCCCATGATTCTGGCCCTGAAACTCGAGCAGTTCAAGTACGTGCTCCACACACACCAAACGATCTTACCAGGTGGTCTTCCTGCTGGAACTGCAGCTCTTCAATGCCTGCAGTGATGTGGTACATCTGGACTGCATGTACGAGCTGGTTGTGGTGGTGGTCCACAGGGGCAGTGCTCCTAATCATGGCGTTATGTCAATATTACTGTGGTGAAAAGTCATGGCTTCTGGCTTTTGTTTGCTGATGATGGGGTAGAGAAAATGGATGCCCAAGCTATTGAAGAACTCTATGGCCTGACTTCAGATATTAAAAAAAAAAAATCAGAATCTTGAAATATTTTATTCTATCCATCAAGATAATAACTTAAAGGACTGTGGGACTCATTTGAGTGGAGGGAAATGTTCAAAGCACTCTGAGCTGCAGACATTTCTCTTTAGACACCCATCCTCCCCAGAGACCCACCAGCAGTGTACTCTGCGTCTTGGGGGTCTGACTGTGTGACTCCTTCCCCTTCCCTCCGGCTCCCCTTCATTTTCCTACATGCAGCACTACTCATGGCTTTAAGTTAGTCTGAGGTCGTGTTAACTGCAGTCAGATTGTAGTAAGGTTTAGATGAATGACGTTTGCTAATTTTAGGATTGAAATCAAGATTGCTGGGAGAAATATTAACAACCTCAGATATGCAGATGATACCACTCTAATCTAGTCAAGGCTATGGTTTTTCCAGTGGTCATGTATGGATGGGACAGTTGGACTATAAAGAAAGTTGACCACCGAAGAATTGATGCTTTTGAACTGTGGTGTTGGAGAAGACACTTGAGAGTCCCTTGGACTGCAAGGAGATCCAACCAGTCCATCCTAAAGGAGATCAGCCCTGGGTGTTCACTGGAAGGACTGATGCTGAAGCTGAAGTTCCAATATCTTGGCCACCTGATACAAAGAACTGACTTCTTGGAAAAAGTTGATGTTGGGAAAGATTGAAGGTAGGGGGAGAAGGGGATGACAGAGGATGAGATAATTGGATGGTATCACCAACTCGATGGACATGAGTTTGAGTAAACTCCGGGAGCTGGTGATGGACAGGGAAGCCTGGTGTGCTGCGATTCATGGGGTTGCAAAGAGCAGGACACGACTGAGCGACTGAACTGAACTAAACTGAATGGCAGAAAGAGAAGAGAAACTAAAGAGCCTCTTCATGAAAGTGAAAAAGCTGGCTTAAAGCCCAGCATTCAAAAAACTAAGATCATGGCATCCAGTCCCATCTCTTCATGGCAAATAGATGGGGAAAAATTTGCAGACTTTATTTTCTTGCACTCCAATATCACTGTGGATGGTGATTGCAACCACAAAATTCAAAGATGCTTGCTCCTTGGAAGAAAAGCTATGATAAACATAGACAGCATATGAAAAGGCAGAGGTCTGTCTGTCAAAGCTATGGTTTTTCCAGTAGTCATGTATGGATGTGAGAGTTGGACTATAAAGAAAGCTGAGCGCAGAAGAATTGATGCTTTTGAACTGTGATGTTGGAGAAGACTCTTGAGAGTCCCTTGGACTGCAAGGAGATTAAACCAGTCAATCCTAAAGGAAATCAACCCTGAATATTCATTGGAATATTCTTGCCTGAAAAATCCAATGGACAGAGGAACCTGGCGTGCTGTGGTTCATGGGGTTGCAAAGACTCAGACAAAGGATTGAGTGACTGAGCACATATTCGTTGGAGGGACTGATGCTTACGCTGAAGCTACAATACTTTGGCCACCTGTTATGAAGAGCCGACTCACTGGAAAAGACCCTGATGCTGGGCAAGACTGAGGGCAGGAGGAGAAGGGGGTGACAGGATGAGATGGTTGAATGGCATCACCAACTCAACGGACACGAGTTTGAGCAGGCTCTGGGAGATGGTGAAGGACAGGGAAGCCTGACGAGCTGCAGCCCACAAAGTCGCAAAAAGTCAGACATGACTGAGCCGCTAACAACAACATGCTACGCCACTGGCTCTGGCTGAATTAGAATGGCATTTCTTATCAAAGTGGGCAGTCTATTTGGGGTCTTCACTAATCTTCATAAATGACTTCCAGGGTCTCATTTCAATGCATTCCTTTAACTCATCTTTGGAAACACTGCTCCCCATTTTTAGCTTCTCTGCATCTGTTCCAAAGGAAGAACAGAGGAATGGGGTGGATGCCCACCTTTTAAGAGCTGAAACTATAGCTTTAAGTTTGTGTGAGTGAAAATGTTTAAAAGGAACCGCGACAGTGAATTCATCCTCCAGGTAGAACCTGGTGAAGAGAAGCTGTTGAGGGTGTCTAGTGTCTGCCCTGGGCTGTGCCTACCGGCTGTTAGAATCCCAGGAACTGAGGCAGTGTGGCACTCAGGGCAGGCAAAGCTGAGTGGGGGAAGCTTTTATGCACAGTGGAAAGTTGCTTTTCTCATCTATCAAAGCCAAGTTTCAGGAGAACAGCTCCTTGCGCTTTATTTCCAGTGCTGCTTTTCTTCTGTCCGTGAGTTGTATCTAGCCTTTATCTGATGCTGCTCGGCTCTCCAAGGGATCTTTCCAATCCTGCTGGTGTTTCACAGTCGGTGGTGGCAGGGCGGAGACCCCACGAAGACTGCCTGCGGCCCAGTTCTCCTTAGCCAGGCGGTACCTTTCCTCGCAGGAGTCGCATTGCACAACTGTTCACCTGTTGGCATTTCGGTTGGCGTGCGAGGCCCCTGCAAGGCCCAGGACTAATGTGGAACCTTCCCCAGAGGAGATACTGGAGTTAGCTGGGGACACAGGTGGGTCAAAGGGAGTGTCCGTGGGTGGGTGGAGAGATGAACCAAATAGCAGTGTCTCCTTGGCTCAGATTCCCAAGGTGCTTGACAGGACAGAGTTTTTTTTTTTTTTTAGGAAGAACCTCATCTCACCATAGTTATTTTACTTTTTCACTTTTGTTTTATATATATTTATTATATCATTTGAGTATTGGTACCTTTTATTAAAAGGGTCCTTATGGGGAAAAAAGTTATTCATCAAATAATTGTTGTTCTTTTGTCAGCAGTCTTTTAAAAAATATCAGGCTGCTTCACAAAGTTCCCTTTGTTTCCAGTTTTCCGCCGTTTCATGTGATGTGTCCAGGTGTGGATTACTTTTCACTTATCCTGTTTGGGACTTATTAAGCTTCTGAATCTGAGCATTTTTACCTTCTCTTAAGTTTTGGAAAAGCCTTAGCAGATTATCATTTCAAAGTTTTTATTTTTCCCATTTTCTCTATGATCTCCTTCTGGAAGTCTAATTGAAAATTTGTGGACCTTCTCATTTTATCTTCAATAGCTTGGTCTCTCTTTTATATTTTCTATTTCTTTATCTTTCTGTGCTGGTTTCTGAGTAATTTCTACAGTTTCTAGCTCACCAATTCTTTTGTCACTGGTATTTAATATACAGTTTAACCTGCCAATTGGATTTTTAATTTTGGTTATTCTAATTTCCACTTCAAGAAGTTCTATTTGATTTTTCTCTCAAATCTGCTTGATCTTTATTAAAAATAAAAAATATAGTGGCTGTTTTACTCTTTCTTTTTGTTATTTAAATGTAGTAAAGATACAGTAATTCTGGTATCTATAGTCATTTGAAGCCTGATTTGTTGTCTGTTGGTTCTGCTGGTGTCTCCCTCATGGTTTCTTCTCACGTGTGTTGTGACTTTTGATTGAAACTCATTTTTGATGGAACTTTATCTGCAAGAAGTCACTGAAGCCTGAGTAGAATGCTTCTGCCATGTACTTTGTGGCTCTGCCTCCTGGAAGCATGTTAAAATAAATGTGGTTTTCACACCACATACTTGCAGAATGATCAGAAGTCCTTAGGGAAGCCAATGGTTATTGCTCCCCTAGATTCCTGCTTTCTCTTTATTAGGAACTCCAAGGATTTATCTTTTCATTTATCAGCTCATAGATGTAGGTAAGGTATAATTTTTCAGGATATCTAGTCTGTTGTAGAGTCAGAGTTAGATCTTCCTGCTCTTGGCTAGAATGTGAAAGAGTGTGAAAGCTTCCGGTGTGACTCACGTAACAAGGATTCTTTGTATGTGTCCTTTTCTTTTCCTAGGGTGATCGTGGAGTCCCAGGGTCATCAGGAGAAAAAGGAAATTGAGGAAATAGGGTAAAGTGTGAGGATATCCTTCTCTCCTATTTTTCATATTCCTGCTGTGTAAACTCACCTTGACAGCTTGTTTTTAAGCTCTGGGAAAGAATCATCTAGTGACTTTATACTAGACTGGGAGTTAAAGGGCAATAGACATTAGGTGAGTATCTGGAATCTTTACTGAAGGCCTGGCTCTGCTGATAGTTAGAGGAATATGTAAACCAAGTTGCCTGCCTTTTGTGGTTTATTACATGTGTCACTCCCTGTCTCACCAGCTTGCTGTGGCTCCCTGTCACCAATGATTTCATCTCGCATCCAAGGCCTTTCAACCACACCCTTCTCTATTCTCGGCCAAGAACCCGTCTTTCCCAGCCAGACTGTGCTTCCTACCGTCTCCTGAGGGTTCCTTCTGCATCCCTGCCACTGTGTCTCAGCCTGCGCCAAGCTCCCCATCCTTGGATACCCTTTCCCTGACTCCATCTTTTTACAAGATTTTTAAAAACTTTATTGAAGTGTAATTGACTTGCAATAATTGTAATATTGTAAGTTGTAATAACTTCTGCTGTATGGCAGAGTGATTCAGTTATATGTATTTATTCTTTTTCATATTTTTTCCATTCTGGTTTATCACATTTACTGTTCCCTGTACGATCCTGTAGGACTTTGTTGTTTAACCCTGTGGATACTAGTTTGCCTTCTGCTAACCCCAAGCTCCCACTCTCTGCTCCCCCATCTCTTCCCGGCCTCCATCTTCAATGCTTATTTGAATATCACTTTTCCTTCAGTTCCCATCTTCTTTCTTTCTCCCTTGTGATGCCCTCCTTGGCCCTGTCGGTCTGGCGGTCTCCCCCTTCTGTCCGTCCTTCCCGTGTGTACTGTTCGCCCTGTCAGCTTGAAGTTATCTCTCTGTGTGAGGGAAGGCAGATACCTGATGTCAGTATCGCCACTCCCCCTTGCTGTGCCTTTGGTAGACATCACTAGTCAATTATGGAATCCAGCCTGAAGGGCACAGCACCATAATCAGCTTCTGTTGATTGGATAAAGGGGGTGAAATTTATTTATTTCTTTGTACCCCTCTTGGAATTAGAATAATGCGTTGATTTCCTGATAAGTAAAATGGAGAGTTATAAGGTGTGGCTTTTTATTGAGGTTCAATTTCCAACCTGTAGTTTGTAGACCAAAATTACGGAGAAGGTGGGGCATACCACACTTCCTTCAAGACTGGAGAGCCTTCAGTTTCCACCAAATTTTGTTCAACTCAGTAAATGCCCTTCAAGTGCTTCCTATCTGCAGGGCATTTTGGTAGATACAGAGATGGTTCAAAGGTAAACAAGTCATGGTTATGACCAACAAAGTCAGTGAAGTGAAGTCACTCAGTCGTGTCCGACTCTGCGACTTCATGGACTGTAGCCTACCAGGCTCCTCTGTCCATGGGATTTTCCAGGCAAGAGCACTGGGGTGGGTTGCCATTTCCTTCTCCAGGGGATCTTTCCAAGCCTGGGATCGAACCCAGGTCTCCGGCATTGTGGGCAGACGCTTTACCATCTAAGCCACCAGGGAAGCCTATGACCAACAAAGAGCTGGTTAACTGGTGCAGGAGATTGGATTTGTGTAGGAAGAGCTCTAACACAAGATAGGGTAAAATAAAATCTGTAAGAAAGGTGCAGATGAAGAAGAATGGGAACACACAGTGACTTGGAGAGGAGTCTAAAAGAGAGTATGCTCCATCCAATCAATCATATTTTCTGAGCATCTATTGTAATTCAGGCATGAGTTCTGTGTCTCAGAACTGGCCTTTCATGGGGAAAGACAGACATGAATGAAACAATCATGGAAATAGATGTAAGATTACTGCTGAGATAAGTAAGTGAAGAGGAGGTAAATTTCAGGGGCATCTGATCCAACCTGTGCAGTCAGGAAGCCTTCATTGAGGAAGTAAAGACAGGAGGCAATTTGGATTAGTAACAACCCAATGATGAGGAACGAGGAAGGGGGAAGAGACCAGACCTCCCTACTGATGTCCTGTGGGCCTTTGAGGATGTGCTGAGGGCAGGCAGGACTCAGGCATTTCAGGGAACACAGAAAATCAAGACAGTCTTCACTCTGACCTCTGTGAGAGGCACATACAGGGTATTTCAGGCTAAGTTTCAGCTGGCTTAGAAACTTTCAGCAGGAAGGTTTATAGGCAAGGAAGAACATATTCAAAGCCATAGATGTGTAGGATTACTCTGGAAGCCAGCATCTGGGTCAGCAAAAGGAGGAGCTAGTTGTTGGACAAAACAAAACAGGAACCATATGCCAGATTTTATACTTAGCATTTTAATTTTCCATTGACTCCCTGTAACAGCCCTAATAAGATAGGTGTATCGGTTTTACAAAAGAGAAGATTGTCTTAGAGAAGTCAAATAAATTTGCCTTGCTAGTAAATTAATCAGCAGGATGGGAATTTGAAGTCATGAATTCCCTCTTATCACTATTTCAGGCCAGGGATGAGTTGGGGAGGGGTCTCCAGTAACGTGAGGCAGTGGCTTCTTGTAGAGCCCAGAGAATAGCCGTTTCCTGTGTGTCTGAGACCCAGATCTCAGAGGGGGTGCCCCATGTCACTATTCTCAGAGTGTGTATACCCTCCATCACTTCAGTTCAGTCGCTCAGTCGTGTCCGACTCTTTGTGACCCCATGGACTGCAGCACGCCAGGCCTCCCTGTCCTTCACCGCGTACATAACATCCTCCGCAGAAGGTTCCTGCGGTGGAGTGGCTCTCTCCGACTCTGTGGCTCTATAGGAACTAGGACACGGAGATGGCACCATTAACGGCAGATTTTAAGAGAAGCAACCATTTGCTCATCGTGTCATAGTCTCATAGCAAGTGGTTCCACCTCTCTCGTTCCCCATCTAGAGCAGTTAGGACCTCTGCAAGCATGTTTTATCTCTTTCTCCTCCTTTTTTTTTTTTCTCATGAGATCACTTGCTCTGCTAATGCTGTGCACATCTGTGATGAAGAAAGCCTTCTTCTTTTTGTTGCATGTGTATATACGTAGGAGCGCAGGAAGCTGTGGAAAGATCCAGGGATTTGGAGGTGGGGAGGTGAGGTCCAAGTTCCTCATAGCCAAATGGGTTAATTCTTGACTTGTCAGTGTTAAATGAGGTAATATACATCTAGGGCTAGGGGTGTCACAGATTTCCAATAAAAGTGTGTTTTTTTCCCCCTGTGTCTCCTTCTCACCTCTTTGGCAGTGAATGCTTTAAAGTTCAAGTCCTAAATTGCTCTTTTAATTTAAGTCTCACTTCTCCTCTCCCTTTAGGCAACAGGTGACTTTAAAAAGTGACAGTTGTCTTTCAATGTGATTTAAGGGCTTGACGGGACCACCCGGACAACCTGGAGAGCGTGGAGCGCCTGGGTTAAGGGGAGATCCTGTGAGTTATGGTTGAGGGGTTTCTGCTGCTTTCATCCAGGGACTGTGAACTGTTTTCTTGGGCACAACAGCAGAGAACAATGAATTGCTAATTAATGAGGTGTCTGTTCAGCCTATCTAAGTACTGCAACAGATAAGAGATTGTAGAGAAAACCCATCTTATAGAACAGCTGGGTTCTTAAAAAGTTTGGAATTTTAGTTGCCTTGGGTATTTGGGATGACCGAGTGGATCCAGACAATGAAAAGACACCACTTTGGTACTTTTATTTTTCCAATCTTACTTCCTGTACTTTCTTTCCCTGTCTTTCTTGCCCAGTTGAGCTAAGAAACTTTCCTTTTCTCAGGGGGATCCTGGAGTTGATAGTTTCATCCAAGGCCCTAAGGGAGAAAAGGGAAGGCGTGGACACCAGGTAAGCCGGTCTCTTGTTTGCCTGGGGCCCAGGGCAGCAGATGCTAGCTGCTGCAGAAGACTTGGGCATCAGGTTGGATCAACACAGAAAACCAGAGAACAAACCTGTAGGACTCCATTATCCACAGAGACAGGAACTCTGAATGCTAATCCCCACCTATATCCTTGCCTCTTAGGTTTTTTGTTTGTTTGTTTATGAATCTTATCTTACACAGCATTAATAATACAAGTTATTTACATTTCTGGTCCTTGGTTTCCTCATCTCCAAAATGAAACCATTAGACTCAAGGATGCCTGAGATCTTTCCAGTTTTAAAATTCTCCAATTTTATAATTTGAACAATGCTCAGGGTTTTACACTGCTGGCTTGCTTTCTGTTACTGCCTGTGTTAATTGATGTGTATCAGGTACCAGTCATTTTAAAAGATAAGACCCTTGTCTAGCTCTAAATACTAGAAGTGTCCTGACAGGAGTCATCACAGAAACAAAAGGACTTTACACCTTGGCAGACACTAAGTTTTTTGTAAGTTAATTTTAGATTTTTATGTCCTAGACACTAAAATGCATGACCTGGAAAAAGACTAAAATGACCCAAGTCCTCCCAGTTCATCATTCCGAGTTTCCAGGAATGAAGTCTGCATAGCACATGCTTATGTAACTATAGAGGAAACACTCTTACTTTGAACTCCAGTTTGCATCCTTTCACAAAACCTTCCTGGGTCTCCTCCCGGGAATATGACTGGTTCACAACCATTTGATACACATCCAGGTACTGAATAAAATCCAGTTTGTAAAAAGATAATTATCATGTAGCTATGTGAGAAAATTGCCATGACTTGCTGCAAGAATGTCTCATCCTTTTGTCAATTGCAGTTATTTTGGACCAGCTGGGAGGATTTTCTTTGGTGAATTGAGATCAGAGGCCCTGTGAATAGCCAGCCACTCCATCAGCTATGGTGTTGAGCTAAGGGAACAGCAGGGAAACAACTCTTAACCCGTGTGGGACCCAGTTTCCTCATCGGCAAGGTTGGACTATTAGAGAAATCTTTTCAAAATTTCCAGGAGTCAGTGGGTGAAAGGACCTGATCCGTATAAAGCGTGGTTTGCTCCTGTTTCACTGCTGGGAAGAAAGGCCCCTGTACAAACTGTCTAGTGTGTGTCCACCACAGCACCACGGCCAGGCAGAGAGCCTCCTGCTCACAGCCTTCAGAGGCCTCCATGGCTGACTTTAGCTGAGGGTTATTAACCTTGAACACCAGATCCCCAAATTGTGTGTGCAAACAAGAGCTGCAACTGATGCAGTGTTGTAACATATTGCATCTAGGTTCCCTATACTTTTTACTATGCAGAGCTCAAAGAAAGATCTTAACTAAGTATTCTTTGAATAGATTCAGATAGTAGAAGTCACTCCTATAGCTAGGTAAGCAGGCAGCTAGCTGGCGTCTCAAAATTCTCCAAGCCAGGTTTCAACAGCATGTGAACCATGAACTTTCAGATGTTCAAGCTGGATTTAGGAAAGTCAGAGGAACCAGAGATTAAATTGCCAACATACGTTGGATCATCGAAAAAGCAAAAGAATTCCAGAAAAATATCCACTTCTGCTTCACTGACTATGCTAAAGCCTTTGACAGCATGGATCACAACAAACTGTGGAAAATTCTTCAGGAGGTGGGAATACCAGACCATCTGACCTGCCTCCTGGGAAATCTGTATGCAGGTCAAGAAACAACAGTTAGAACCACACATGAAACAACAGACTGGTTCCAAATCAGGAAAGGAGTGCGTAAACTCTGTATATTGTCACCCTGCTTACTTAACTTTTATGCAGAGTACATCATGCGAAATGCTGGGCTGGATGAAGCACAAGCTGGAATCGAGATTGCCAGGATAAATATCAATAACCTCAGATATGCAGATGACACCACCCTTATGGCAGAAAGTGAAGAAGTAAAGAGCCTCTTGATGAAGGTGAAAGAGGAGAGTGAAAAATTTGGCTTAAAGCTCAACATTCAGAAAACTAAGATCATTGCATCTGGTCCCATCACTTCATGGCAAATAGATGGGGAAACAATGGAAACAGTGACAGACTTCATTTTCTTGGGCTTCAGAATCACTGCAGATGGTGATTGTAGCCATGAAATTAAAAGATGGTTGCCCCTTGGAAGAAAAGCTATGACCAACCTAGACAGCATATTAAAAAGCAGAGACATTACTTTATCACCAAAGGTCCGTCTAGTCAAAGCCATGGTTTTTCCAGTAGTCATGTATGGATGTGAGAATTGGACTATAAAGAAAGCTGAACATTGAAGAATTGATGCTTTTGAACTATGGTGTTGGAGAAGACTCTTGAGAGTCCCTTGGACTGCAAGGAGATCCAACCAGTCCATCCTAAAGGAAATCAGTCCTGGGTGTTCATTGGAAGGACTGATGTTGAAGCTGAAACTCCAATACTTTGGCCACCTGATGCAAAGAACTGACTCATTGGAAAAGACCTTGATGCTGGGAAAGATTGAGGGCAGGAGGAGAAGGGGATGATAGAGGATGAGATGGTTGGATGGCATCACTAACTTGATGGACATGAGTTTGAGTAAGTTTCAGGAGTTGGTGATGGACAGGGAGGCCTGGCGTGCTGCAGTCCATGGGGTCAAAAAGAGTCGGACATGACTGAGCGACTGAACTGAACTGAGCTGACATTGTAGCCTGTGAAGTGCTATGAGAAGAGAGCCCTCTAGAGAGCAGTCTTGCCTTGGTGTTAGTTCTGAGTTGACTTGCAGTGCAGATTCAATGTAATCTGGAAAGAGAAACTTGACCATGAGCCTAGTGTTTGGGGAAGGAAGGGAAAACCGGTCATGGCTTCACACTTCTGGGGAAAACGAAAACCAATATGACTTTTCTGGAAGGCAATCAGATAACACCCATCCATCAGGACTGCTGTTTTTCATGTTTTTTTGTTTTTTTTAAATATGCAAGTGACAGAAAGCCTGACTGGCAGTGTTTAGCTAATAAATGTGTTTGATAGTCCAGGGGTGGGTGACTCCAGGTCTTGTTACACCAGTTCAATGTTGTCATCAAAACCCAGTCCTCAGGGACTCAGCCCCTTCCTTTCCACAGTGCCATCCTCAGCGTGGTTCTTGGGCTTGACACCATAAAGCATTTAGTCTTCACCTTTGCATAAGATGCACATAAGATGCCAGAAGGAAAGGGGCTTTTCCTCACCTGAGTACACCCAGCAATATTCTCTTTAGAGCTCATTTGGCCCATTGGCTGGGTTCTGTTCTTCCCACCCACCCTCACCCCATTTTAAGAGAGCCAGAGAAAGCAAGTCTCTGACAAAGGTCCTGAGATCGTGATGATTGGTTTAGACCCGTCATAAACTGGCCCCTTGCAGCCTGGTGTGTTGTTGCAGCGAACAAACCTGAGGATTTCTTAGCAAGGAAGAAAGGGTTGAGAGAGCATTGTGTAGTCACAACTGTGTTTATCATGGCTTGAGGTGTGTATGTACTTGGACCCAGTCTTCACAATTCTAGAAATTTACCCAGAAACTCATTATGGGCCAACTGAAAGATTTAGCTCCAAGGATGGTTGATATAGAGACATTTAATCACTTCTACACTTGAAAGTCCAGTGACAAGTTGTTCATATAAACAGTGGCACCTTCACACGTTAGGCTATTATTAAACCATGAAAAATAGTTTAGAAGACTATTTTGTAATGAGGAGAACATCCATGGTATAATACTCAAGTGAAAAAAACAGATTACAAAACTCTGTATTCAACAAAGGGTCCGGATTGGTAGAATGTATCTATATCTATTTATCTTAGAAGGATAAACACCCAGCAGTTTATACAGTTCTTTTCCTTAATCTTATTCTCTGAATTGTTGAGATACTCTGTGATGAACACGTATTAGTTTTCCCCCAACTTTTTTATTTTGAAAAAATTTAAAACTACAGAAAAAAGTTGTAGTTTCAAAGAACAGCATTGTGAACACCCATTGTTATTATTGAGCCATATTTGCTAAATGTCTGTCTGTAAATACATAGATAATATATGTACATATTTTGCTGAGGATCAATTTGAGGATCAATTGGAAGTATGGCATTTTGCTTCTGAATATTCAGCATGTATCTTTCAAGAGCAAGGATATTCTATATAAGCACAGTAGAGTCATCACATTAAAAAATGTCTATATGGATGCAAAATTATTTTCTAATATATAGTCTCTGTTCAGATTTACATACTTGTCCCAGGAATGCCCTTAAGGCTGTTTCCATTGTTGTTCTGGGACCCAGCCAAGCATTGTACGGTGCATTGAGCTGTCTTGGCTCTGAGGTATCCTAGTCACAACTGTTTCCCAGTTATTGGTCTATTTACACGACACTGACATTCCAAACCAGTTATTTTGCTAAATATCCCTTAATGAGGATTTTTCTAACTGTTTTCTTATGAATGTGTGTGTGTGCTCAATCGTGTCCAACTCTGTGATCCATGGACTATAGCCCACCAGGCTGAACATTTTTGGAAGCTTAATTAATCCTGAATCCTTCTCAGTCAGTAGAAGAATCACTGTCATTTATCTCATTGCTGTGCTTAGTCACTCAGTCATGTCTGACTCTTTGCAACCCCATGGACTATAGCCCACCAGGCTCCTCTGTCCATGGAATTTTCCAGGCAAGAATCCTGGAGTGGGTTGCCTTGCCCTTCTCCAGGAGATCTTCCCGACCCAGGAATTGAACCAGTGTCTTCCGCATTACAGGCGGATTCTCTACCGGCTGTCTCATTATTGGTGCATTGATTTTGTCACTTGATTAAGATAATGTTCACCAGATTTATCCAGGGTGAACATGCTTTTCCCTCTTTCCAGGATTAACTAGTCTGGGAAGTGACACTCTGAGACTGTGTATTTCTTCTTTCTGTACATTCTTTTATCCAATGGTTCTAGCATCTGCCCAAATAATTCCTTTAGTATGCTGGCTGCAAAAAAAATAATAGTGAAATGAGAAAATGATAGTTTAAGAAAGAATATTATATCTAGAGCAATTGTGAGAGTGCTTTAGTAAAGGCTTTTCCCTCATACGACCTACTTTATTATTTTAAAAATTCTCATTATAAAGAGAATTTATTTACTAGAGATACTTTGAAATTCAGGAAAGTAAAATGTAGGGATAAAAATCAGTAGTTCCAGTAACCAAGAAAGTCATCAGTCTATTGAACTTTTGTTGGTGGCAAAGTTTCTCTCCATGAGAAAGTCAGGTGAGGATTACATGAGCTTATTAAAAAATGTTCTAAAACAATATAAAAAGTGAGGAATCATCATTTTGTCTTTCTCCTAATTTGGAATAAATTATTTTTTCATAAAATTTAGCATACTTGAAAAGAACAACATGATAGCACATTTTTTTCTTACCTTAAAAACTTCTGATAAACATAATTTCAATAAGCATTCCTACCATAATGTAAATAACACTTCCCTCATATTGTAGAATATGTAAACTTTTTAGAATCTCATCTTTTATAAATAACAGTTGGGAGAACAGCTTTGCATAAAGTGTTTTCATTTCTGCATTTCATATACTTTCCCAATTTACGTATTCTTACCAAGGGCTTCCCTCATAGCTCAGTTGGTAAAGAATCCGCCTGCAATGCAGGAGACCCCAGTTTGATTCCTGGGTTGGGAAGATCTGCTGGAGAAGGGATCGACTGCCCTTTCGGTATTCTTGGGCTTCCCTTGTGGCTCAGCTGCTAAAGAATCTGCCCTCAATGTGGGAGACCTGGGTTCGATCCTGGGTTGGGAAGATCCCCTGGAGAAGGAAATAGCTCCCACCCCAGGATTCTGGCCTCGAGAATTCTGTGAACTATGCAGTCCATGGGGTTGCAAAGAATTGGACACGACTGAGCAACTTTCACTTTCACTTTCTTTCACTTTCAGCCACGTTGGGCTCGTTAGTGGATTCCGTATGGGAGAGCCCACATCTAGAGAGTCAACCCAGACATCTAAACTGATCTTCCCTTTACCTCTTGCCTTCCAGGGCAGTTCCAGTATTGAAGGACTTCGGGGGAAATAGGAAATGTCGGCCCTCAGGTAGGTGTGGCTGCTCGTGGGATGTATTTAATCTGCTTTTGTGGAGGAGAGAGGTAGGCTGGGGGAAAACCTGCCTTGTTTCCTTCTGTAAGGTCTCTGCTTCCCTCCCGTCCTTAGGACTCCAGAGGAAGAGGAGGCCTGCCAGGGCTGAAGGTCAGTGCTTGCTGGGAGAGTTGTTTTTCTGTTCCACATACATGGCTATTTCATCTAAGTCCTCTCTGGGGTCAAGGGGACCCAATGCTGGTTGGGTTGTTGGTGGCTGTATCATCCTTGGGAAGTTTCCAAGAAGACAGGAAAGTTTATATGGTTCTCTGCTGCCTCCCCAACCTGCTATTTCATTTAGATGGAAAATAAGTTAATACCTCAGAGGGTTGCCTTTACCTCTGAAGTAATGATTTTTCCATTTAAAGAAGCGGGACTTTCAATGGGTGCATAAGGGGATCTCATAGTCACTAAATAAAGGTAAAAGACTGAGAGTTTGCTATTTCCAAAGAAAGAATGGTAGGATTTGCAGGTGGAATGGGACATCTCTGTGATTTTACTGAGCGCTTATCCAGTACCACTCACTGCACTAGATCTTCATTTATATGGCCTCTTGTAAACCTTTCTGCAACCCCAGGAGTTATGAGCACCATTCGTTACTTTTTATGGCTAAGAGAGGAAATATCAGTTTAGCAAAGTGAAGTTGTTGTCAGAGGCCACATAGCTTTGAATTCAAATCCAAAGATCAAGGTTACTCTTGGAAATTTTTGTACAAAGTAGAGTAAAATTTGTTATGTAGATTCCTTTCTAACAGATTCTGGTCATGCTGTGCTCGTATTTTTTTCTAGAATTCTCTTGTTTGAGGATGAAGGAAAAGTCAGAGACTGATTTAAGTCATCTCTGAGGTTGGGAATGGGTGAGTGAGTGAATGTGCATGTGTGTCTTCAAGCCACACATATTGCAAAAGCATATCTATTGAGAAATCCCAAGTCTCACACATCCAAACAAGTTTTGTTGACACCAACTAAAGTATTATTTCTCGTAAAATGTTAAAACTTGAAATAAATTCTTAAATAGACTGTTTCTGTGCTTTGAATTCAGTTTCAACACTTGTGAAAGAAATAATGTCTTGAACTGTCCTTTTAGCCTATTGTTTTTATCCCCACACAAGGCATAAAGAAATAGACTGTGAGTTGACCAGGCTCAGTTTCGGAGAAATTCAGTGGCTCTACTTGGTGGAAGGAATTTCCTACTCTTGAATTATTTAATTCTTTTGCTATGCTATGTGCAGTTTATCTAAACAGCCATTGATAGAAGGTCTTCTTCTCAGATGGGTCTTGGGTTTTTGGATCCCTAAACTCCACCTCCTGTATATTTCCTTTTTATTTAATTTAAACTAGAGCTGAGCCTGTACATAAATTTAAAATCCAATTGCACTCACAAGCATGTTGTGAAAAATGTTTCCCTGCTTGTTCTTTCCCAGGTATTCAGGAGCATTCATTTTCATCCCGTGGGGCTGTTCCTTTTGGTATTTTTTGCCATTTTCCTAAAGAACATGCATCCTTTGTTATTTCTTGGTTTTCAATTTTAGATGTGTTTCTTTTGATTTGTTCCAGTGGAGAAGAATATTTTTAACCTGTCCATCTCCTACACATGCTGCTCCCCACCTCATCTTACAATATACGTATTTTCTCCACTATTGGTCAAATCAATTTGCTGTTCAGATGGTGGCTGACACATAGTACTTATAGCTATTTAACTTTGGTCTTGCTTGAGCCACACTTTCTCCCCATTTGCTTTGTGTTCTGTTCAACTATTACTAGTTAATCATGAAGATCTTTGACAAAACTGATTGCCTCCAATATTCTCAAAAGTAAGGTTTATGACTGAATCACTTTGCCGTACACCTGAAGCTAACACAACATTGTAAATTAACTGTACTTCCATGAAAAAAGATTGAAAAATATATAGGCATGGAATTACAAAAAAAGAGTTTGGGCTTTGCTGTCTACAACCACATCATTTTCTGACGTGTTACACCATGGATGTCACTAATGTGATATGCAGATTAGGCAACATTTCATAACCAGTTTCAACATTTCTAGCTTCATGCCTCTAAAATCTGGTCCACATTTATAAATATAGACATCAACTCTTAAAGAACATAATGATTTAACAGTAGGGACTAACAGATGTGCTTCCCATTTATCTGAATGGTCTCAAAACTTATGAAACACAAATAATTGGTCCATGGATAGATTAATTCTGAGTATAGGATTTCTTCTGTTTGTAAATCTATATGAGTGATCAATGATCTGGGCAACTTGTGAGCAGCATGAGAAAGAAGGCACCATCATTCACAAAGTAGTTTATCACCCTCAGTCATGGAAAATGTATCTTCTCTGTAGAAATGAAAGTGTTCATTTGAGGGAGGTATTAAATCGGTTACCAGATGAATCATTTTAACAGATCACCCCTTGCCTAGAAAACTAGCTTCATGTGTAAGAATTTGTAGGGTTTTAAAGTCAGTTTTTTTGGCGATTTTTTGGTGTGCTTTTTTGCTTTGTTCCAAAATGTCATACTTGCCGCTGAGTTCAACATATGTGTCTCCTCAGATGGGATAAAGGTCCTTAACACCAGTGAGCATTTAGCTCACAGCCCTTAAAAGGAGTGGATGAACTTTTAAGAACCAGTTATTATGTAAAATAGGAGTTAGGGTTGTTTAAACAAAGTGTTTTTGCTTCTATCACTAGCTTAGGTATTGGAAAGAGACTAGGAAAGACAGTAAGAATATGATTTTTCATTTTCCCAACCAAGTAGGTGGGACCTCCTTATTTCCTCTTCAACTCTGATCCTAGGATGACTGAACACACTCGCAGATATTTTTTGTCTTTCTCTTACTGCTTTCAAGTGCCATCTTGCAAGGAAAACTGCCTTGCAGGAATACTGAAGATGTATGAGTGAACTCAACTAAGTTCTCTTCATTCTGACAGGGTGTACATGGAGAATCGGGTGAAGAGGGTTCCCAGGGAGAGCTTGGGTCTCCAGGATCACAGGTTGTATCCCTGAGCTTGTTTTTAGTGCTGAAGAATATTTGCTTGAAATTTTAACTTAGGTTCTTTGATAGGATTTGACATATATCAGGATGGTCCAGGATGCTGCCCTCCCAAAGGAAACTGCCTCCCAAAGAAAATTGTATAGCCTCTCTTCTGGGCAGGTTAAATCGCAGTAGCTAATATTTACTAAGCAATTACTATGTCCTGTGTATGGCCCCCAACACTTGTATTAGCTCATTTAATCCTTCAGTGGGGGAATTTTTATCATGCCCGTTTTACAGGGGAGAAATGCAGTGAGGATAGAAAAATCAGGTAAATTGGCCAAGCTCACATTGGCCAAGTGACAGAGATGAGATTGAAATTCAGGCAGCCTAGTTACAAATCTATGCTCTTAACGACTGCTTCTGAAGCTGTGTATGCAAATTACTTAAATAGTATTTACTTCATTAAAATTGGGTTCAGTTTGGCAGGAAAAATCAGCAAAGTGTTTATTGAGCATTAAGTATATAGAGGGTACTTTACAGATATGCCTGAGTCGTTCAGAAGTTCAAGTCCAGTGGGGCGTTGTGAACCACTGAGTGTATAACCAGAAATTACACTTCCAGCCAGTTCTTTTGCAGTCTTCAAAGCGTAATCCAAATCTGTCATTCTATAAACCTCTTTGGAACACTTTCTGCATCTTTCTTTGGAAAGCTAAATTGTTCCCAGGGATCCTCAAAAGGAGAAGATTTTACTAACACATTGAATCAATCTCCATAATTTTGAAACTTGTATGAGTGTCAGATAGTCATTTGAGAAGGTTTATGCTGTCTTTTTGACTTGACTAAGGTGCTAACAAAAGAAATGGGTCTTCAAAGTGTAATTAGAGATTGTATATATTTTATAATAGAAAGTATTGTCTGAACCTAAGGGAAAACAACTGAGAAATATTCTTGGCTTTCCTTTTTCTCACTGGTTTAATTCAAATGTGGACCCCACCTCTCCCACCACTGTTGTATTCTGGACTTCCTCTTTAAGTTCACTTTATTATATGGCTGAACATAAGGGGAGCTGATCATGAGTAAGATAATCCAGAAAATCTCACTTGATTCTCACCTTCCCACTGGGGTGTGGATAGGATGGTCTGTTTAAACAGATCATTATAATACCTCACTCAGGAGCATAGAAGCCAGGATCAGTGCTTCTAGTGGGAAAGCATTTCTCAGAAATGCTGAAGAAAAATTAAAATGTCAAAAATCAGTGAAGTCAAACAGATTGGAGAGAAAATGAAGAACTCCCCAGCAATTGCCCAGTGAGATTAAGCCAGTTAAAATGTGTTTGGTTTCTTGATAATACCAGAATGCAAACTCTTGCCCTCAGCCCTTGTGTGGATAAGGACATAGTTGATTTTTCAAAGGAGATCAGTATCTCAGCTGCTCTTCTCATTTCTCTTTTAGGACTTAAAATTTTTGAGGATTTAAAATTAGTTGAGTGAAAAAAGCGATTTTTAAATTTTAGTGTTCTTTAGATTCAACTGGAGAAGTGGCTAAGAATATAGATACTGCTTAGACAGAGGGAGTGTGGAATGAATGAGCTGCGGGTGCTTCTGGGAGCAGTGGCTGCTTGACTCCAGTGTGATGAATCCGACTGTGATGGGTCAGAGCCCCTTAATTGGTGCTTTAATGGGCATCCGAGGTGATTTTATGGTTACATGGAAAATAAATAACTCTATAAAAACTGGTTGAATTTTAATGTCATCTCTGGACTAGGGACCAAGAGGAAGGCAAGGACCACCAGGAGGTTTTGGAGAAAAAGGCTTCGTGGGTGCTCAGGTGGGTTTGACAAACTCACGGCTCAACACAGCTGCTCATTCCCCATGGCCAGTTCATAGACCTGTGTGTCCCCGGACAAATAATGTAAAGATACACTGCTTGTTCTGGGATCTGTGGGTATCAGGACTTTCTAGAAATAGTTAATTTGAGGAAATAGACTCTGACCACCAGCTATGTTCCCCTTGTACTGTCAGGGTATGTAGGGTTGTGGGAATACAGTAATGAAGTAGATTCAGTTTGAGCCACAAGGGTGTGTAACACAAGCTCATGCTTACCTGTCGTACAAGAAATAGTACTATCAAAGGGGCGTAAATGGCTGATTTATTCCTCATAAACATATAAGGAAACATTACTTAAAATCATCCCAATTTTATAGAAGAGAAAACTGAGGCTCTAAGGGATTTAATGATTTTTCACCTGAATGGTAAGTGGCTGAACTGGCCACCAACTTGGGTCTTTCTACTGCCTGTTTAGTGCCTCCCCCAGTTGCTATCCCGTGGTTAATGGAAGGGTCAGATGAGGTTGAAGCAGGTGATGAGAAGTGGCTTCCTATGGAAGGAGGTTTTGAGACAGCTTTAAAAACCCAAGCAGCACCATTTGAGCCAGGTATTAAAGTATCTGGAGATTCAAAATGGCCTACACCATATCTCTCTTGGTTGGCCAAGGTCAAGTCCTATAACTGATCGTATCATTTTTGTTCTCATTTGATCATATTTCCTGTTTGGAGTGGGTAGAAGTTCAGACATTTGCCTTCCAAATTTCTTAGTCAGAGGGTGTCTTTCTCTAGTAGCCAGGTGATTGCTCCAGTTCTTGGTATCTGGAGGATGTGGCCTCTTGCATATCACCCTGCTCCCTCACCTTAGTCCCCTGCTCAGAGGTTAAATGTGCATGTTATGCTCTTTGGAGGATAAAATTAATTATATCAAACATCAGAGCTGATTTGGGTTTTGGTCTTACTACAGGGGAATCCTGGGCTTCCAGACCCAAATGGTTCAAAAGGAAAAGATGGACCAAGGGGAATGAAGGTAAGTGTCAGAAAGCACACTCTTTCTTGTACAACTGGATTCTTTCATACGAATGTCTCCTTACATGATCATTTCCAGCGTGAGAGTCTGACGGGCTTGGTGATGACACTGACTCTTCATTACCTTGTAGTTAGATAGATGGAGACCGAGAAAGAAAGATGCTTAGACAGCCATATAGAAAGATGGATGGATAGATGGTCACATACATCAGTAGACATGGACATATCGATAGTTAGATAGACATACAGACTCACCACCAGTGTAGATTCACATTCTCACACCTAGAAAAAGCCATAGTAATATAAAATTCTGTAACTGGTGCTGCATACCTGGTTTGTTAATTTTCAATACCAAAATCTTTACTGTAATAAAGTTATCTGTATTTCTCAAAGTCTAGAGGAAGATTTGACATTAGACTGCAGGATGATGTCACGAGGACTTAAAAGGAATGTAAAATCTCTAAGGAAAATGACATAAAATTGATTGAACTTAGAAAATTAACCTCATGTTTGCCTTTTATTATAAAAGGGAGAGCTTGGTGATGTAGGAGAAAGAGGACTGCCAGGTCTACAAGGACGAAGAGGGCAACCTGTAAGTCTAGTTTCTCTGTTTTGGACTCCTGATAGAATTTCATGTCACTTGTTCTTGCTCCACACAAAATTCTAACATTCTTGATGAAGACTTAGGGTTACGAATATGGCATGAATCATCAGTAGAGCCTTGTAAATCTCCATAGTTCAAAGATTCCCAGACTCCTTATGCCAATAAAGACTCCAAAGCTATCTTGGGATTTATTGTTGGAGAGGGAGGTTCCAAAAAGACTCTTCTGTTTGACAGATATTTTATGAGCATTTGAGTCTTCAAGAATGCAAAGATGTTCAATGAAACATTTTTTTTTTTTCTGGAAAAACAAGTAAGACAGTCAATCAGAGTTGCAAACTTTTAAAGGTCTGGGTTTGATTATTCAGAGCCTGGCATCATCTCTGGAGACCAAAGATGATCTGCAATGCTGTGCCTCTTCACCTTAGTCATTACTCTGAAGGTGAGAGCAAGTTAGTTAGTTCATGACCATTTTCAACTCTACCTCACTATTACAGAGTAAGGCCATCATTCTAACTCATATTTCTGAGATTTTTTCATTACAGTAGGAAGGACCTGCTGCTGTTTTGCCCTCGGTATTGAACTAGCATTTTTTCTTTTTTTTTTTTAGCAAGCAGAAGAAACAAAAACAGGCCTAAGAAGCTTAAACTTAAATGTGGAGAGGGGAAGAAAATAGGATTACTGTCAAATGCATCTACACACAAGTCAGATGATAAAGTTAACACTGTTGATTAGACTATCTTGACTTGAAATAATGCTGGCCTCTCCCTGGAACAGGCCACACTGGAGAGCAGTGCCTTTCTGGATGGTGTCCCCTCAGAGGGGACATCTCCAAAACATACATTTTGGGCCTCTGGAGTTACAGATGCTGAAGGCCTTGCCTGTCCTTGAGCAGAGCAGAGCTGGAGTAAAGCAACTGAGCCTCATTCGCATCTTTTTCCACCTTCAGTAATTTATTCCTGGCAATTTTTTTTTTGCATTCTTTTTCTTTCTTTTCTAAAATTTCAAACTTTCCCTCTCAGGTCATTGCCATGACTTTTGTGGCTTAAAATGTAAAAAAATCTTCTCAGTTGGTTTGGGTACAGTCTTTGTCCATTCAGCAAAGAATAGATGGAAGGTTCTGAATTGGCTCTTTATTACAAGATGCTCACTGTCTAAATGCACAGCATAGATCCCAGTAGAATCGTCAACATTTTCACAATTGCCATCGTCATCACCTCCGTGTGGAATTCCACCATCACCGCTTCCACTATCATCAGTGCCGTCACCATGACCGACATCACCATCACCACCACATCACCCCTCCCCTACCAGCACTACCAGTACCACAGCCACCTGCAGAGGCAGAATAACGGCACCCCCTTAGTCTTTCCAAAAAGAAAAATCATGCTGTGTAGATGTTATTATTATTCCCATGTAACAGACAAGGAGGTCGAAGTTTATAGAGGTTGAGTAACTTGGCCAAGGTCACTTATAGAACCACTGTTGTAAGTGGAAGAAAATTCAGGTCTGTCTGGGTTTATATCGTATGGACCACATTGGCTCTATCCATCCCTCCTCCCCCAAAATTTCTTTATCCCTAGAGATTTACAAGTTCTGAAGCTTCTTCTGTTGTGATTTTATCCTGCAAACAAAGCAAGTTTAGCCCAAGGGGAACTTTGTACAGTGACTTGGATTCCTATAACCAAGATAGCATCTTGCTGAGGTCAGAATCTTGCTGAAGAGGTGGTCAAAAAATGAACACACACACACACACACACACACACATATGAACTTACTTATCTTGTGGTCTTTTAAAGTTTTAAACCCTTGTCCCCTCCTTATCCTGTGAAGGACATCTAGTGTTTATGCTGTAGACGTGGGAGAAATCTCCACCAAATCCCTCCAACCTCCACCAAGCCCCTTCTGCCTTCCCTACTTCCTTGCCCTGCTGGTTTGTCCAAGAGTTCAGAGAATATTATTGACCAAGTGTGGTTGTGGATGACTCCACAATTCATCACGTATCTTTTTCTTAGGGTCTTTCCGGTCCAAATGGATATGGACATCCAGGAAGAAAAGGAACAAAGGTGAGTGTTACCTTACAGATTATTCTCAGCTAAAGGCTGTAGTTTTTTTTTTTTTGCTTGACTAGAATAAGAGTTAATATCCAAGTGGTGTACCAGAAATGGTTTCCGTGTATTTTTTTTCTTTTATGACATATATCGTAGCTGCCAGAGTTCCCTCCTTAAAAAATAAAGGCTGATTTTGTCACTCCCTTATTTAAAAAAAAAATTCCTAGCCCCACCCTAGCACTGTGCATGCCAGGCACTGTGCAACTCCTTGTCTCTGGGAATGCTCTTGCCTCGATTTGGGATGGCCTCCCCATCTCCTTCTTTTGGACCATTTTTACTCACTTTCTTAGGCCAACTCAAGCATCAGCTTCTTTCTGCTGATGCCCTGTTGGGCTTCCCCGGACAGAAACTGTGCTGCTCTCTGTGTTCCTAAAGCCCAGGGTCCATGTTTCTACAGTAAGCTTCCCCATCTAGATTGGATTATAATTTATCCCTGCAGTTACCTCCAGTTTGTGAACTTGCCAGCAGGCTTGCATCGTATTCATTGACAGAAAAGCTACGTGTTTTATTTATTTATTTTTAAATTAATCTATCTTTAAAACATTGCCGTGTGGTTGGTTTTACACTGCCGTGTTAGTTTTAGGTGGACAGCAAAGTGATTCATCTACCCATCTGTCCATCTAAAGCCAGTCCTTTTCAGATGCTTTTCCATTATCGCTTGCTACAAGTTTTTGAGTATAGTACCCTGTACCGTAGACCCTTGTTGATTGTCTATTTTATGTTTAGCAGTGTGTGTTAGTCACTCAGTCGTGTCCGACTCTTTGTGATCCCATGGACTGTAGCCCGCCAGGTTCCTCTGTCCATGGGATTCTCCAGGCAAGAATACTAGAGTGGGTAGCCATTCCCTTCTCCAGGGGATCTTCCTGACCCAGGGATTGAACCTGGCTCTCCTGCATTGCAGCCAGATTCTTTACTGTCTGAACCACCAGTAAAGCCCCCATGTTTAGTAGAGTATAAATGTTAATCCCAAACTCCGCTTTTCCCCTTTGGTACGTTTGTTTTCTATGTCTGTGAGTCTGTTTCTAATAATAAATTCATTTGATCATTTTTTAGACATTTTATTCATTTTTGTTTTGCTGGAACAGAGCCTGGCACTGAGGATAGGTGCTCAATAAGTATACTTGAATATTTCCCCTCCTATGTGAATATAGTATTTTAGCAAAACCTCAGGGACAGAGGTTTTGAAGCTTGGAAGCCACATGAAGCTTGAATCAAATGTCATTCGCTACCATTATTCTGGGGGCTTCAGTCTACAAGTTACATTTCTTGCCTCACAAAATAACAAACCCCTGGGCCGCACCATGGTGCTCAGCTGCTGAACAGGACTCTGGGCTGACTCTTCTGCAATACTCTTGTTTCCTCGCGGCTGCCACATGGCACCACTGCCGTTTTATCAATCAGAAACGAGCCCCGAATGCTGTCAGTTCTTGGTGAATATCTGTGGAATGATGGAACATCTTGTTTAGCCTTGTCAGTGTACAGATAAGAATATGGAGATTCAGAGAAGTGAAGCAACCTACCTAAGGTCACACAGCTTGGGCCAGATCTGAGTGTAGAAGCTAGCCTTTGGAGGCCCATCCTGGCAAATTAAATCTGTCTTCTCTAAGCTAGAGTTTGCAGAGAGGGTATTCTGGGTGGAATTCAAACCGGCACGTTTGGAGCCGCATGCCAGCTTAAACTAAGCACAAGGGTAGCCCGTGTCACTGTGATACAGTTAACCCTGTGGGACACAGGGCTGCCGTTTACATTTCCCGGCATTGTTTCCTGGCAAGACGTCACAGTCTCCCTCAGGGCCCTTATGCTGCCTGGCCTATGACCTTTTCCTCATTGGTTCACTCCTATCCTCTCCAAGTTGACTTCTTCATACCCTCCTTTCTCCGCTCAAGCCTCCAAGACCTGCTTTCTCTTCTACGTTTTCAGCAGGTGACTGTGCCTCCTATTTCATTAAAGTAGATCAGTGAGGAGAAAACCGCGGCGTGCATCCACCACCGTGAAGGCCGCCTGCTTGCCTCCGTGCTTGCTTATCCCGCCTTCCCTTGCCCTGGATGAGAGTCCCTGCCATTATCTGCCTGTGAGCCTCCTCTCGCCTCTTGTAGACCAGATTCCATTCTTTGTTTGTTTGTTTGTTTCCTTAAAGCCCTGGCTCTTGCAACAGTCACCTTTCTTCCCTGCGTCATTAAATTTTCTTCCCTTGCCATAGACCATTCCCATTAGTATACAAAGAGGTGGAAATACCCCTCATCTAAAACAAACAAACAAACAAACAAACAAACACATTAAAACAAGAAAAACACCCAAACCAAGAAAAAAAAACCCTCTCACTTAACTATGTACTCCCATTGCCCCATTCCTGTCTGATAAAACTCTCCGCAGGAGCAGTCTGTACTAGTGGTTCTTACCCAGGGGTGATTTTACCCTCCAGGAGGCATCTGGCAATATCTAGAGATGTTTTGGTTGTCTGAGCTGGGGCAGGAATGCTGCTGGCATCTCGTAGGTGGAGACCAGACATGCCGTTTTATGTCTGTGATACACAGGATAGCCCTTCATGGCCAAGAACCATCACATCTAAAATGTCAGTAGTGCCAAGGTTTGGGAACACCTCCTTCTCTCCTCTGGTTCTCTGAAGCTGATGACAACTGAGCCTTCACTCCTTGGCCCTCCCCTCTCATGACGTCTGCTGCAGTCGTGGTAAATGTGTGCCGCGTTTGAGGAACAGTGGTGCTAAGTCCAGCGGTCAGTTCTTTGCCCACATCATGCTACGTGTCTCAGCAGCATTTGACAGCGATGATCACAAGGGCTTGTTCTTTAAACCTTTCCCCACCCAACTTCCGGCACACACCACTTCCTTGGTTTTCACTGGCTGCGCTTGGCTGGACCTTCTCAATGTTCTCGAGTGCTAAATGTTGAAGACTCGAGATGACTATATCATCACCTTTCGCTCCCCCGTTAGTTATTGCTGAGATGATCTGATTGATGGCATCAAGTGCCATCCGCCCTCCAATCTTCAGTTTATTTCTCTCCTGAACCAGTCTCTTAAGTTCCAAATATGTTTCCCTTGGTTCTAATAGGTACATGAAAATTGGCATGTCCCAACCAACTTTTTACTTCTTAAATTTTCTAATCTCTTATTATGGAAAAATCCAAACATATATATAAGTGGAGGTACGAACATAATGATCCCTCTTCCGATGTACACATTACCTAGCTCAAACAATGAGAAACACTTGGCCAGTTTAGTTTTATTTGTGGTCTCACCCACTTTTCTTCACTCCCCTCCCAATTATTTTAAAGTACATCCCTGATAGTGTATCAGTTCAGTCGCTCAGTCGTGTCCGACTCTTTGCGACCCCGTGGACTGTAGCACGCCAGGCCTCCCTGTCAATCACTAACTCCTGGAGCTTGCTCAAACTCATGTCCATCGAGTTGGTGATGCCATCCAACCATCTCACCCTCTGTCGTCCCCTTCTCCTCCTGCCTTCAATCTTTCCCAGCATCAGGGTCTTTTCCAGTGAGTCAGTTCTTCCCATCAGGTGGCCAGAGTATTGGAGTTTCAGCTTCAGTATCAGTCGTTCCAATGAATATTCAGGACTGTATATTTCATGCATAAATATTTCAGCTTGCATTTCTAAATATCCTTTAAAAATGTTCAATACCATCATCACACCTGCGTGCATGCTAAGTCACTTCAGTCCTGTCCAACTCTTTGTGACCTACGGACTGTAGCCTACCAGGCTTCTCTGTCCATGTGATTTTCCCAGGCAAGAATACTGGGGTGGGTTGCCCTTTCCTTCTCCAGGGGATCTTCCCAACCCAGGGATGGAATGTGTTTCTCTTACATCTCCTTCATTGGCACTGGCAGGCAGCTTCTTTGCCACCAGTGCCATCTAGGAAGCAATGATGCTGATAGCTTACGGTGGGTGGTGCTGCCAGATTTCTGAGCTCTGAAGGATACAATTTCACTCCACGACCAAAGACAGTCTCAGGCACCAAAAGCTTTGTGAAGCGAAGATTTTTATTTAAAGTGAAAGTGAAAAAGAAAGAGTGAAAAATCACGTCTGACTTTTCGTGAAGAAAAAAGAAAAAGAAAAAGTGAAAAAGAAATAGTTTCTGGCACAGACATCAGAAAGTGGTAGAAAGAGTACCCACTCCCACTATTTTAAGCAGGGCATTGGATACTTCTCAACTGGCTGCTGAAAATAGAGAAAAAGAATACCTCGAGGTCGTAAGAGCTCCCCCAGACCCTTCCCCAAGGCAGACATCCTGAGATAACTGGCCCGAGACTAGCCAGGGAGAACGGGTTTGAGGCAACGTCTGGGGGCGAGGCAGACTGTTGCTGTGTCATCAGGGGGACAAGTCTTGAGAAAGAGGTCCCCAGGCAAGATTTGTTACAATTACAGTCATTAACATAGAGCCTAAGAAAAGCATTTCCACAAGTAAGACACTGGCTCACTCTGTAATTATCAACTCCAGACCTAAAGAAAGGCCAGTTCTTGGGCAAGATGCATTGTTGCACACAGCTTAAGGAAAGCGTGAGCGAGAATGTTCATCTCCTCCTGAAAAGGCCCCGGACTCCCAGCCTGGGTTCTCTCTCTCAATCCTTTAATATCAAGCATGCAGTCAGTCAAAACTGATTCACCTGCCCGTCACCCTGCCTTCCCCAGCATGGGAAGTAGAGACTGCATCCTGCCAGTTACTCACGACAGATGCTTGTTTCATCTTTAATGTCTCCTTCTCTCCCTGCCTGCATTTAATCCATCAACAAATGTGGGTGAGTCCATCTTCAAAATACATACATGGGGTGAGATTTCATCCCATTTCATTGTGGCCAGTGCTGCCGCCCAGGCGAAGCCAACATGCTGTGCTACCTTAATGACGGTCATCGCCACCTGACTGTTCTCCCTGCTTCTGCCCTCCTGGTTAGCTCTGCTTGAAGGATCCAGAGCCATGTTTAAAATACAGAGTCAGACTATGTCACTTCTTTACCCAAAGCCCAGCCGGGGCTCCTGATGGCATTCAGAGTTAACTGTGCTGTTCCGTGACCTACAAGACTCTCTGTAATCCACCCTCCCCACCCCCTTATTCTGTGTCACTGTTCCTCAAACTTGGCACCTGTTCATACTCTTGTCTATGGTTTTCACATACTCCTTCCTCTGCCTGGATGCTCTTCTTTGGCACACCTGTTTGGGTCGCTTCCATAATTCTTACTAGAAGAATTATGGAAGAATTCTTTCCCCAAATGCCACCTCTCCAAAATGGTTTTGCCTTACACCCTTATATAAAATAGTTACACCCCTCACCCTTACATGTCAATATCTATTCCTTAATCCTTTTTTCCGGAATAGCATTGATCTCACCCTGGCAGAGTGTATGTCCCTTTCTCACTAGCAGGTGAGATCCCTGACGGCAGGATCTTTGTTCTGTTTACCATGGAATTCCCAATGCCTAGAGACATGTCTGGCAGACAGTAGGTGCTAAATACATACTCGTTGACTGAATGCTTGCTTGGTAGCAGTATGTCTTTGGTCTGACAGTGATCACCTACTTTCCTGTAGCAACTTAGTGGCCCTTCCCTTGGTTTCCATTGGATCATACCTCTGGTTACTTTAACTGATAGATAAAAAATGCACAAGGAGAAAGTTTCGTTACACAATATATCAAGGAAGGAGGAAGAATTTGTAAAAGTCATGTGCACAGTGTTTTGCATTAAATTGTAGAAGGAAAATATGGCCACTAGGGAGTAGCTGAAGATAACAGCCGTGATCATTGTTTTTTCTGGCACTTGTTTCTGAGTCTGTTTCCTCAAAATTGTAGTTTCTTCTTTTCTCCCCAAGGAATGTCAAAGAAAGTTTTAATCATATGACACTAAACAAAGCCCTTATCTCGTTTCTGCCACTAGGGTGAACCTGAATTTCCCGGCTACCCTGGTGCACAAGTAAGAAGATATCTTTTTGGCCCTGACATCTGGTATGCAACATGTATCGTTTGTTTGTCCTTTATTTTTCTTTACACTCATGGTTCTGCTTTTGATCCTATTAAGGGAGAAGATGGTGACCCAGGCCACCAAGGAGAGAAGGGGGCAAAGGGAACCAGAGGGAAGAGGGTAAGAACCAAAGGAATTTCCCCGTGTCTACAGAGGCCACATCGTGACTCACAGGACTCTGGGTTAATGGATTTTTTTTAGCAGGAAACCCATGTCTTCCTCAGAATATTCTACACCTCTGTTGGTCACTCCCCACTTAATGATAATTAATAAATTATCATTTATCATCTGAATGCAAATGAGCTCACCAAACCATAACACAGAAAATTCAAGTTGGAGTTTCAGTTATGCAGTATCAACTTTTTAAAGAAAAGCTTCAGGGATACCCTTGTCTTTGGTAGATCTAGGCATTATTTGAAAAATGATGGATTAGCTGCAGGACAAACATTACTGTTTCTTTAAGATTCTTCTAAGCCTTGACTTTCTCTTAGTTTTTCTAGGACTAGGCTCTTAAGAATGTGGCTGCCCTCTTGGTGTTCTTAGAGTCATGTTTCCTCTGTACTTTAGGGAGTCTACCATTAAAACCTTCATGTTTGGAAGATTCTGTCTTGAAGATCCACAATCACTGGCAGCCCTTCTTGGAAAAAGTAATTGGTGGATACCCAACACCTTGGAGTGCTTAGCTGATGGATAAGGGGCTTCCCTGGTGGCTTTCAGATGGTAAAGAATCTGCCTGCAATGTGGGAGACAGATCCTTGGAGATTGATCCTTGGGTTGGGAAGATCTCCTAGAGAAGTGAATGGCTACCCACTCTAGTATTCTTGCCTGGAGAATTCCATGGACAGAGGAGCCTGGCAGGCTACAGTCCATGGCATTGTAAAGAGTCAGACATGACTGAGTGACTAACACTTTCACATTAGAGAGTAAGGTCTTTAAGAACATGGACTAGGGTTCAGGGTAGAAAAGAAGAATGGAAAGAGAGTGTGTATTGTCTGGGCACCCGATGACTGGTATTTTCATACACTTGCAAGGACATAAAGAAAAATTTGATCTGTGTCTAACCAGACTTGCTGTTGGCTAATATTGTTGTTGTTCAGTCACCAAGTCATGTTTGACTCTTCATGACCACATGGACTGCAGTACTCCAGGCTTCCCTGCCCCTCACCATCTCCCAGACTTGCCCAAGTTCATGTCCATTGAATTGGTGATGCCACTCAACCATCTCATCCTCTGTTGCCTTCTTCTCCTTCTGCCTTCAATCTTTCCCAGCATCAGGGTTTTTTTTTCCAATGAGTCAGCTGTTTGCATCAGCTGGCCCAAGGACTGGAGCTTCAAACTTCAGCATCAGTCCCTCCTATGAATATTCAGGGTTGATTTCCTTTAAGATTGACTGGTTTGATCTTCTTGCTGTCCAGGGGACTCTCAGGAGTCTTCTCTAGCACCACAGTTTGATCGGAAGCATCAATTCTTCAGTGCTCTGCCTTCTTTATGGTCCTGCTCTCACTTCTGTACATGACTACTGGAAGGACCATAGCCTTGACTATACTGGCTAATATCACCTTGCTCAGTTAAACTTCTCTCTCTTGTTTAAAATTTAAAAAGATAAAGTGTCAGTTACATGCAGATAATTCAGTAGCAGTTCAAATACCTGTAAGATAACCAGCGAGTCCATGGACAGCATAGACTTCTTCTGAGACACTAAAGATCAGAAGCGAATAGGAACTTTTCCATTCTCTTGATGCCTGACCCTCAATACTCATTTCTTGCATTCATTTAATTATATGACCTGGAGTCTCAGCTGAGGACTGAGACATAGTTTAAGGCTCTGTTTGGAAGTATTTGTGTGAATGCACACACATTGACTGCAGTTAAATATGTAAAGTGGGGCCTCAAGTGGTTCTCACAAAGAGATACCTCCCCCCAGTCTCTATGTCCCACTCCACTAACTGGTCCACACAGACTCATTAGACCTTGTATATATGGACAACTTGGAATCTCAAAGTGGGTCTATTGGTCTTAATCAAGCTGTGTTCAAGGGGGATGCTTACTCCTTTGGTCTGGTCATTTTCAGGGTAATGCTGGACTTCCTGGATTTGCTGGAACTCCAGGTGACCCAGGCCCTCCAGGACCAGTGGTAATACAGACTTCTCCTTTCTTTTATTTGAAAGTAAAAGTGAATAAGGATTTGATGAGAGGCATCTCCAAGAAGAAATAAACGTTTAAAATGCACAGGAGAAGCTTTATAGGGAATAAGCCAAACTTGCTTTAGAGGACGTTAGCTTCAAGTCCTTACACAGTATCAGTTCAGTTCAGTCGCTCAGTCATGTCCGACTCTTTGCAACCCCATGAATCGCAGGCCTCCCTGTCCATCACAAACTCCTGGAATTTACTCAAACTCATGCCCATTGAGTTGGTGATACCATCCAGCCATCTCATCCTCTGTTGTCCCCTTCTCTTCCTGCCCCCAATCCCTCCCAGCATCAGGGTCTTTTCCAACGAGTCAACTCTTCGCATGAAGTGGCCAAAGTATTGGAGTTTCAGCTTCAGCATCAGTCCATAGTATTTATTAAATATAGATATTTTGACTTAAATGTGGGGCAGATGTTAGAGTGGCTGAAGATTCATGAATCTGTCTAAATGCAAAAACAATACATAAAGTTCACTGGAGAGTGAGTTTGTCCTTGTAAACAAGATGAGTGACAACATTTATGCAAAAACCAGGAAGAAATCCTAACAAAATATGACATTTATAAAATCTTTCCTGCATGGACAATGTTACAGGTCCACAGATACTTGTAAAATTCCCTGAAAGATCACTCAGTATGAAAGAGAAAAACTTGAGGTGGTTGTCATTTTGCCTTCTGCTTCATCCTGCGAGGCCAGACTGTCATCCATGAAGGAAGGTGCAGTGAGTCAGCAGTGGGTCGAACCCGGGATCTTCACTCCAGTTTAGTGTTTGCTGGAGAGGTGCACAAAAATCTCAAACATAGATTAAAAAATCTTAAAAGTAGAAGGACCACCATGCCCATTTTACAGATGAAGAAACAAAGGCTGAGGAGGTTATAGTGAACTGCAGGAAGTCACAACTGACTACCTCACAGAGTCCGAATGAGAACAGAGAACTTCAGAGTCCCAGGGTGGCTGGAGCCGGGTGGGTCTGTTGGGACGGTTTCCAGGGGAGACTTGTGTGTGCTCGAGAACAGATAGGGTGGTGGTGGGTGGGAGGAGAGGGAAAGGGGAGGGCTGGGGTCCACTTTAGCACTGCCTATCAGTGGTCCTGGAATCTCAAATGACCTTTTCCTGATTTTGATCCTCAACTGTGGCTTGCTCTCGAAATGATCTGGTCTCTTAAGGGTCTTTCTGTACCATCTCCCTGGGCACCCTGAACTCTGAGGTCTGGGACACCTCTCCTAGACACTCTGACTTGCTTCCTTAAGGAGTCAGACAGAACTTCAGGCCCAGAAGGGAGGCAAAGAGTGGTCTCTGTACCTTGGTAAACTTTCTCAAGTTCTCTTGCCAAGTCTTCAGAATAATGTGCTGGACTCCCAAAATCTTGCGTTTGAAACCCATTTCTGTCTTTTCCAGGGCATCAAGGGTCCCAAAGGTATGGTAGACATGATGGTAGGTGAAGATTTTTTTTTCATATTTTCAGGGATCTTTCTTATTTCTTCAGACATACAAAGCATAGTTATTTTGTATTCTCTGATTATTCCAGTATCTGAAATGGCTACAGAATCTCTTGTTTCTCCTGGGTGTGAAGATTTTATTTCTAAACTTTATTTTTTTTTAAACACAAAAATTTCCACCTTTGCAAGATAGAAATCTGTAAAAATTCTTTAGTTTCTCCTCTTGTAAGTTCTCTTGATATTTTAAAGTTTGTAGACTTTACTCCAGTTCAGTTTAGTTGCTCAGTCGTGTCCGGCTCTTTGTGACCCCATGAACCGCAGCACGCCAGACCTCCCTGTCCATCCCAACTCCCGGAGTCCACCCAAACCCATGTCCATTGAGTCAGTGATGCCATCCAACCATCTCATCCTCTGTCGTCCCCTTCTTCTGCCCTCAATCTTTCCCAGCATCAGGGTCTTTTCCAATGAGTCAGCTCTTCGCATCAGGTGGCCAAAGTGTTGGAGTTTCAGTCTCTTGATATTTTAAAGTTTATAGACTTCACTCTAGTTGGTTATAGCCAAATCAAGTAAAAGGAATAGAATAATATTTTAAACATTTAAACAATATTTTAAAGAGTGGAATAATATTTTAAATCTGGATGTTTTTGAGGAATATAGTTGGCATCAAAAGAAGACTTTGAGGCCTATTTGGGAAGATGCCCTGGAGAAGGGAAAGGCTACCCACTCCAGTATTCTGGCCTGGAGAATTCCATGGACTGTATAGTCCTTGGGGTCACAAAGAGTTGGACAGGACTGAGCGACTTTCACTTTCTTTCACTTTTCACCCCTGTGCAAAAAACAAACAAGTCTTTTTTGTGAAGCTCAAAAATTGCTTATTTGGTATTCATCTTTCTCTTTTTGACTCACTTCACTCTTTAACATATATATACAGAATCTAGAAAAATGGTACTGAAGAATTTATTTACAGGGCAACAATGGAGAAACAGTCATAGAGAACAGACTTATGGACATGGGGAGAGGGGAGGAGAGGGTGAGATGTATGGAAAGAGTAATGTGGAAACTTACGTTGCCATATGTAAATAGACAGCCAATGGGAATTTTCTGTCTGGCTCCCGGAAACCCAAACAGGGGCCCTGTATCAACCTAAAGGGGTGGGATGGGGAGGGAGGTTCAAAAGAGAGGGGATATGTGTCTACCTGTGACTGATTCATGTTGAGGTTTGACAGAAAACAGCAAAATTCTGTAAAGCAACTGTCCTTTAATAAAAAATAAATTAATTTAAAAACTTGCTTATAGAGTTTTTATAAGCCAACACATAGTATAATACAGGCCACTGTGTCTTATGGCGCCCCTGAAAAGGATTTCAGCCTTATGATTATTTTTCATGTCCCAAGTGCAAAAGTACAGTGAGGGGAGGTAGGGAAGGGCGTGGAGCAACTGAGGAGGAGAAAGTACTGGGGTCGATTGGAGAAGAGGACAGAGCAGAGAGGAAGGGGTCAAGGGAGCCTGAAGGGTTCTAGGGGAGGTGCTGGGGGTAGAATGTCTTGCCTGTCACTCTGAAGAAATGTTACAGGAGTCACTAATGTAGAGACCCAAGAACTGAAGGCATTTCTCTGCCTTTTGTGCTGAGATTCCTGGATTAACCTTCTTCAAAATCAGATTTGATTCCATTCCTTTGTGAAGCAGATTTAAAAAAAAAGAAGAGTTTTCCTTATCTACCTATCTCTAATAATATGGGCAGTGTATTATATATAAAATATTTAAAATATCCACTGGATCCAGAAATATAACTTCTGGAAAGTTTCATCTGCTGTGACAAATTTGGGGTTTTCTGCTGTGGATTAAAAAGCGTCAGATAGGCACTGATTCCTTATAAGCTTTCTAAGTCACGAGGGTGAGGAGGAATATGCTTCAAATTAAATCCTCTTTATTTTACCATCTTTCTAACAGCCTTGTGAAATCATCAAGTTCGCCCGTGAAAATTGCCGTAAGTTGTTAGAAAGGCTCGAAAGGAGACAGCGCTGTGAAGTGGGGATGGAACATGCTTTGGGAGCATAAGTCACCCGGGATTTGCAGAGGCATGGTCCATCCTGGAAGGGTCTTATAATTTATAATACATTCGGCTCAGTTCCCCCTTGGGTAAGTAACCTTCTTCAACATGATCTCAGAAATGAAGTGGATGATATGGAGAACAGTATGGAGGTTCCTTAAAGAACTAAAAGCAGAGCCACCACACTATCCTGCAATTCCACTCCTGGGTGTGTATCTGGCGAAAACCATAATTAAAAAAAATACATGCACCAGTGTTCATTGCAGTAATATTTACAATAGTCAAGACATGGAAGCAACCTAAATGTCCATTGAGAGATGAATGGATAAAAAAGAATGTGGTATTATAGTGAAGTGGTCATATTAAGTTAAGTAAGTCAGACAGAGAAAGACAAATCTCATATGATATCCCTTATGTGTGGCATCTAAGAAAAAAAGTTATAAATGAACTTATTTACAAAATAAAAATAAAGCCACAAACATATGAAACAAACTTATGGTTACCGAAGGGGAAATGGGGAGGAACAAATTAGGAATTTGGGATTAATATACTGGCTCCAATGGTAAAGGGTCTGCTTGCAATGCAGGAGACCCAGGTTCGACCCCTGGGTTGGGAAGATCCACTGGAGAAGGAAATGGCAACCCACTCCAGTACTCTTGCCTGGAAAATCCCATGGACAGAGGAGCCTGGTAGGCTATAGTCCATGGGGCCGCAAGGAGTCGGACACGACTGAGCGACTTCACTTCACTTCATATATAAAATAGATAACCAACAAAGACCTACCGTATATAGCACAGGGAACTATACTCAATATTTTGTAATAACCTACAAGGGAAAAACATGAAAAAGAATATATATACACATGTGTGTATAACCGAATTACTTTGTTGTACACCTGAAATGAACATGACATTATAAATAAACCATACTTCAATAAAATGAGATTAAAACAAATGAAATGGACAAAAGGCATGCTATCTCAACAGCGAAGAATCATTCCACTACAGCATGGCCCCTCACACAATGGTAATTGCATACCTGCCTTTCTTGGTGCTTCTTAACACACAACAGGCAAAGAGAAGCTCTGTTCTTTGATTTCATCCATTTAAACAAGGGAGATCAACAATGAGCCTTCAGTAACTAATGGACCCTTTTAAGTTGACATTTGGGTTTTAAAAATGGAACTATGAATCATCAGATCTGAAGTAATGTTTGTCATATTCCCAGATTGAAATTCATTGACCGTCTTCAATGTACTCCAGGATACTTGCACTCCACAATATCCACTGGCGATAGGAAGTGAGCATTGACGTGGCAAGTGGCTTAGTTTGGGTTTTCTCCAAAACCATCTCACCCCTCTTACACTAATTCTCCCATGTTCTGTCCCTTCCCATTCAGTTGCTGTTCAGAAAGATTCTGAATTTTTTTCTCCTAGAAATCATAAAAAATAATACTATTATCTTGACCACAAAGGAAAAGAGTTTCAAAGTTAAAAGTGAAACTCCTTTTACATTCAAAAGCATTGTGAAGTAAAAAATAAACAGAAAAAACAAGGGAAAACATATGCAATATAAGCCAGGAACCCAGGGAAATGCCCTAACTTCCTTACTCTATCATGTTGAAATATATAAAATCACTGCTACTCAATCATTTTCATCTACAAAAACAGACATTTCATAATTTGCTAAACCTGAGTGTAAAAAACTCTTTTAGATTGAAAATGGGTCAACCACATGAATGGAAGACTCAGGAAAGAAAAATTATAATATACCTGTAACAATGATTGACTTCATAAGCAGTCAAAGAATACAAATTAAAATATCTTTTGTTTCAAATTGGAAATATTTTTAAGATGAGAAAAAAGTCCCTATCCAAGGTTGAGAAATGTAGGCATGTCAATTGGCACAACTTTTCTGAAAAGCCACTGGACAACATATTTATCAAAAGCCATAATTGTAGAGACTTATTTGGGGCTGTAATTGGACAGATATGCAAGGTTCAAGTATTCTCATTACAAAGGGATGTTGGCATGAGACATCATAGTTCTCCAGATTATATTGCTCTAAATTTATTGATGGAAGGAATAGATGTTCATCATATATGAAGTGAAAAAAGATTCAGTATAAAACATATCATAAGCTCCAAGTCTTATAAAATAAAACAAAGCAAAGCATGTGTTGTTGTTGTTTAATTGTGTCTGACTCTTTGCGACCCCATGGACTGTAGCCTGCCAGGCTCCTCTGTCCATGGGATTTCCCAATCAAGAATACTGGAGTGGGTTGCCATTTCCTTCTCCAGGAATCTTCCTGACCCAGGGATTGAACTCGAGTCTCCTGCATTGGCAGGTGGATTCTTTACTGCTAAGGCACCATGGCAGCCCCAAACAAATTATACATATATACACATGTATATGATAAAGTAAGGGTGATTTTAATTTTTGTTTTCTAGTATCTTCCATAAAAATACATTGCGTGTGTACACACATTTATACATAATACATGCAACATATTAATAATTGTTATTAATAATATATTAATAAATAACACATTAATAAACAATAATATAGTATCAATACTTGAGCTTCACTAGTGTCTCAGAGAGTAAAGAATCTGCCTCAATGTGGGAGACCCAGGTTTGATTCCTGGGTCAGAAGATCCCATGGAGAAGGGCATGGCAACCCACTCCAGTATTCTTGCCTGGAGAATCCCATGGACAGAGGAGCCTGGTGGGCTACAGTCCGTAGAGTCGCAGAGAGTCAGACATGACTGAGCAACTAACACACACAATATTAATACTTAATTACTAATATTACTATGTTTTGCTATATATATGGTTTAAGATAGGTGTGTATATACATATGTGTGTGTGTGTATAGTTTCCGAGTAGCTCAATGTATTATATTTAAGTTCAGTACAGTGTGACTCAGCACTCAAAAGCAAGGACACAAACATAGTTCTTGATCAGAGCCTGAGACAGTTCAGTCTGGAGTTGGTGGAGTGTACAGGCTCTTTATTATATCATATATATTATAATAATATAAATTTTCCTATTCTGGCATTGGGGCGGGGATGCCGTTTCCCATATCACCTCATGACCCAAGATGTCTGTCAATCTTCAGCCAGTAGGTAAAGGAAAGGAAAAGTATACTTTTTTGGAGTAAGATGCTATCCCACTGAGAAATGTAGCCTTTGTTGCAGGCAGCCACACACCCAGTCAGAGACTGGGGTTCTTTCACTATGGGCAAAAGTGGGGAGTGGGTATTGGAGAGCAAGCTGAGGTCTCTGCCACACTCAGGCGGGAGTCACAGAGGCTTGAATTTCTCAGAGGAGATGGTTTTCATATTGATGCTGGCAAACATGTCTTTGCCTATGTCAATTAACAATGTCCTCTTTTCTCTCCCAAATCATTTCCCTTCCAGCGTGTTCAGCAGGTAAATAACATTTGTTAATATTCGTTCTGGCCTTCACCCATGTCTGGGCGTTTCCAAATGCCAGGTGTTCCCGACCGAGGTGGTCTTCACCTTGGACATGTCAGATGACGTCTCCCAGTTGGATTTTGAGAGGGTGAGAGACATTTTACTGTCTCTGCTGATGAAGATGGAAATCAGTAGGAGTAACTGCCCCACGGGTGCCCGGGTGGCCACTGTCTCCTACAGCAATGGAACCAGTTACCTGGTTCGCCTCTCTGATCGCAAGGGGAGGCCCGCGCTCCTGCAGGCGGTCAGGGGGCTCTCGCCGGCAGGCTCATCTGGCAGCAGGCACCTTGGGGACGCCGTGAGGTTTGTGGCTAGACACGTATTCAAGCGCGTGTGTGCAGGCCCTCTTCTGAGGAAGGTGGCCGTGTTCTTCCAGGCAGGCTGGACCCGGGATGCAGGTTCTATCAGCACTGCCATGCTGGAGCTCAGCCTGTTGGACATCACTTCTGTGGTCATCACCTTCACGGAGGACCACAACCTCCCGGATGCCCTGCTGGTGAGTGGGGGACTGAGGCTGGGCAGGGGTCCAGGGGTTAGTGCTTAGCATGTGGGGAGTGAGAGCTGGTCAGAGGAAGAATTCTCCAGAAACTGATGTATATGTGTGTGGGGGAGACAGGTGCAGGGATGTCTCATTACAGACTCGGCTGCCAGTGTTACTGCTGGTAGCCAGTGGCCATCCTTGAGTATATACTCCATGCCATGTGCCTTTTAAAGAGTCTTACTGAATTCCCCTCAAACTCTATAAGGTAGATGTCATTGTAGAACTCCTTTTCAGAGTTAAGAATACTGAGGCTTAGACAGGTTAAGTATGTCTTCAAAGGTCAAATATCTTGTTAGGTGCAGGCTGATTTTTATCTAACTTGAGAGCCTGTGCTTACCCACTCTGCTAACCTGTATGATGAGGCAGGGGACAGGGCAGGCAGTCCACAGACTGTAATTTATCTTCTCTATTTTACTTGGGGTATAAAACCCATGGGGGCTTCCCTGGTGGCTCAGTGGTAGAGAATCTGCCTGCTAATGCAGGAGACGCAGGTTCAATCCCTGAGTTGGGAAGATCCCTGGAGGAGGAAATGGCAACCCACTCCAGTATTCTTGCCTGGGAAATCCCATGGATAGAGGAGCCTGGTGGGCTACAGTCCATGGGATTGCAAAAGATTTGGGCGTGACTAAGTACTCAGCACATGCACTCTTAAAATCCATATCCATATACAAAGTGGATAAGGGGTGCTTATTTTAAGGATGCAGCAAGATGGATTTTCATATGTGTTAAAAGCCCAATGACGAAGACATAGTTCAAGATAACTGAATACTTCAGGCATTCTGTATGTTTCCTCCTATGACCTTTCCAGCTTCTGTCACCATTGAATGGTTTCATCTGATCTGGTCCTTTGTGCAGATGGAATCTGACAGCATGTCTCTCTTTGTATCTGGCTTCTTTCACTCAACTTACTGTCTGTTCTCTTGTTCATCCATATAGTTTAATTTTTTATTGAGTAATTTTTTAAACCTAAAGTTCTCTAGTGTTGTATGTATATAGCACATTTTATTTTTTGAAATTGAAAGATAGTTGATTTATAGTTTTGTGTTTCAGGTATATAGCTGATTCATACATATATATATATATATATATATATATATATATGAATATGCATATCATATATATATATGTATATGAGTCTTTTTCAGATTCTTTTCCATTATAGATTGCCCCAAGGTGTTGAATATAATTCCCTGGCTATACAGTGGATCTTTGTTGTTTATTTGTCTTATATACAGTAGTGTGCATATGCTAATCCCAAACTCCTAACTTATCCCTCCTTCCTTTCTCCCCTTTGGTAACCATATTTTAGTCTTCTACATGTACCACAATGTATTCATCGATCTAGTCTCTAAACTTTACCTTTTAACTAAAACCCATGTAAAACCTTCTTATGGGACATCTGGGATGATTTATAAGAATGAAAGACGATTTCCTTCTTCAGTGATTTCAATAGGCTGATGCATATAAGTTGGAGCTATGTTCCATTGTCAATATTCAACTGTTTCTGACCTGCAAAAATGGAAATGTCATATGGTTCAATATAATTGCTAAAAATGTCATCTGTACTAGACTCTTTAGCTTTCTCTGAAGGTTGGGTGTGCAGTTTGTGTGGTAGGTGAGAGATTTTGTTGACATAGCTGTGAACATACTTCTAGGAATCAATAGGTAAAATTGTGACAGCTTGTGAACTGTTGAGAATGATGGACAAAATATCTTTAGTTTTCAGAAATTAAGTTAAGATACTGAGGATTAGTCCCTCTTGCCTCCCAGGATGTCTGGGCAGGAATGGGTAAGGGATGGTGGCAACTCTCAGTAACTGCCTTGAATCGATTAGTAAAGACAGAGTGAGACAAGTTGTTCTTGTTCAGTCACTAAGTTGTGTCCAACTCTTTGCTACCCCATGGACTGCAGCACACCAGGCTTCCCTGTCTTCCACTACCTCCCAGAATTTGCTCAAGTTCATGTCCATTGAAAGTGAAGAGGAAATAAAGAGCCTTTTGATGAAAGTGAAAGAGGAGAGTGAAAAAGTTGGCTTAAAGCTCAACATTCAGAAAACTAAGATCATGGCATCTGGTCCCATCACTTCATGGCAAATAGATGGGGAAACAGTGGCTGACTTTATATTTTGGGCTCCCAAATCACTGCAGATGGTGATTGCAGCCATGAAATTAAAAGATGCTTACTCTTTGGAAGGAAACTTATGACCAACCTAGACAGCATATTAAAAAGCAGAGACATTACTTTGCCAACAAAGATCTGTCTAGTCAAGGCTATGGTTTTTCCAGTGGTCATGTATGGATGTGAGACATACATACATTGGACCATAAAGACAGTTGAGTGCTGAAAAATTGATGCTTTTGAACTGTGGTGTTGGAGAAGACTCTTGAGAGTCCCTTGGACTACAAGGAGATCCAACCAGTCCATCCTAGAGGACATCAGTCCTGGGTGTTCATTGGAAGGACTGATGCTGAAGCTGAAACTCTAGTATTTTGGCCACCTGATGCAAAGAGCTGACTCATTGGAAAAGACCCTGATGGTGGGAAAGATTGAGGGCAGGAGGAGAAGGGGACAACAGAGGATGACATGGTTGGATGGCTTCACCGACTCAATGGACATGGGTTTGGGTAGGCTCCGGGAGTTGGTGATGGACAGGGAGGCCTGGTATGCTGCGGTTCATGGGGTTGCAAAGAGTCGGACATGACTGAGCGACTGAACTGAATTGATGTCCATTGACTCAGTGATGCCATCCAACCATCTTATCCTCTGCTGCCCTCTTCTCCTTTTGTCTTCAATCTTTCCCAGCATCAGGGTCTTTTCCAATGAGTCAGCTCTTCATATCAGATGGCCAAAATATAGGAGCTTCAGCTTTAATATCAGTTCTTCCAATGAACATTGGGGGCTGATTTCCTTTCAGATTGATGAGTTTGATCTCCTTGCAGTTCAAGGGACTTTCGAGAGTCTTCTCCAGCACCACAATTCAAAAGCATCAATTTTTTGTTGCTCAGCCTTCTTTATTGTCCAACTCTCACATCCATAAGTGACTGCTCTAAAAACCATAGCTTTGACTGTACGGACCTTTGTTGGCAAAGTTATGTCTTTGCTTTTTAATATGCTGTGTAGGTTTGTCATAGCTTTCCTTCCAAGAAGGAAGCTTCTTCTAATTTCATGGCTGCAGTCACCATCTACAGTGATTTTGGAGCCCATGAAAAGAAATCAGTCACTGTTTCCATTTTCCCCTTCTAGTTGCCATGAGGAGATGGGACCAGATGCCTTGACCTTAGATTTTTTTAATGTTGAGTTTTAAGGCAGCTTTTTCACTCCCCTCATCAGGAGGCTCTTTAGTTCCTGTTTGCTTTCTGCTGTAAGAGTGGTATCATCTGCATATCTGATGTTAATATTTCTCCCAGCAATCTTGATTCCAGCTTGTGATTCATCCAGCCCAGCATTTCCCATGATGTACTCTGTATGTAAGTTAAATAATCTACAGCCTTATCAAGGTCCTTTCCCAATTTTGAACCAATCAGTTGTTCCATGTAAGTTTCTAACTGTTGCTTCTCGACCTGCATATAGGTTTCTCAAGAGATAGGTAAGGTGGTCTGGTATTCCCATCTCTTGAAGAGTTTTCCACAGTTTGTTGTGATCCACATAGTCAAAGGCTTTCTCCTAGTCAATGAAGCAGAAGTAGATGTTTTCCTGGAACTCTCTTGCTTCCTGTATGATCCAACAAATGTTGGCAATTTGATCTCTGGTTCCTTTGTCTTATCTAAACCCAGGTTGTGTATCTGGAAGTTCTCAGTATATATACTTCTGAAGCTTAGCTTAAAGGATTTTTAACATAACCTTGCTAGCATGGGGAATGAGTGCAATTGCCCAATAGTTTGAATATTCTTTGACACTGCCCTCCTTTGTGGTTGGAATGAAAACTGACCTTTTCCAGTCCAGTGGACACTGCCGAGTTTTCTAAATTTGCTGACATATTGAGTGCAGCACTTTAACAACATCTTCTTTTAGGATTTTAAATAGCTTAGCTGAGATTCCATCACCTCTACTAGCTTTGTTCATAGTAATGTTTCATAAGGCCCACTTGACTTTACATTCCAGGATGTCTGACTCTAGGTGCGTGACCATACCACCCTGGTTATCCCAGTCATTCAGACCTTTTTTGTATTGTTCTTCTGTGTATTTTTGCCACCTCTTCTTAATCTCTGTTAGGTTTTTACTGTTTTTGTCCTTTATCATGCCCATCCTTGCATGAAATGTACCCTTGATATCTCCAATTCTCTTGAAGAGATCTCTATTCTATTGTTTTCCTCTATTTCTTTGCATTGTTCATTGAACAAGGCCTTCTTATCTCTCCTTGCTTTTCTCTGGAACTCTGCATTCTGTTGGGTATATCTTTCCTTTTCTCCCTTGTTTTTGCTTCTCTTCTTTTCTCAGGTGTTTGTAAAGTCTCCTCAGACAACCACTTTGCCTTCTTGCATTTCTTTTGCTTTGGGATGGTTTTGGTCACCACCTCCTGGACAATGTTAGGAACCTGTTTCCATAGTTCTTTAGGCACTCTGTCTGCCAAATCTAGTCATTTTAATCTGTTTATCACCTCCACTGTATAATCATAAGAAATTTGATTTAGGTAATACATGAATAGCATAGTGGTTTTCCCTACTTTCTTCAACTTAAGCCTGAATTTTGCAACAAGGAGCTCATGAAATGAGTCACCGTCAGCTCCAAGTCTTGTTTTTGCTGACTGTATAGAGCTTCTCCATCTTTGGCTGCAAAGAATATAATTAATCTGATTTTGGTATTGACCATCTGGTAATGTCTATGTGTAGAGTCATCTCTTGTATTGGAAGAAGGTGTGGGAAAGGGATTGTTGGGAAGGATTTGTTGTTGTTGGAAAATGGTGTTTATTATGACCAGAGCATGTTTTTGGCGTGGTTCTCCCCTTCATGTATCACAGCCTTGAAGTGGTGAAGGGGCTTGCATAATTCAATGAAGCTATGAGTCGATGCCATTCAGGGTCACCCAAGATGGATGGGTCATAGTGGAGAATTCTGACAAAATATGATTTTCTGGAGGAGGGAAATGCAACCACTCGAGTATTCCTGCTGCAAGAACCCCATGAAGAGTACACGAAGACGAAAAGATGTCACACTGAAAGAAGAATTCCCCAGGTCAGAAGGTGCCCAACATGCTACTGTGGAAGAGGGGAGGACAGTTACTAATAGCTCCAGGAAGAATGAAGCCAGTGGGTCAAAGAGCAAATGACACTCAGTTGTGGAGGTGTCTGGTGGTGAAAGTTAAGTCTGTTGCTCTAAAGAACAACATTGCATAGGGACCTGGAATGTTAGGTCCATGAATCAAGGTAAGCCGGACATGGTTAAGTAGGATATGGCAAGAGTGAACATTGGCATCTTAGGAATCAGTGAATTAAAATGCCTTTTTGTACTGTTCATGGGGTTATTGCAGCAACCAGTGAACTAAGATGGATGAGTATGGACGAATTTAATTCAGATGACCATTATGTCTGCTACTGTGGGCAAGAATCTCTTAGAATAAATGGAGTAGCCCTCATAGTCAATGAAAGAGTCCAAAATGCAGTGCCTTAGTTCAGTGTCAAAAAAGACAGAATGATCCTGGTTCATTTCCAGAGTAAACCATTCAATACCACAGTAATCCAAGTCTATGCCCCAACCATCGATGCCGAAGAAGCTGAAGTTGACCAGTTCCATGAAGACCTACAAAACCTTCTATAACTAACACCAAAAAATATGTCCTTTTCATCATAGAGGATTGGAATGCAAAAGTAGAAAGTCAAGAGATACCCAGAGTAACAGGCAAATTTGGCCTTGGAGCACAAAATGAAGCAAGAAAAAGGCAAAAAGAATTTTTCCAAGAGACAAGTTATGCCTTATTATTTTTATTTTTATTGAAGTATAATTGACTTAACAATATTTTACTGGCTTCAAGTGTGTACAACATAGTGATTCAATATTTTTATACATTACAAAATGATCACCACAGTAAGTCTAGTCATGATATGTCACCATGAAAGATATTGCATAGTTACTATCTTCCCCATACTCTACATTTCATACCTGTGAGTCATTTACTTTGTAATGGGAAGTTTGTACGTCTTAACCTCCCTCACCGACTTCTCTCATCCCCCTACACACCCCTCTCTGGCAACCACCTGTTTGTTTTCTGTATCTACAAGTCTTTCTGTTTTGTTACATTTGTTCATTTGTTAGATTCCACACATGAGTGAAATCAGGTTGTAATTTGTTTCTCCATCTGATTTAGTTCACTTAGCATAATACCATCTAGGTCTGTCCATGTTGTTGTCACATATGGCAAGATTTCATTCTGTTTATGACTGATAGCTCATTGTGTGCATGTGTATACATATCTCTCTCTATGTGTGTGTGTGTATGTGTATATATATATATCTGTATGTGTGTGTGTGTGTGCATGCGCATGCAATGTGTTCAGTCACTCAATCGTGTCTGACTCTTTGTGACACCATGGACTGTAGCCCACAAGGTTCTTCTGTCCATGATGTTTTCTTATCAAGAATACTGGAATGGATTGCTATTTCCTACTCCAGGGAATCTTCCCAACCCAGGAATTGAATCCGTGTTTCTTGTACCTCCTGCATGGGCAGGCAGATTCTTCACCATTGTGCCACCTGGGAAGCCTATATATGTATATAGTCCCCTCTGTCCACGGATATATATGAAAGTGTGAAAGGGAAAGTGTTAGTCACTCAGTTATGTCCAGCTCTTTGTGACCTCATGGACTGTAGCCTGCCTGCCAGGCTCTTCTGTCCATGGAACTCTCCAGGCAAGACTACTAGAGTGGGTAGCCATTTTCTTCTCCAGGGGATCTTCCTGACCCAGGGATTGAACCTGGGTCTCCTGTATTGCAGGCAGATTCTTTACCCTCTGAGCCACCAGGGAAGACACACACACACATACACACACACGACATCTTTTTTATTCATTCATCTGTTGAGGGATACTTGGGTTGCTTCCATTTCATAGCTGTTGTAAATAATGCTGCCACGAACACAAGTGTGCATGTATCTTTTGTATCTGTATTTTGTTCTGTTTGGGTAAAAACCCAGAAGTGAAATTGCTGGATCATATGGTAGTTGTATTTTTAGTTTTTGAGGAACCACTATACTGATTCCACAGTAGCTGCACCTGTTTACATTCTCACCAACAGTGCATGAGGCTTCCCTTTTCTCCACATCTTCACCAATGACTGTTCTTTTTTTGACGATACCATTCTGACAGGTATGAAATGACGTTTCATTGTGGTTTTGATTTCCCTGGTGATTAGTGATGTTGAGCATCTTTTCATGTATCTTTTCATACGTGGCCATCTGTATGTTTTTGGAAAAATATTCAGGTCCTCTGCCCATTTTGTAGTCAGGTTGTTTTTTCAATGCTGAGTCATATGCATTCTTTCTATACTCATTGGATATACGATTTGCAGATATATTCTCCCCTTCAGTGGTCTGCCTTTTATTTCTGTTGATAGTTTCCTTCACTGTGCAAAAGCTTTTTATTTCACTGCCAGCTGAAAGGTACTTGCATCTCAGTTCTATCCTTTTTTGTTGTTGTTGTTGTTCCACTCTCCTCTTCATTCCTTAGACATATTCTTGTCCCAAGATGCTGAGGAATCACTCTGTGCCTTAAATTTAACATTTAGGAAGGATGTTAAGCAGTACTTGCTAGCTCAAATGTAGCGAATGACCTTGTTTCTGGTGACATTGGCAAGGAGATAAACCATAAAAACAATAATCACATCCTCAGAGCCTTTTAGAAAATCCTCATTTCTTCACAACTGGGCAGATTGCATCCCATAACCTCCCCCACTCTGTGCTTTATCCTTTGTGGAATTGAGTTAGGAGAGTGAGAATATCCTGTAATTTTCCTTCTGAATCATCTGCCTGAGGGCTCCCTGTGGTGATCTGTGGGGCTTTTTGTCTTTCATCTCTATGTTATTTTATTTTTTAGAATAACTTATTATTCTAATGCTTCTCAAAAAATGATGGTTGTTCAATTTAAAATGATTGTCTTAACTGATCCCCTAATTTCTCAGTCCATTTAAACATGCTTGGAAGTTGTGGGGCATGTTGGCAAGATTTCTTAAGCCATCCATTTTATCAACCTGAGCTCTAAATAAAGCAGTATTATAACACTTGGGCTATTTGTGTCGAATCCCATTAAGAACTGTCCAGTTGTCTTGTGTCCTAAAACATAAGACTTAATTTGCACCCCCTTTTAAAGTCTAAAAATGGAGCATTACAGGGGAAATGCAACTTGTGTGCCTCATTTTAAATTTCATTTTTCTTTATGAAAAATCTAGCATTTGTTCCTTTGAAACAATAGCTTTTAAAATAGCTCACATTTATTGATCCAGGTGCTATTCAAAGATCTTCCCATGTATAGATTCATTTAATCCTTACAACAATTCAAATAGATAACTGATGTTTTTTCAGATGATAAAACTGAGGCACAGAGAAGAAAATAAGTTTCTCAGGGTCTGGAATCCCCATTCACAATGAGATTTTAATCCAAAAGTCAAAAATAGGAAAATAAGATAATCGAGAAGTTCTCAGCTCCTCCTGCATATTAATTAGTTTTATCTATACAAGAGAAGGAAATGGCACCCACTCCAGTATTCTTGTCTGAAGAATCCCATGGACAAAGGAGCCTGGTGGGCTACAGTCCATGGGGTCACAAAGAGTCAGACTGAGTAACACACACACACATACAAGAATACTGTGAGAAAGATTGATGAACTGGCTCTATTTCTCTTTCTGTGTATTGCTCTTAAAAAAAAATTCCTAAGAATTGGCTATCATGGAGACAAAAGCCATTAGCTGTAGAAGATGAAAATATTAACAGGAAGGCCAAAGGGATTTGGTGGGGCGGGGGGTGGGGTGTAATTTAAAAATGGTATAATTTAGAAGTCAGAAAAGTTGCAGGAGGACATTCATCTTCTTTTTTTTTTTTCTGAAGGATCTGCTGGGTTGTCCAGACACACACCCAGAGGCCATGGATGACCTGTTGCTGAGGCCCTGTGGGCTGCTGGTTTTGACTAGATTGTTACCACCCAAGAGGGACCACCAGGATCAGAAGCCAAGGACAGGAATTAAGCAGTGAGGCTTTAAACTCCGGCTTTGCCCCTTGTGTAACCTGGACATGTGATTTGTCAGTGGTGCTTCAATTTAGTCACATGTGGAATGGGGATAAACTCACAGATTTGCTGTGAGAGCTATAAGAGGTAGTGTTTACAGGGACATCCAACACTTTCTGTGTATACAGAATGCAGGCCATTGTTACTGCTGTCTCCTCAAGGGCATTCATTACCAGTGCGCCTTTGCCTAGTAACTGCATGTGAAATTGGAAAGCTTCCATTTATTTATAGCACCTGGGAAGTTCCAGCCACCATGCTATATGCTTTTTGTGCCTTGTCATCATCATTCCACACTCCCCAAGGTGTGTTCACGGGACTAGCAACCTATCAGGCTTACCCAGGTTTGCAAGAAATGCCAAATCTTAACCTTTCTCCCTGACCCAGTCCATCAGGCTCTGTATCTTTAATGAGATCCCCTCATGGTTTCCATGAATGGTAGAGTCTGAGGGGTCTTGGGCTGATCCTCATACTAATCCTGCAAGTTAATTATGATAAAACATTTCCCAGAGGAAGTGAGGGAAGGTCAGAGCTGAACTGACTTGTTCTAAATGACACAGTCTTGAATCCGCACCCTGGAGGTCTGATTCCCGGGTTCCTCTCTGTCACTCAACACCCCCAATCCAAGGTCGGCTCCCAGCATTTGCTGGGATGTCCAGGAAGAGCCAGCAGCTTCATGGCATTCCTGGTGGGGCCATGTCTCCTGCCTGGAGCTGAAACGAGATGCCAGATGGTTTCTAACTCTGCCTTCCTGGGGTCCCATCATCCCTTCCTCAGCCCACGGTGACTCCTGCTTCTTAGCACTTGCTTCCTTCCCCTCTTCTCCCATCTGCCCGAGCCAAGAGCCTCCTCCAGCTCATTCCCAGGAAACAGCATTGTCCTGTGGCCTCTGGGAACTCAGCTCAAAAGCAGTCAAGAATTGATTTGAACCTTGTGGGTTTCTTGAGCTCAGGGCCCACAGAGTGTTCTTTAATGCTGGGGTCTGAGGTTTGAAGGTTGTCTGTATCCTTCAAGAATGTTATCTATTTTAAAAAAAGAGAAAGTTTATGCAAATCCCCGTGCTTTATCCTTTCCCGCCCCTCCCCCATGCACTATGTCTTTCAGTTCAGTTCAGTTCAGTCCCTCAGTCGTGTCCGACTCTTTGCAACCCCATGGACTGCAGCACGCCAGGCCTCCCTGTCCATCACCAACTCCCGTAGTTTACCTGTCTTTAAAGAGGAGAGTGGGAAAGTTGGCTTAAAGCTCAACATTCAGAAAACTAAGATCATGGCATCTGGTCCCACCACTTCATGGCAAACAGATTGGGAAACAGTGGAAACAGTGTCAGACTTTATTTTTTTGGGCTCCCAAATCACTGCAGATGGTGATTGCAGCCATGAAATTAAAAGACGCTTACTCCTTGGAAGGAAAGTTATGACCAACCTAGATAGCATATTAAAGAGCAGAGACATTACTTTGCCAACAAAGGTCCGTCTAGTCAAGGCTATGGTTTTTCTAGTGGTCATGTATGGATGTGAGAGTTGGACTGTGAAGAAAGCTGAGCACAGAAGAATTGATGGTTTTGAACTGTGGTGTTGGAGAAAACTCTTGAGAGTCCCTTGGACTGCAAGGAGATCCAACCAGTCCATCCTAAAGGAGATCAGTCCTGGGTGTTCATTGGAAGGACTGATGCTGAAGCTGAAACTCAAGTACTTTGGCCACCTCATGCGAAGAGTTGACTCATTGCAAAAGACCCTGATGGCTGGGAGGGATTGGGGGCAGGAGCATCACGTAGCTTGTGTTTCATGCTCCTTGTTGGTGAGATTTCCTTCTCTGGTGCTGAGGGGTGTCTGCAGTGGGGATCATGGAGCCAGGTTCCTCTTTTCACGTTGACATTCCCTCCCACAGGATCTCTCTGCTTGAGCCTTCTTCAGAATCATCTTGTCTACCTTACCAGCGACTGTGCCAGCAAGCCCGAAGTCAAAGTAATGAGATGTTAATGAATAACAGCTAGATGCGGGTAAGTCTAAAGTGAATCAGAGTTCCCCATACACCTCCACTGTGTCTTTGTGTACTTGTTCCCACAATTTGATCTTTGCAAGAATAGTAAAAAATTTTAAGTGTTATCATAAAAGCATTCTTCCTTGGAGTTTAAAAAAAGATAAAAGTTTTGTAGTGATTCCAATTCAGTTGGATTTGGTTGTTCTCCAGCCAGCAGAACAGCAGATGGAGGAGTTCAGCTGCTGTGAGCAGAAAGTTAACACCGTGTTTCGAACAAGGCGGATGCAGAGGACACTAATGAAGAACCAGGCTGTGTTGAGACAGGAAGAAACCTCAGCAGCATTGACTCCTACCCCAAATTCTGTTGTTGAGGAAATAGGCCAAAGGCTTGTCCAAGGCCACCCAGCCAATTCTGGCAAACCAAGGACTAGGACCTGAGTTCCTGACACCTAGTTCCATTGATGTTGCCTAGAACTTTTCCTGTGAACCTTTCCTTTATAATTAATGCAAACTTGAGGGTATGCTTGAATTTATTTGAAGTCTTTCATACTACCTCTAAAAGTCTCATCAATTTTGCATTTTATAAGACACTTTAACAATGTTTCCCATGATTTAAACATAATATTCCCCAGGTTAGCCTTTCCCCACAACTCTTGGAGGAAAGTCCACGCTCCCAGTGTGACCCCAGACTTCTCATATCTGCTGGAACACTGCTGTGGATCCTTGTCTCAGAAGCCTTCCAAGCTGCCTCACGTGGTTTCCAGGAAAACTGTTAATGTGCTACATCCATGCCGACACTGTTGTCTCTAATGCTTGGTGATTTATTACACCCACTTTAGTTTGGTTGACACTGATCTGATGACCATGTGGGATGGATCTGAATGTTGGGTGTTGGCAACTTCGCACTCACTGCTCGTGTCAGCCTCCTCCATCTGGCTGGGTGTTGCAGGGTTTCAGATGTGCTGCCTGTTGGAGTCTGTCTTCTCCTATCTCTGGGGGTGGAGGGTGTTGAGAAGAATCATGAATAACCACTGCTTATCTCTGGGCATCTGTGCATGCTGTTCCTTCACACCATAATGCTTCTTTGCCAGTTGAGGGTCGTCCTGATTCTCCCCAAAGTGCCAGATGTCATTATCCTTATCAGGTTCCCTTTATCCATCCACTTTGAAATGAATCTCCAGTTCCTATGTTACTAAAACGTGTTATGGGGTCTCTTTCTTTCTTGAAAATGGTTTCTCCATCCTTCCACTTAGGTTTTTAAGCTCTTTGAAGGTGTGACTCTGTCATTTTTGTCTCCAAATGGTTTGTTATGTCTTTTACCTAGCAGCTGTTTCGTCAGTCTTGGTTGACCTAAATGTCTGAGTCAGGAAAAAGCCTCATTTTGGATGGCTTTTAGCACGGAAGACTTAGGAATGTTCTCATGTTTGTTTTGTGTTATGAAAAGCTCCACTCTCGGTATTTCTTTCCCCACAAGGGTTTTTCCTTCAGGGAAGCTCAGTGTGAAGGATCACGCTGGGGATACACGGCAGTCCTAACAGAAAGGGTGAATGCTCTGTAAGAAGTGTGTGTTCCAGAATGTTCTTTTCCAAAGTAAACCCCACCCATCTGCTCCCTGAGGACAGGCATGACATCTTTGCATGCTGAGCACCTTGCCATCAGAGGAGGGGCCAGGTCTGTTTGGTCCCAGCCAAAGGGATGCAGGGGGCAGTGCTGACTCCCAGGGAGGTACTGTCCTACACGCTTTAAAAAAATGATTTATTTTATATATTTATTTGGCTGTGCTGGGCCTTAGTTGCAGCGTGCAGTCTTCCCTTGTGGAGCACAGACTCAGGAGCTGTGGTACACGGGCTTAGCTGCCCCACACGGGCATGTGGGGTCTTTCTCAACCAGGGATCGAACCTGTGCCCCCTGCACTGGAAGGCAAATTCTCAACGAGGGAAGTCCCTGTCCTACATGCTTTGACAGAGTGGAAAACCACATGGCCATGACTAAGCTTAGATCTGGCTCTTTGCAATCCACACCTCAATTCCTGAGAGAAATAATATGAAAGTGTTTCTAATCATTACAAGGTGGAAACCCTGCAAAGAGCCTGCATTAGTCAGAGCTTTCCTGCCCCAGTCTCAGGGGCTCAACACCAGAAAGTGTTATTTCTCCATCTGTCACCAGTGATGTGGGTTCTTTGGGGGTGTGGGTGAAAGGAAGGGTACTTTGCTGCATTCAGGACCCAGGCTCCTTCTGTCAGTGACCCCATCATGCCCTAGGGATTCAAGGCCTTTTCTGAATCCTCCACAGCTGGCTGGCAAAGGAGGCAGGGGAGCTCATGCATACCCTGGAAATGGCATTCACTGCTTCCACCTTCATGCTGTTGGCTAGACCCTGGTCATATAGTACAAGTGACTGCAGAGAAGGATGAAAATGTAGTCTCGTTTTCAGAAGAAGAGAGAATAAGTTTGTTGATTGTCTAGCCAGTTATCACATGGACCTTGCTGGATTCATTACTGTTAATATAATTTGTCTTTTAAACCTGATATCAGTTACTAAATTAATCATTATAGGAAAGGTTCTGTGAAGGAGACAAATAGATTTGCCATCCCTACAAAACCTTCCCTGATTCTCCCTCCTTCTTACCAGCTCTGGCCTCTCTGATGATTTCTGCCTCCTTCCATCCTCGTGGCTTATGACCTAGATCTGTGGCCATGTCCTTGAAGGGTCTGCATGTTCATGATTAATAACTCCCACCACACTGCATCACACACGGTGGACAATTGCTGAAGATTTGCAGAATTTATAGAAGACTGAAGCCTTAACTCCCTTACCCTTACTCCAACACAACCTGACGTTGGTTGAGTTTTATACACGTGGCCACACCTCATGTGCCCACACCGATGGTATAGTCCATCCTCCAGGTTAGGACTGGAGAACTAAGTGACTGTAAATAGCTGGACTAGAAATGCCAAATTATATAGACATAGAGAGGTACACGTGTTCTTTAAAAATATCGTATTAATGTTTTTCTCATCTGAATTGGAAGGTGTCTGAAAAATATGGCCTGAGATTTAGCTCTGCTAATGATAACCTCGTGTCTGTGTTGGCACTAGATGAATAGAAGCAACAGATTTCATCTGTATGTCTGGGAGGTGAAGAGCCAGCAGCATGTGGAAGGCATGGCCCACTGCACTCTCTGCTGTGGTAAGCCTGGACGGCACTGCTGGTGGGATTGATGTCTTCAGAGCAGGATGAATTAGCTGGTGGCCACAGGCCAGCTCTGCTCCACAGATGTGTATCAGTTTTTCTTAGGAAGTCAGAATGGGCTGGAGAGTCTCAGACACGGCATTCCCTTGTGGCCACAGTCAGCCAGAGATGCGCGGTGCCTGCCCTCTTTGGAAAGCAAGTGTCTGCTAGTGCCCCGCCATCCCGTCCCTCCCGCTCCCTAGCTTCTGATCCCAGCCCCTCTGCCTCCTTACCGGTCCTGCCAAAGCTCCTGGATATGCCTGGGTTCGTGTCCCTTCCTCACTGGCCCATTAGTGTGATGGGCAGACCACTGAACGAAGGTCAAGAGCCTTGAGTTCTCGGCCTGGAACTGCCATTGGCCACCAGCAGGGTCTCGGAGAGACCCCAGCTTCCCACACCTAACACCGGCCTGGACACAGAAAGAGCAGTGTTGCTGAAACCCACGCACGCCCACGTGTGAAGAGCTGTCCTGCACATCACCTCCCCTGGGGCCACCCCGAGTCCTGGACAGGAAAGCAAAAGGGGATTCTGTGGCTCCCTCTTCTGGATCCACACTAAGTCCTAAAACTGCCATGAGAGGCGTGGCTCTGAAAACCTGGTCAGATACAGGAACTGCTGTTTGTAGAGCTCGTTACAGCTGATGAACTGCTTTCCCGTTCATTATTTTGTTTGATGCTGCGGTCTCTCTGGGCCTCTACCCACTTTCTGCACAAGCGAAAACCCAGCTGGAGTTTATGGAGCCTGAGCTTTGACTACACAGGCATTGTTCTGAGCACTTACGTATATTAACTCATTTTAAAGTTAAAAACTGCACAAACAACTCCATAAGGGAGGTTTATTATTATGAATATCATTATCTCCGTCGGTGGAGAAGGCAATGGCACCCCACTCCAGTATTCTTGCCTGGAAAATCTCATGGACGGAGGAGCCTGGTAGGCTACAGTCCATGGGGTCGCAGAGTTGAACACGACTGAGCGACTTCACTCTCACTTCCACTTTCTATCTCCATCAGACAGATGTGCCCCAGGTCACACACCCAGTAAGAGGCCGGCCTGACTGTACCAAGTAGGGGGGCTGTGAACCTAGGGGTTAGGAAGCCATGTGGCCCAGTGGCTAGAAACATTAACTGTGGAATTAGATGTACTCTCAACTCTTCCTTCTGAAAACCAGGCATGTTTATTTACAGCGCCCATCTGCTGGCCGAAGTCAGCCCCAGGCAGGCAGGCTTCAGCAGCCGCTCTCCCTACTGAGTGCGGGAAGCATGTGTGCCTAGAAAGGGAAGGGACACGTGGTAACCCGGCTTCTCCTCCGCAGATCAGTGCCTCCTGGCCCCGGACTGCGGGCAGGGCACTCCCAGGCCCCTGCAAGTGGACGTGGACGTTGCCTTTGTGGTGGATGGCTCTCGCGGCATGGGCGCCGACCTCTACCGTGCAGCCTTGACCCTGGTGGATGCCGTGCTCGAAGAGCTGGAGGTGGCTAGGCAGCCGAGCGCGTCCCCCCGCGGAGCCCGCGTGGCCCTGGTGACACACACGACCCCCGGCTTCTGGCCTGGAGGGGGGGCGGGCCCCCGTGCTCGAGGGCTTCCACCTGACCACGTATGGCCACCGGACGCAGATGCAGAGGAGCGTCTGCGAGGCCGTGGGCCACCCCCTGCGGGGAGCACCCACCCTGGGCCATGCCCTGGAGTGGCCGCTGGAGAAGGTGCTCCTGGCTGCCCCGCTGCTCCGGAGGGCTCAGGTCCTCTTTGCCATCGTGGCCAGCGAGACCAGCAGCTGGGACAGGGAGAAGTTAAGGACTCTATCCCTGGAGGCCAAGTGCAAGGGCATCACTCTGTTTGTGCTGGCCTCGGGCCCAGGCGTGGGGACCCGCGAGCTGGCAGAGCTGGTCCACGTGGCCAGCTCCCCCTGGGAGCAGAACCTGCTGCGCCTAGAAGGGGTCTCAGAGGTGGAGGTGACTTATGCCCTGGGCTTCACGTGGGCCTTCCTGAACCTCTTAAAAAGTGAGCAGATGGGGATGCCGGGTAGGGTGGGAAGAGGCAAGCACAGAGCCTGGCATATGGGTGGGTGGGTACCCATGGCACCTTCACCCTTGCTGAGCTGTAGGCTGCCCCGGGGTCTCCACCTCTAGGGGAGACCCCAGGGAGCACCCCGCTTCCTGAAAACCCTAAGCTATGTTGCCCTGACACTGTGCCAGGCTTAGTGTTGGCTTCTTGTCTGGTGGCTGAGAGGCCTCGGGTTTCCACGGAATCTTTTGATTTTGTCATTTAGCAGAACGAGGATAAAAATCTCTTCCCTATTTGTGAAGCCTGTGTTCAGATATGTGCGTGGAAGCAGCACTGTGGTACATGCATGAAGCACAGTTACTGTTATTACTGTGTCCAGGGATCCAGAATACACTGCTATGGAATGGTGCTGCTCAGATTTTAACATGTGCATGCTTTTCCCGGGGATCTAGTTAAACTTTGGATTTTGATTCAGTGGGTCTGAGCTGGGGCCTGAGAGTCTGCATTTTTCAAAAAAATTTCATTGGAATATAGTCAGTGTACAATGTTGTGTTTAATTTCTCTGTGCAGCAAAGTGGGCAGTCTGCGTTTTAAATAAGCTCCTGGTTAATGCTGCTGCTGCTGGTTCAGACACCAGGAGTTTTCAGGGACTTGCTAGGAAATGAGGGAGACAGGACAGGAATCTGAAACCTCCCATCTCAGGTTGGAGCGCCAGTGAAAAGTGCTGTGACCGTGCATCTTGGCCAGAATTCTTTCCTGTATCCTGTTCTACTTCCTCACTTCCAGTCAGAACAAGTTGAATGAGATTTATGGGTAACTGGCACCAAATCTGTATCCTAGCATGATGATGGAGATGGTTCGGTTGGAGAGTGGGTATTATGCTGGTCACATTTGTAGGAGTTTGTCTTGGGCTTTGTCCAACTGTGCATAGTACCAAACAACTCATGTGTGGGTACCTCCTTGGGACATGGGAGGCCTTCTTGGTCTCTTTGCTGGGAGACACCAGTTTCTCAGTTTATAAGTGGGTATGACATCCTGTCACATAAAGCTCCTCTGTCACAGAGAGAATAAAGGAAGTCTGATGGACACCTTAGAAGTATAGACACAGCACTTGCGCCTCTGTAACTTGAGAGACATGGACATTAATGAATTGGTTCTAGTCTAAGCTCTGCCACTCAAGAGCTGTGTGATTCTAGAAAGGTCAGTGAACCTTGAGATTCCTTACCTTTGCAAAAGGTGGAAGAAAGAATTGTAACAGGTGACTGAAGGTTTAGTGATTCTTTGAGGGAGAAGGAGGCTAGAGGATTATTTTTCTAGTCTGTTTTAATTTCATTTTACATGTTTTATTACATTAGGTTGCATTTCATATTTTGTTCTATTCTTTTATGTTATAGTTTTATTTTATATTGCTTATACAATAGAATTCATTTTAGGCTTTTATTTTTATTTTTTTTTCACATTTTGTTTGTATTTAATTAGGTTAATTTTCACACATTAATGTATCTATAAGTCTTTCAAAATTATCTCAATTATCATTAAATTGATTGGTGTTCTTTTTTTTTCTCCCAATTATTTTTATTAGTTGGAGGCTAATTACTTTACAATATTGTAGTGGTTTTTGCCATACATTGACATGAATCAGCCATGGATTTACATGTGTTCCCCATCCTGAACCCCTCTCCCACCTCCCTCCCCATCCCATCCCTCTGGGTCACCCAGTGCACCAGCCCTGAGCACTTGTCTCATGCAATGAGGTAAAATAGAGCACAAGACCAAAACGTTATCCATTAAGACATAAGACATAAAATAAAATCAACTAAAGTATACAATATACAATGAAGCAAAATAAAGTATGACAAAATAAAATACAAAACAAAGAAGTCCATTGACATAAAATCAAAAAGATGTAAACTCAAAGCATAAAATACAAAAATAAAAATTTATACTTTGAGTTTACATCTTTTTGATTTTATGTCAATGGACTTTTTTGTTTTGTATTTTATTTTGTCATACTCTATTTTGCTCATTGTATATTGTATACTTTAATTGATTTTATTTTATATCTTAATGGATAACATTTTGGTCTTGTGCTTTATTTTACTTCATTTTATTTTTGAGTTTCGTACTATTTTGTGCTTTATTTGTTGTGATGTTTTATTTCATTTTTAGGCGGCACTAATCAGTACCCACCTCCAGAGCTCACTGAGCAGTGTGGGGGCCCAAGATGAGGGGACACCCCGCTACAACCCACCTTGCCTGTCAGGAGGTAGGCTGAGGGCAGGGCCGGGCTTGTCCCACGGTTCTGTGTCCTGCAGGGACCGTCTCCCTCAGGTCACAGGCAAACCAGCCCTTGACTCAGACCACTGGGGTTCAGATGCTCCTGTGTTTGATGATTCTGATATGCTTTGATTTCTGTTTCCTTGTTTTTCAATAGTAAGAGTAATACAGGACCGATAAAATTCAAGGAGCATATAAGTGTATTAGAGCAAACAGTAACAATTTTCCTGTTCACTGCATTTCCCATCCTCTAATCCCACGTCCTGGAGGTAAAGTTGATAGCGCTAAACATATTATTCTGATGTTTGTCCCAGTGACCCTGCAAACCTAGGACAATGGCTGGTTTGGTAATGGAGCCGTCAGCAGATACCCAAGTCTGAAGCCCCCGAGCCCAGAGGTGCCAGGTGGGACTCACCCCCTCATTCTCGCAGTCTTTTCTTTCTGTGCAGGTTGCCCAAGCGCCAGTGTGGCAAATCTGGCCTTACTGATGATTTGAAAGCCCTCGAAGCAAAAGACTCTTTTCAAGAGGAGGATAGAGAAGCCGCAATGATGTCTATCACTCAGCAAGAAGCCCTTGAGAACTATGAAAAGAGTGGCTACGATGCTGAAGAAAATCATCAAAAAGATCCAGCAAAACTGAAGAAAACTGGAAAAGAAAGAAGTCCAGGCAATGTCTATGGTAAAAACACAACTACTTCTTGCTCCTTGGGTTGAATTTACCTTTAAAAATCTTTACTTAAAAAAAAAAAATCGTGTACACTGTGTTAGCATGCAGACCTCAGCTGTTTGTACAGTTTGCTTACAAGAGCACAGATCTGTGTATGCAGCTAAAAATAACTGGTTTAAGGAAACAGTAGAAGGCTGACTTTTATTTGACTATAAATCTGGAGCTAACAGAAGCTGTCTCAGGGAGTGTTACAGAGTCTCACCCCATGGAGTGTCTGTACTTCATTGTGGAAACAATGATCTACTGCAGAAGTGGTGAATATACCCTTGACCTTGAGGGAAGATGCTCTGGCTTGTAGAAGACTCCTTCATCTGTGAGTGGCCACGTGTGTTCTGACCGAGTTTAAGGAACATTTTAGATCCATCTACGACAACTGTGCTTCCCTGGGGCTCAGACAGTAAAGAGTCTGCCTGCAGTGCGGGAGACTGGGGTTTGATCCCTGGATCAGGAGGATCCCCTGGAGAAGGGAATGGCAACCCACTCCAATGTTCTTGCCTGGAGAATTCCGTGAACAGAGGAGCCTGGTGGGCTATAGTCTATGGGATCTCATAAAGTTGAACAGGACTGAGCGACTAACACTTTCACTTTTCAAGGCAACTGTAGCATCAATTTTGGATTACAGCCAATGCCACTGCCACCTCTTACATGGGATCAACAAGTTAAGCCAAACAGTAAACACATTAGAAAGAGATCTGAGGGCATTTGGTTCTGAAGTTTCTAAAAGGCAGGGAAAGGATAGCTGAGAGTTTCTAGTGAGTGGTATGGTCGGTCTCGCTTAGATTAGATGAGAGGTCACCCCCCAGAGGTTTTTGAATGTGCCTGCATGATTCTGTCTCTGGTGCTCTATCTAGATGGCCATGGAAAAGTTAATTACTCTCTCTGCAGCTCAGTTTTCTGATCTGTAACATGGGGATTATGTGAGTACCTACCTCATGGGGTTGTTTTGAAGATGAAACTTGATAATATGTTTGCCACACAGTAAGCATACGAGCTAGCTGTTAAGATGCCGATATGTCATATATGTCTTTTCCAAAGAAAACACATATCCAGAGGAAAGGAAAAACTAGACAGACACAGAAATAGTAGGCAGGTCAGTAACGTTTCCCCTCCTTAGGCTACACATTAACCACAGAAAAACTTATCTTGTTGACTCTTCCGCTTTTGGTGTATAATGTCTGCCAAGTGTGCTAAAGGTTACTAAGGCAGTGGTTTTCAATCTTGGCTGTAAATGAGAATCATCTGAGAATTTTTAAGCATTCTCACCGCCCAGGCCTCATCCCAGCACAATTCAATCAGAATCTCTAGGTGTGGAACTGAGCTGGTGATTCCACCGAGCAACCGAGAGTGAGGAGCATGGCCCAAACGAATCCTTCCCCGCAGAATCAAGGTGAACAGGGTGGAAGAGAGCTTCCTCGTGATCAGATTCAGTCCTGTTCGCAGGGGCGTGAAGGCTTCCAGATTCCCCTGGAGCTCTGTTCCTTGGCTGCGGCCAGGGCCCTCCCCCACTGCATCCTAAGGCTGTCCTGTGCCTTGACCTCCTCCTCGCCCTCCTTCCTTCACATCTCCTCCTCTAGCGCATGCCCTGTTTCCTTGTTTGCAGAAGTAAAGGCAGCCAAGTGCAACCTCCTGCAACTCCCTGCGTAGCTGACAGCCTTGCTCCCTGCCCTCCAGTCAGAAGAAAGAGCTGTCTCTGGTCTCCAAGGGAGTGCTGAAAGCCATCAAGGGACCAAAGGGCTTATCAGACCTCGCTGACTGCAGTTCCTCGGGGCTGAATCACTGCGACCCACTGCCTTCCTCGTCAAGTCCTCTCCTGTGTTAGCTTCAGAGATGACACTCATTTTGAAATTTATTCTTTGTTTATTTTTTAATGGAAATATAGTTGATTTCCAGGGTTCTGTTAATTTCTGCTCAGTGACTCAGTTATATATATATGTGTGTGTGTGTGTGTATTCTTTTCCATTATGGCTTATCACAGGATGTTGAATATAATTCTCTGTGATTTATAGTAGGACCTGGTTGTCTATCCATTCTATATGTATTAGCTTGCATCTTCTAACTCCAAACTCCCAGTCCATCCCTCCCCTAACCATTTTCCTCATAGCAAGAAACACATAAAACCACAAGTTCTATGACCAGCAAACTTCGACTCTTTGTGACCCCATGGACGGTAGCCTCCCAAGCTCTTCCATCCATGGGATTCTCCAGGCAAGAATACTGGAGTGGGTTGCCATTTCCTTCTCCACGGGAACTTCCTGACCCAGAGATCAAACCCAGGGATCGAACCCGGCTCTCCCGCATTGGAGGCAGACGCTTTAACCTCTGAGCCACCAGGGAAGCCCGCATAGAACCACAAGTCTGTTTTCTATGTATGTGGGTCTGTTTCTGTTTCATAGATGATTTTATTTTCATCATATTTTAGGTTCTACATATAAGTGATATCATACAGTATTTGTCTTTCTGATTTATTTCACTTAGTATGATAATCTGTAGCTCCAACTGTGCACATGTGTCTGAAGTTGCTTCAGTCGTGTCTGACTGTTTGGAACCCTGTGGACTGTAGCCCACAGACTCCTCTGTCCTTGGGATTCTCTAGGCATGAACCCTGGAGTGGGTTGCCATGCCCTCCTCCAGGGGATCTTCCCAATCCAGGGACTGAACCCACATCTCTTATGTCTCCTGCATTGGCAGGTGGGTTCTTTACCACTAGCACCACCTGAGAAGCACCTAGGTCCAATGCTGCAAATGGCACTCATTCCTTTTTATGGCTAGTATTCCATTGTACCCATGTATCTTATTTCCTTTACCCATTCATCGGTTGATGGATATTGGGTTGTTTCCATGTATTGGTGAATTGTGAAGAATGCTACTTGTGAACACTGGGGTACATGTATCTCTTTGAATTATATCTTTTCTCAGATATATTGCCCAGGAGTGGGACTGCAGAAACATATGGCAACTCCGTTTTTAGTTTTTTTGAGGAACCTCCACACTGTTCTCCATAGTCGCTGCAGCAATTTATTAATATATTCCCACCAACAGTGTAGGAGAGTTCCCTTTTCTCCAAACTTTCTCCAGCATTTGTTATTGGTAGACTTTTTTAAAAAGTTAATTTATTTTTTAATGGAAGGATAATTGCTTTACATAATTTTGCTGTTTTCTGTCAAACCTCAACATAAGTCAGCCATAGTTGTACATATAACCCATCCCTCTTGAACCTCCCTCCCATCTCTCTCCCCATCCCACCCCCTCTAGTTTGATACAGAGATCCTACTTGAGTTTCCTGAGACACATAGCTAATTCCTGTTGGCTGCCTATTTTACACATGGTAATGTCAGTTTCCATGTTACTTCTCCATACATCTCACCCTCTCCTCCCCCTCCCTGTGTCCATAAGCCTGTTCTCTACATCTGTTTCTCCATTGCTGCCCTGTAAATAAGTTATTTGGTACCATCTTTCTAGATTCCGTATATATGCATTAGTATATGATATTTCTCTTTCTCTTTCTGACTTACTTCACTCTGTATAATAGGCTCTAGGTTCATCCTCCCCCTTAAACTGACTCAAATGCATTCCTTTTTATGTATGTCTGAGTAATATTTCATTGTTTATATGTACAACAACTTCTTTATCCATTCATCTGTTGATGGACATCTAGGTTGCTTCCATATTCTAACTATTGTAAATAGTCTGCAGTGAACATTGGGGTACATGTGTCTTTTTCAATTTTGATTTCCTCAGGGTATATGCCTAGGAGTGGGATTTCTGGGTCATATGGTGGTTTTAGTCATAGTGTTTTAAGGAATCTCCATACCATCTTCCATAATGGCTGTATCAATTTACATTTCCACCAACAGTGTAAGAGGGCTCCCTTTTTTCCACATCCTCTCCAGCATTTATTGTTTGTAGATTTTTTGATGAGGGCCATTCTGACCGGTGTGAGGTGATATCTCATTGTAATTCTGATTTGCATTTCTCTAATAATGAGCGATGTTGAGCATCTTTTCATGTGTTTGTTAGCCATCTGTATGTCTTCTCTGGAGAAATGCCTGTTTAGGTCTTTTTCCCACTTTCTGATTGGGTTGTTTGTTTTTCTAGTATTGAGTTGTTTGAGCTGCTTGTATATTTTGGAAATTAATCCTTTGTCAGTTGCTTCATTTGCTATTATTTTCTCTCATTCTGAGGGTTGTCTTTTCAACCTTTATAGTTTCCCTTGCTATGCAAAAGCTTTTAAGTTTAATCAGGTCCCACTTGTTTATTTATTTATTTTTATTTCCATTACTCTAGGAGGTGGGTCATAGAGGATATTGCTTTGATTTATGTCATTGTATGTTCAGCCTATGTTTTCCTCTAAGAGTTTTATAGTTTCTGATCTTACATTTAGGTCTTTAATCCATTTTGAGTTTATCTTTGTGTACGATGTTAGGAAGTGTTCTAATTTCATTCTTTTACATGTAGCTGTCCAATTTTCCCAGCACCACTTAATGAAGAGGCTGTCTTTGCCCCATTGTATAGTCTTGACTCCTTTGTCAAAAATAAGGTACCCATAGTTGCATGGATTTATTTCAGGGCTTTCAATCTTGCTCCATTGGTCTATGTTTCTGTTTTTGAGACAGTAGTGTACTGTCTTGATGACTGTAGCTTTGTAGTATAATCTGAAGTTAGGAAGGTTGATTCCTCCAGTTCCATTCTTCTTTCTCAAGACTGCTTTGGCTATTCAGGGTCTTTTGTATTTCCATATGAATTGTGAAATTCTTTTATTCTAGTTCTGTGAAAAAATGCCATTGGTAATTTGATAGGGATTGCACTGAATCTGTAGATTGCATTTGGTAATATACTCATTTCCACAATATTGATTCTTCCTTCCCTGGTGGCTCAGTGGTAAAGAATCTGCCTGCAATGCAGGAGGCCCACATTTAATCCCTGGGTCAGAATGATCCCCTGGAGAAGGAAATGACAACCAACTCCAATATTCTTGCCTGGGAAATCACATGGACAGAGGAACCTGTCCTCCATGGGGTTGCAAAGAGTCAGACACGACTGAGTGATGAACAGTTGCACACTTGAACCCAGGAATATGGAATATCTCTCCATCTGTCTATGTCATCTTTTATTTCTTACCTCAATATCTTATAATTTTCTGTATACAGCTCTTTTCTCTCCTTAGGTAGAAGGATATTCCTAGATATTTTATTCTTCTTGTTGCAACGGTGAATGGGATGATTCATTAATTTCTCTTTCTGATTTTTCATTGTTAGTATACAGAAATGCAAGTGATTTCTGTGTACTCATTTTATATCCTGCAACTTTGCTAAATTCACTGATTAGCTCTACTAATTTTCTGATAGTATCTTTAGTATCTTTAGGGTTTTCTATGTATAGTATCATATCATTTGCAAACAGTGAGAGCTTCACGTCTTCTTTTCTGATCTGAATTCATTTTATTTCTTTTTCTTCTCTGATTGCTGTAGCTATTATTTCCAAAGCTATGGTGAATAATAGTGGTGAGAGTGGATACCCTTGTCTTGTTCCTAATCTTAGGGGGAATGCTTTTGGTTTTTCACCATTGAAAATAATGTTTGCTGTGGGCTTATCATATATGGCCTGTACTATGTTGAGGTAGGGTTCCTTCTATGCCCATTTTTTGAAGAGTTTTAATCATAAATGGGTGCTAAATTTTGTCAAAGGCTTTTTCTGCATCTATTGAGATTATCATATGGTTTTTATCTTTCAATTTATTAATATGGTATATCACATTGATTGATTTGCATATGTTGAAGAATCCTTGCATCCCTGGAGTAAACCCAACTTGATCATGGTGTATGAGCTTTTTAATGTATTGTTGAATTCTGTTTGCTAAAATTTTGTTGAGGATTTTTGCATCTATGTTCATCAGTAATATTGGCCTATAGTTTTCTTTTTTTGTGTTCTCTTTGTCTGATTTTGGTATCAGAGTGATGGTGACCTTGTAGAATGAGTTTGGAAGTGTTCCTTCTTCTGCAATTTTTTGAAAGAGTTTTAGAAGGATAGGCATTAGCTCTTCTCTAAATGTTTGATAGAATTCTCCTGGAAAGCCATCAGGTCCTGGGCTTTTGGGAGATTTGGGGGGATTTGTTTTATCACAGTTTAGATTTCAGTGCTTGTAATTGGATTGTTCAAAATTTCTGTTTCTTCCTGGCTCAGTCTTGGAAGATTGAACTTTTCCAAGAATCTGTCCATTTCTTCCAGGCTATCCATTTTATTGCCGTATAGTTGTTCATAATAGTCTCTTATAATCCTTTGCATTTCTGCATTGTCTGTTGTAACGTCTCCTCTTTCATTTCTAATTTTGTTGATTTGATTCTTCTCTTTTTTTCTTGATGAGTCTGGTTAAAGGTTTGTCAATTTTGTTTATCTTCTCAAAGAACCAGCTTTTAGTTTTATTGATCTTTACTATTGTTTCTTTCATTTCTTTTTCATTCATTTCTGCTCTGATCTTTATAATTTATTTCCTTCTACTAATTTGGGGGTTTTTCTTGTTTTTTTTTTTTTTTTCCATTTGTTTTAGGTATAAAGTGAGGTTGTCTATTCAATGTTTTTCTTGTTTCTTGAGGTAGGATTGTATTTTTATAAACTTCCCTCATAGAACTGCTTTTGTTGCATCCCATAGGTTTTGAGTTGTAGTGTTTTCATTGTCATTTGTTTCTAGGAGTTTTTTGATTTCCCTTCTGATTTCTTAAGTAACCTGTTCATTATTTAGAAATGTATTGTTTAATCTCCATGTGTTTGTGTTTTTTACAGTTTTTTTCCCTTGTATTTGATATCTAGTCTTGTAGCGTTGTGGTTGGAAAAGATGCTTGATACGATTTCAATTTTCTTAAATTTCTTGAGGTTTGATTTGTGACCCAACATGTGGTCTATCCTGGAGAATGTTCCACATGCACTTGAGAAGGTATATTCTTCTGCATTTGGATGGAATGTCCTGAAGATATCAATGAGACCCATCTTGTCTAATGTATCACTTAAGACTTGTGTTTCCCCTTGATTTTCTGTTTTGAAAATCTGTCCACTGGTGTAATTGGGGTGTTAAAGTCGCCTACAATTATTGTGTTAATGTTGATTTCTCCTTTTATGTCTGTTAGTGTTTGTCTTATGTATTGAGGTGCTCCTATATTGGGTGCATAAATATTTCACTTGTTATGTCTTCCTCTTGGATTGATCCCTTGATCATTATGTAGTGTCCTTCCTTATCTCTTGTGATATTCTTTAAGTTCTACTTTGTCTGATATGAGAATTGCTATACCAGCTTTCTTTTGCTTTCCGTTTGCATGGAATGTTTTTTCATACTCTCACTTTCAGTCTACATGTGTCTTTAGGTCTGAAGTGGGTTTCTTGTAGACTGCATATATACAGGTCTTATTTTTGTATTCATTCAGCCAGTCTGTGTCTTCTGGTTGGAGCATCTAATCCATTTACATTTAAAATAATTATTGAAATATATGTTCCTATTGCCATTTTCTTAATTGTTTGGGGTTTATTTTTGTAGATCTTTTTCTTCTCTTATATTTCCTGACTGTATAAGTCCCTTTAACATTTGTTATGAAGCTGGTTTGGTGGTACTGAATTCTCTTAACTTTTGCTTATCTGAAAAGCTTTTGATTTCTCCATCAGTTTTGCTTGAGATCCTTGTGGGGTAGAGTAATCTTGGTTGTAGATTTTTCCCTTTCAGTACTTTAAATATATCCTTCCATTCCCTTCTGGCCTGCAGAGTTTCTGCTGAAAGATCAACTGTTAAACGTATGGGGTTTCCCTTGTATGTCATTTGTTGCTTTTCCCTTGCTGCTTTTAAGATTCTTTGTGTTTAATCTTTGTTAGTTTGATTAGAATGTGTCTTGGCATGTTTCTCTTTGGGTTTATCCTGTATGGGAGTCTTTGCCCCTCTTGGACTTGATTGACTATTTCCTTTTCCATGTTGGGGAAATTTTCAACTATAATCTCTTCAAAAATTTTCTCATATCCTTTCTTTTTCTCTTCTTCTGGGACCCCTATAATTCGAATATTGTTGCATTTAATATTGCCCCAGAAGTCTCTGAGACTATCCTCAGTTCTTTTCTCTCATTTTACTTTATTCTGTTCTTCAGCAGTTATCTGCACCATTTTATCTTCCAGCTCACTGATCCATTCTGCTTCAGATATTCCACTATTGATTCCTTCTAGAGTATTTTTAATTTCAGTAGTTGTTGTTTGTCTCTCTGTGTTTATTCTTTAATTTTTCTAGGTCTTTGTTAATTGATTCTTGCCTTTTCTCCATTCTATTTTCAAGGTTTTTTAAAATCATCTTTACTGTCATTATCCTCAGTTCTTTTTCAGGTAGTTTGCCTATTTCCTCTCCATTTATTTGGACTTCTATGTTTTTAGTTTGTTCCTTCACTTGTGCAGTATTTCTCTGCCTTTTCACTATTATTTTTTAGACTTAACATGTTTGAAGTCTCTTTTCCCCTGGCTTCAAAGTTGAATTCTTTCTTCCTTTTGGTTTCTGCCCTCCTAAGTTTGGTCCAGTGGTTTGCGTAAGCTTTATATAGGGTGAGATTTGTGCTGAGGTTTTTTTTTTTTTTTTTTCCTTTCATGGGCAGGGCTGAGTGAGGTGGTAATCCTGTCTGCTGATGATTGGGTTTGTATTTTTGTTTTGTTTGTTGTTTGGATGAAGTGTCCTGCACAGGGTGCTACTGGTGGTTGGGTGATGCCAGGTCTTGTATTGAAGTTGTTTCCTTTGTAGGAATTCTCACTATTTGATATTCCCTAGGGTTAAGAGTTCTCTGGTAGTCTAGGGTCTTGGAGTCAGTACTCCCACTCCAAAGGCTCAGGGCTTGATCTTGAGTTTTGCGTGGGTCTATATATTCTTTTCTTGTGTTCAGGTATTCTTGTCCGTTCTCATCTGGTGTTCTGCAAGCACTTCTGTGTCTGAAGGTGTATTTCTGATGTATTTGTGGAGAGAGATGTATTCCATGTCCACCTACTCCTCCACCATCTTGTTCAATCTCTGGTAGACTTTTTAATGATGGCCATTTTGACCAGTGTGTTAGGTACCTGTAGTTTTGGTTTGCATTTCAGAGACAACATCACTATCTTTTCTTCCACTTCTGACCAGCCCATATTTGTGGGCTCCTCTGTCTAGGTTCATTCTCATGGGGCATCCAGGTTTCATGGAGTCTGAAGTTCCTAGAACTTAGGGGACCCTCTGTAAGAAAAAGATACAAAATTATTTAAGGACAAAAATAAATACTTATTTTGAAGAAGAGTATGCACATATGGGCCCTTTGTGCATAAGGGCCTTGAAGTTTAGGCTTCATTAATTTCATGGTAAATCCACAATGCCTTCCCCAAGTCTTGTCTTCAGACCTCAAAGCTGTCTACACATACTAGCAGGCAAGCTTTACTACCATGACTTCAACTATCCCCTCTGGATAAATGATTCCAAATCCATGTCTTCCAGCTTTAACTCTGTCCTAAGCTGCAGACCAGTATGTTCAACCACCCTCCAGACTGTATCACTGGGAATGCTGATGGGCACTCTCACACAAACCCATTTAAACAGACTGGCCTTGCCGGCCCTTGGAATATTCTCTTCCTTTACTCCTGTACTGGAAGGAACCAGAAGTTTCTATTCTTCTGTGGTCCCCACTGTTATGGAGCATGTCCAGGTGCCTGGATAAGGCACACAAGCTTCTACCTGGTCCCGGGGGCCGCACTGGCCACCACTGCCCTGAATATACACCTTTTGTGCCACCAAAGTAACCCTTTTATCTTCATCTTTACCCCATGTCCTCATTCCATCTCTCTCATCACCTGCCTGTCCCTGCATCCTCTCCACAGTGTCCATCTGGACCACATCTGCTTGTCTTTTACTGCTCAGGCCCGTATTATTTGAACTTAGAGCCCTCTTCAGTCCTGAATAGTGTTAAGCTCCCAAGGCCTCCTGCATCTCAGGCCAAATTCTGCCAGAGCTCTGGTCTCTTTTGCTGTATCTAGTTGTGAAGAATTAAATGGATGTCCTTTCTCTTCCCAGCAATCAGGCTGATCTTGGTATACTTTCAGTTTCAGTGCTATCTCCAGAGTGCACAGATCTATTCTGTGGTTTTCTCCTCCCAGTAGGACTATGTTATAAGATGTACATTAAGAGACAAAACTGACCTTGGCAAAATTGCAGTTTCCCTGCCATTGCTGTCTGTAACTTCCCAGTGCTCATCTCTCTCTCCTCCCATGTTCTTTCCTTTCTTCCTGAATTCCATGGACTTGTTTCAGTAAAATTGACACCTGCTGCAGGGTTCTTCTGAAATGGCAAAAGATAATATTTATGGTGAAAATAGCACCAAATATAAAATTGGAAGCTATCAATAATTATGTGGGTGAAATGGCCCCTGATACTACTATATCATACTGATTAAAAAAAAATTGAAGAGTCTGAGGTGTCCTGAATGTTAGGTTACAAAGAACACCTTAGAGATAATTAGTTCAAAGCAGTAAGAGTTTACTTACCTAGAGCTGCACCACACTGTCTATTTCCATTTTCATTTCAATAATTTGCAATTGAATCAAAGGAAAAATGTTCCTTGGTTACAATAGCCACATTTCTAATGCCCAGCAGCCACATGGGCAGTAGCTCCTGTATTAGATGGGGCAGATACAGAATATTTCCCTCATGGCAGCAAGTTCTGCTGGACAGTGCGACCCTAAGAAGTATAATATAGAAGAAGCAACCATGTTTGATTGCCTCAGGCTAAAGACAAGGGTGGGGCTTCTAAAGATGAAAACCACAAAGGGTCACTGGAAAGTGTGTATGATTTATTACACTAGTGCTTGGCTTGTCTGTTTGGAATCAGTTTGTAATGGTAGAGGTTGGGGCCAGCTGATTGTTGAGCCCCAAGTCCATTTGTTGATCCTACAGAGCACAAAGGTCACCACTGGATTGTTTTTCTGTTGATCACCCCCACCTCCCATGTTTTTGGAGAAGCATTTTCTCTGGTTTATCCTGGGTGCTTGCTACTTGCTGTATTACACCCTCCATGGAGTCATGGAATAGGCTAGTTCTGATGTGCTTATTTAAGGTAGAAGATAATTCCCATGAATATATCTCATTCACTGGGATCCAGCACATCTGGTCACTCAGGAAAACTGATCTGTGCTGATTATACTAGTGGGAGGTGAGTAGGCAACTTCCCGGGAACAGGCCATGAATTTGTTTCTGAAGACAACATCCTCTTTATTTGGGAGTACTTGGAAGGCCGAGGGGAAATTATTTGGAAGACACCATCATTCTGCACTTATAAGACAAGAATATTTTCCTCCTGTATAGAGTGTGCACAAGGAAATCTGTTCTCCGTAGAAGATAGAGGTTACAGACCTGGGAAAATTCATGTCTGGTTTAAAATTTAAAATAGGCATTCCAGATCTTGCTCTTGCAGCTGGTGGATTCTCAATGCTATTTTCCAGGAACACTGTATTTTCTTTTATTAGATGACTTCTTGGGCAAGTGTCAGGCTGCAGTAAATAATAAATTAGCTTGATTTGCTCAGGCCTTTAGAAGCCTGGAACATTTGGGGATTAGGCAAGGGATTGAGAGATGGTTTGGAGAAAAAAAGAGGAAAATAAGCATGATAAGCAAGTGAGGAGTTCTCTTGAATTTTGTCAAGTGCTTTTTTTTTCATCTGTTGAGATAATCATGTGATTTTTACACTTCATGCTGCTAATGTGGTGAACATGTTTATTGATTTGTATATGTTGAACCGTCCTTGCATCCCAGAGGTAAATCCCACTTGATCATGGTATACGATCCTTTTAATGTGCTGTTGAATTTGGTTTGCTAGCATTTAATTGAGAAAAGCTTTATTGATTCATTCATTCACTCATTTATACATTGTCTGGTATATCTGCCATATACTATACACTGTGCCAAATAATAGCTCTAATTGTATTGCCCTTTTCACATACGTTATGTGACACCTTATGATGAACTTGTAATGTAGGTTTTTTTTCTTAATATTGCTTTTATGGTTGAGGAAATTGAGGCTCATAGAGGGTAGTTACCCTTAAGGTCACACAGCCAGTTGTTACTGAGGTTAGGGTTCATTTTAAGCTGACTCGCTCATGAAGTTCTCTCTTTTCTGCATTCACTTTCTTGTAGATCCTTGTTCCCTGGCTCCAGTGAAAGGAGAGTGCCAGGATTATGTCCTGAATGGTCCTATAACCAGAAGGAACAGGCTTGCCGACAATTCTGGTATGGCGGCTGTGGGAGTGATGCCAACTGGTTCGAGACCAAGGAAGCATGTGAAACTGGTGTGTTCCAGTTTCCCTATAGAGTCAGGAAGAGCCTCAGTGCTGCTGCCTTTGTCTTAAAAACTCATGGAATGCAGGTGACCTTTTCTGAGACAGTGCCACCCAGCTCAGAAGTGATGAAGCCCACACTACGACCTCAGAGTTTGGACCCCTCAACCTGTGAAGTGTTTTCTGCTGGTGAGGGCTTGGACCAGATGATTTGTGAAGGACTTCACTCTAGTAGTTTCAAAAAAAGGAATTGAAACTTTCCTGAAAACTCTTTCAATGATTTAAAAACTTCATTAGAAAGAAACTTGACATTACCTAAAAATTTTCTTGGCATGGTAGCAAAAAGAAATTTTTCTTGACATTGTAAGTAAAACCTCATTTGGAAATGAGTTGAAACGATATCCTTTTTTTATCATTAAGACAACATGGAAGCGTTAGTTCAAGGGGTGGGGGGAGGGATCTGGAAAAGGGATATCCAATGTGAAATTTCATCTTTATTACCTAGTGTAAGAATAAAGGCATTCTTGATTAAACCACTTGGTGTGAGACGATATATGATACCACTCACTATGCTCTGCATTATACTGTGTGAAGTAGCAATAGAGGGAAAGGAAACAGCAGTGAGTTTGTGTTGGGCTGGATCCACTGACATCAACTACAATGACTTTTGTCCTCCAAAATTTGGGGATTGGGCAATTCAGGTGACCTTGTCAATACATACACGGGACGAAGGGTCTAGGTTCACCCTGCAGAAGGAATTTTGCAATATGGTAGGATGACTGTGATATTTGCAAGATCTTCCTCCAACTCACAGCTCAGTTAGTTCTCCAGGCTCTGAACTTGGGTTCAGCTTCAGGGAAGAGCCGAACTGCATGGAATTCTGGAGCTACAGGGTATTGAGGGTGCCTGGTGCAGGGCCTCTGGGGCATCATGTAACAGCTCAGGCTGCCATGACAAAACACCATAGACTGGGTGTCTTAACATCAGTAATTTATTTCTCATGGTTCTGGGGGCTGCAAGTTCGAGATCAAGGTGTTGGCTAATTGGTTCCTGGTGAGAGCTCTCTTTCTGGACTGCAGAAAACTGCCTTCTCACAATGTCCTCAAATAACCTTTCTTCTCTGTGGAGACAGAGACACAATTCAGTTCAGCTGAGTTTCTCAATTGTGTCTGACTATTTGTGACCACATGGACTGCAGCACGCCAGGCTTCCCTGTCCATCACCAACTCCCAGAACTTTCTCAAACTCATCTCCATTGAGTCAGTGATGCCATCCAACCATCTCATCCTTGGTCGCCCTCTTCTCCTCCTGCCTTCAATCTTTCGCAGCATCAGGGTCTTTTTAAGAAGTTAGTACTTTGCAGCAGGTGGCCAAAGTATTAGAGTTTCAGCTTCAGCATCAGGCCTTCCAATGAATATTCAGGACTGATCTCCTTTAGGATGGACTGGTTGGATCTCCTTGCAGTCCAAGGGACTCTCAAGTGTCTTCTCCAACACCACAGTTCAAAAGCATCAATTCTTTGGCGCTCAGCTTTCTTTACGGTCCAACTCTCACATCCATACATGACTACTGGAAAAACCATAGCTTTGACTAGACAGACCTTTGTTGCCAAAGTAATGTCTCTGCTTTTTAATATGCTGTCTAGGTTGGTCCTAACTTTCCTTCCAAGGAGCAAGCTTCTTTTAACTTCATGGTTGCAGTCACCATCTGCAGTGATTTTGGAGCCCCCCAAAATATAGTCTGTCATTTCCCCATCTATTTGCCATGAAGTGATGGGACCAGATGCCATGATCTTAATTTTCCGAATGTTGAGCTTTAAGCCAACTTTTTCACTCTCCTCTTTCACTTTCATTAAGAGGCTCTTTAGTTCTTCTTCACTTTCTGCCATAAGGGTGGTGTCATCTGCTTGTCTGAAGTTATTGATATTTCTCCTGGCAATCTTGATTCCAGCTTGTGCTTCATCCAGCCTGGCATTTTGCATGATGTACTCTGCATAGAAGTTTAAATAACCAGGGTGACAACATACAACCTTGTTGAACTCCTTTCCCAATTTGAAATCTGTCCATTGTTCCATGTCTGGTTCTACCTGTTGCTTCTTGACCTGCATATAGGTTTCTCAGGAGGCAGGTAAGGTAGTCTGGTATTCCCATCTCTTTAAGAAGTTTTCCTTTGTTGTGATCCACACAGTCAAAGCCTTTGGCATAGTCAATAAAGCAGAAGTCAATGTTTTTCTGGAATTCTCCTGCTGTTTCTATGATCCAACAGATATTGTCATTTTGATCTCTGGTTCATCTGCCTCCTAAATCCAGTTTGAATATCTGGACGTTCTTGGTTCATGTACTATTGAACCAAGCCTAGCTTGGAGAATTTTGAGCACTACTTTGCTAGCATGTGAGATGAGTACAAATGTGAGATAGTTAGAACATTCTTTGGCATTGCCTTTCTTTGGGATTGGAGTGAAAATTGACCTTTTGCAATCCCGTGGACACTGCTGAGTTTCCCAAATTTGCTGACATACTGAGTACAGCACTTTCACAGCATCATCTTTTAGGCTTTTAAATAGCTCAGCTGGACTTCCATCACCTCCACTAGCTTTGGAATGATGCTTCCTAAGGCCCACTTGACTTTGGACTCCAGGATGTCTGGCTCTAGGTGAGTGATCACACCATCGTGGTTATCTGGGTCACTAAGATCTTTTTTGTATAGTTGTTCTGTGTATTCTTACCACCTTTTCTTAATATATTCTGCTTCTCTTAGGTCCATACTCTTTCTTCTGTTAGGTCCATACCATTCTTGCCTTGAGAACCCCATGAACAGTACGAAAAGGCAAAAAGATATGACACTGTAAGATGAACTCCCCTGTTGCATAATATGCTACTGGAGAAGAGTGGAGAAATAGCACCAGAAAGAATGAAGAGACAGAGCCAAAGCAAAAACAATGCTTAGTTGTGGATGTGACTGGTGATGGAAGTAAAGTCCAATGCTGTAAAGAACAATATAGCATAGGAACCTCGAATGTTAGATCCATAGATCCATGGAATGTAAGGTAAGTTGGAAGTGGTCAAACAGAAGATGGTAAGAGTGAGCACTGACATTTTAGGAATCAGTGAACTAAAATGGACCGAAATGGGTGAATTTAATTCAGATTATATCTACTACTGTGGGCAGGAATCCCTTAGAAGAAATGAAGTAGCCCACCTAGTCAACAAAAAAGTCCAAAATGCAGTAATTGGGTGGAATCTCAAAAAACAACAGAATAGTTTCTGTTCATTTCCAAGGCAAACCATTCAATATCCAAGTATTCCAAGATTATGGCCCAACCACTAATGCTGAAGAAGCTAAATGGTTATATGATGACCTACAAGACCTTCTAGAACTAAAACCAAAAAAAAAAAAAAAAGATGTCCTTTTCATCCTAGGGGACTGGAATGCAAAAGTAGGAAGTCAAGAGATATCTGGAGTAACAGGCAAGTTTGGCCTCGGAGTACAGAATGAAGCAGGTCAAAGTCTAACAGAGTTTTACCAACAGAATGCACTGGTCATAGAAAGTACCTTCTTCCAACAACACAATTAGACAACTCCACACATGGACATCCCCAGATGGTCAATACTGAAATCAGCTGATTATATTCTTTGCAGCCAAAGATGGAGAAGCTCTATACAGTCAGCAAAAACAAGACCAAGAAGTGACTTTGGCTCAGATCATGAACTACTTACTGCCAAATTCAGACTTAAATTGAAGAAAATAGAGAAAACCACTGGACCATTCAGGTATGACCTAAATCAAATCCCTTGCAATTATACAGTGGAGATGATGAATAGATTCAAGGGATTAGATCTGGTGGACAGAGTGCTTGAAGAACTATGGACAAAGGTTTGTAACATTGAACAGGAAGCAATGACCAAAACCATCCCAAAGAAAAAGAAATTCAAGAAGGCAAGTGGCTGGCTGAGGAGGCCTTACAAATAGCTGAGGAAAGAAGAGAAGCAAAAGGCAAGGGAGAAGGAGAAAGATATACCCGATTGAATGCAGAATGTAGTAAGGAGAGATAAGAAGGCCTTCCTCAGTGATCAATGCATATAGAGGAAAACAGTAGAATTGGAAAGACTAGAGATCTCTTCAAGAAAGTTGGAGAATCAAGGGAACATTTCATGCAAATATGAGCGCAATAAGGGACAGAAGTGGTATGGACCTAACAAAAGCAGAAGAGATTTAGATGAGGTGAAAGAATACAGAGAAGAAGAACTGTACAAAAATGGTCTTAATGACACAGATAAACAGAATGGTGTGGTCACTCACCTAAAGCCAGACATCCTGGAGTGTAAAGTCAAGTGGGCCTTAGGAAGCGTTACTATGAACAAAACTAGTGGAGGTGATGGAATTCCAGTTGAGCTATTTAAAATCCTAAAGATACTATTAAAGTGCTTCACTCAGTATGTCAGCAAATTTGGAAAACTCAGCAGTGTCCACAGGACTGGAAAAGGTCAGTTTTCAGTCCAGTTCCAAAGAAGTGCATGCAATACTGATATTCAAACTACCATACAATTGTGCTCATTTCACATGCTAGCAAGGGTATGCTCAAAATCCTTCATGCTAGGCTTTAGCATTATGTGAATCCAGAACTTCCAGATGTACAAGCAGGGTTTAGAAAAGGCAGAGGAACCAGAGATCAAATTGCCAACATTTGTTGGATCATAGAGAAAGCAAAGGAATTCCAGAAAAGCATCTACTTCTACTCCACTGCCTATGCTAGAGCCTTTGGCTGTGTGGATCACAACAAACTGTGGAAAATTCTTAAAGTTGTGGGAATACCAGAACATCTTACCTATTGCCTGAGAAACCTTTATGTGGGTCAAGAATCAACAGTTCGAACAGGACATGGAGCAACTGACTGGAAAAAATTGGGAAAGGAGTATGACCAGGCTGTATGTTGTCACTCTGCTCATGTAACTTCTGTGCATAGTGTTTGTGCATGTGCATGCTAAGTCGCTTCAGTTGTGTCTGACTCTTTGCAACCCTATGGACAGTAGCCCACCAGGCTCCTCTGTCCATGGGATTCTCCAAGCAAGCATACTGAAGTGGGCTGCCATTTCCTTCTCCAGGGCATCTTCCTGACCCAGGGACTGAACCTACATTTCTTACATTGCCTGCATTGGCAAGTGGGTTCTTTACCACTGGCGCAACTGGAAACCTGTTCTGGAGTCTACAGAGTTGCAAAGAGTCAGACAGGACTTAGCCACTGAACAACAACAAACTCCCATGAGGATTAGGACACCGTTAAATGAGGATTATGGCCTCACTTAACCTTAATTACCTCCTAAAGTCATATCTCCAAGTATAAATGCAGCCATATTAAAGGTTAAGGCTTCAATATATGAACTGGGGAGTGGGGGCAGGCACAAACATCTGGTCCATAACAGACCACCAACAGCTGGCACCCAGAGTGGAGCTTGCTTTCTGGCAAGTTCCCAGTTCAGTAATGAAAGCAATGATTTCTAGACTCTCTCTGCTCCTCTCTCAGCCCATTGATGTTGCAACAGGAGTGGGAACATGCTTGATCATAGAAACATGAGAATTTTAACCTATTGTTATGACAGTTGTTTCATCTGATCACAAAAGGATAATCGTGTGTTTATGGTAATAAACATAAGTGCACATGGAAGATATAATAATTATCTGTCCTCTTTTATCCCAAAGATAACCATTTTGGCATGATCTAGCCTTTTTCTTTTTTTTTCTTTTTCCTATATTTAAAAAATTTAAATATTAATTTTTTTTTTTTTACATTATTGTACTGGTAATGGGAACCCACTCCAGTATTCTTGCCTGGGGAATCCCATGGATGGAGGAGCCCAGCGGGCTGCAGTCCGTGGGGTCGCAAAGAGTTGGACATGAGTGAGTGACTGAGCATTGGTCATATGCTATCAGTTGTAGGATGGCTAGCTGATGAGAAGTTGCTGGGTAGCACAGGAAACACAGGCTTTCTCTAATGCTTAGAACGTGTGCAGGAGTGCTAAGTCGCTTCAGTAGTGTCCAACTCTTTGCAACCCCATGAACTGTAGCCTATTAGGCTCCTCTGTCCATGGGATGCTCCAGGCAAAAATACTGGAGTGGGTTGCCATGCACTCCTCCAGGGGATCATGCCCGACCCAGGGACTGAACCTCTGTCTCATGTCTCCTGCACTGGCAGGCGGGTTCTTTACCACTAGTTCCACCTGGGAAGCCTAATCCTTAGAATACTATCTTTTTATTTTTCCTTCCTTAACAGACTACATTGCAACTAATTTTGGACCAAGTATCTGCATGATGGGAAAGAAATAGTAGGCGTTCTTTCTTACCCATCCAGAGCTGCTCATCTGCAATATGTGTTTCTCTTTTAGACATGGCCTCAGCTGCCTGGGCATAAAGGGGCCAAGCTTATCCATTCTGAGGATGGGATGCAATTTGGGATCTGTTTTCCACCACCCATTCCTACCTTGCCCTTCCCATGTCCAGGAGTTGGGGATGCAAAGGCAGAGATTCAGTGATAAGAGGACATGTTCAAAGCTGTTGGTTGTTCCCATCCTTGGTGTGTTCACCTCATCCACTGCCGTTCTCCCAGCAATGACAAAGTGGGGCTATAACCCTTCCGTGGGGCTCCTCTGACTCCTGCAGAAAGTTTACTTGAAAAAAAAAAAAAAGAAAGTTTACTTGAAAAGCCCTGAAGCACAGCCACAATCTGACCAAGGGACAGAAACAACTATCAGATATTTTTACATAGTTTTCACTGAAATGATGAATACACCATTTATGAAGCGCTTCCCCACAGTATCTTATGAATTTGCTTGCTTCCACCACTAAATCTTGGATGTGCATTTTATTCACAATTTTTCTTCTTGTTCTTCTCATTCTCAAAGGAGTGAAATGACTCATTTTTCTGGACTTTCAGTCTTTTCTGGCTGAGAAAATTGGTAATGAGAGAATCACCTTTTGCCCCTCTAAATTCTCTCTGACTTCTGCATACAAATTAAATCTTTCTTCAAAAAAATATCCCAACTCATCTTTGGCAGCTAGGAGAAGCAACTGCAACTGAGGGCAAAAGAACCCACCCAGCTGAGCCCTATACAAATGAATGAGCTATATAAATGGCTGTTGTTTTTAAAACCCTAGCTTTGGGGTGATTATTATTCGACAAAAATGTGGCTGAGTTTGTTCATGTGTCCACCACCAGCTTCTAGTCTAGGGCACATGGATGGGCTCAGGTCACTTTTTTTTTTCATTTATTTTTATTAGTTGGAGGCTAGTTACTTCACAACATTGCAGTGGGTTTTGTCATACATTGACTTGAATCAGCCATGGAGTTACATGTATTCCCCATCCCGATCCCCCCTCCCACTCACTCTCCACCCGATTCCTCTGGGTCTTCCCAGTGCACGAGGCCCGAGCACTTGTCTCATGCATCCCACCTGGGCTGGTGATCTGTTTCACTATAGATAATATACATGCTGTTCTCTCGAAACATCCCACCCTCGCCTTCTCCCACAGAGTCCAAAAGTCTGTTCTGTACATCTGTGTCTCTTTTTCTGTTTTGCATATAGGGTTATCGTTACCATCTTTCTAAATTCCATATATATGTGTTAGTATGCTGTAATGTTCTTTATCTTTCAGCTTACTTCACTCTGTATAATGGGCTCCAGTTTCATCCATCTCATTAGAACTGATTCAAAGGAAAAAAAAAAAAAAAAAGAAGAAGAAAAAAAAGGCAATAAATGCTGGAGAGGGTGTGGAGAAAAGGGAACCCTCTTACACTGTTGGTGGGAATGCAAACTAGTACAGCCGCTATGGAAAACAGTGTGGAGATTTCTTAAAAAACTGGAAATAGAACTGCCATATGACCCAGCAATCCCACTCCTGGGCATACACACCGAGGAAACCAGATCTGAAAGAGACACATGTACCCCAATGTTCACTGCAGCACTGTTTATAATAGCTAGGACATGGAAGCAACCTAGATGCCCATCAGCAGACGAATGGATAAGGAAGCTGTGGTACATATACACCATGGAATATTACTCAGCCATTAAAAAGGTCACTTCTTAATGATGGAAATTTTCTGTATTTGTATGCATCTCTGATGGCTCAGGTGGTAAAGAATCTGCCTGCAATGGAGGAGACAAGGGTTCGATCCCTAGGTCGGGAAGATCCCCTGGAGAAGAAAATGGCAACCCACTCCAGTATTCTGGCCTGAGAATTCTATGGACAGAGGAGCCTGACAAGGTACAGTGCAAGGGTTGCAAAGAGTCAGATGTGACTGAGCAACTAACACTTTCACTTTCAATAACATAGCCTCAAGATACATGAAAGGCCAACACAATTAAATTAGAGAAATCATTTGGGGGCAGACAAATTGGAAAGGAAGAAATAATACAACCTCTACCTGAAGATGACATGAATCTATATCTAGAAAAGTAAAAAGGTCCAGGATAACAGCAGTTAAAGCCCACACCATCAGCCAGGTCCCTGCTGTGATCATGCAACAGCATCCTGTGATGGACATGGAGCAGAACTGAGAAAAACATCTTTGTTATTGTATGCCACTGAGATCTGTGGTTTACTGTAGCATTACCAAGCCTATTCTCCCAGATACAGGCAGATGGCAATGGGGACTCTCAGACACAGCTGCTGGCAGTGAAAACTAGAAAGCATTTTGGCATTATCTAGTAACATGGAAACACAAATACACTGAAGTAGCAATTTTACCCTTAAGCATATTCCCTGAAAATTCAAGTGCATGGTCATCAAGATATATACTCATTCATGAGCAATGTTCGGAGAAGCATAATTTAAAACCTAAAGTCATGATTAACCCATAGGTCTGTTAATTAGTGGAATGGGTGTACCTGCTGTGGTATAATAAAACAGGGTGTACAACAATGCAAATTAATGAGTTAAGCTAAACTGAAATTCAGTAACATGGCTCAGTCTTAAAATATTTTTGGGAGAAAGACAAAAAACATGCATACAGTAGTATTCTATTCATCTAAACTTCAAAAATTTGAAAAGTAAATGCATCCGTATGTTTGCAGCAGCAGTCTTTGCAATAGCCACTTGTTCACAAGACATGGAAACAATCTAAATGTTCATTGACAGAAGAACAGATAAAGAAGATGTGGTACATATATACAGTGGAATATCACACAACTATTAAAAAGAACGAAATACTGCTAGTTGCAGCAGAGTGGATGGACCCAGAGATTATCATACTGAGTGAAGTAAGTCAGAGAAAGACAAATCTCATACAATATCTCGCCTGTATGGAATCTAAAATATGAAACTTATATACGAAGTAGAAACAGACTTACAGACATAGAGAACAGACTTTCAATTGCCAAGGGAGTAAGGGGATGAAGGATTGGAAGGCTGGGGTCAGCATACACAAGCTATCACATATAGGTGAGGATGAATAAACAACAGGGTCCTACTGAGAAATATATTCAATATTCTGTGATAAACCGTAATGGAAAAGAATATGAAAAAGAGTATATTTGTATGTATCACTGAGTCACGTTGCTCTGTAACAGAAACTAACACAGCATTGTAAATCAACTATCCTTCAATAAAACAAATTTTAAAAGCAGACAAAAATGAATTATAATGTTATTCCTTATGTGATTAAACTAGAAAAGGGGGCACAGGTGCAATTCCCGTTGAAGTCAGGATGGCAACGCAGTGGAAGCTGGGATGTGTCACCTACATGCCCCTTTAGGAATAGGGGACTCAGCCCTCCTGCTGCCATGAAGTGAGGTGTTAGTTGCTCAGTCGGGTCTGACTCTTTGCAACCCCACCGACTGGGGCTTGCCAGGCTCTTCTGTCCACGGGATTCTTTAGGCAAGAATACTGGAGTGGGTTGCCGTTTCCTTCTCCAGGGGATCTTTCTGATCCAGGGGCTGAACCTGGGTCTTCTGCATCACAAGCAGACTCTTTACTCTCTAAGCCACCGGGGACGCTCTAGCACCAACTGCCGTGAGTGCTGTAGGAAGGTGACCCTCAGAGGTCAACCTTTATTGGAGATTTCTTCAGTTGAAGGACAGTTCAAATCCTTCCACAGGTAGATATAAACAGTGACCGATTAGCAGTGAGTTATGAAGGCCCAGCCCTACAACTTGGGACAGCCCTTGAAGGGCCGTCCCAGCTCCAGAGTTGCCTTTGGGGTGGGCTGAGACCTTCATTCGATTACAGCCCAGCCCAGCTTCTCTCCCTGCCCAACTCAACTTTCTCCCCTCTCCTTCCACATGTGTTGATCTCAAGGGCACTCCCTTATAAATATCCTGTGTGCTCATCTCTGTTTCAGAGACCGCTTCCTGGGGCTCTCAGCCCATAATCCTGTTGCAGAGGGAAATGCCTGGTACTGGGAAGCAGAACATGAATGCCGAAAATTTCCCATTCTTCTATCAGAGTTACATTTCCATAGTTACTCATTTTATATGTATTCATTGAAGAGTACATTGATGTTTTATGTACTTGATTTATGGGCTTCCCTGGTGGCTCAGTGGTAAAGAATCGCCTACAATGCAGGAGGTGCTGGTTTGATCGCTGGGTCAGGAAGTGCCCCTGGAGGAGGAAATGGCAACCCACTCCAGTATTCTTGCTTGGAGAATCCCCATGGACAGAGGAGCCTGGCGGGCTACAGTCCATGGGGTCACAAAATGTTGGACATGACTGAGCGACTGAGATTAAGCACAACACAGCACAGAAATTCCTTAGAAACCTAAATCTAGTACATGTGAACTGATATTATCTTCACATGACCCTTGATTCAGGGAAGTATAGCATGTTCTATGTTGGCCTTACTTAATCTTTTTCTTTGGAAGTGGCAGCAAATTCTTTCTTATGCATTTACGAGTGGGTGCATTTTAAAAGCATGATTTTTTTTTTTCTCATTCATCAGAACACAGCGATTGCATCAGAATTCTTTCTGCTAATAAACAAACAACCCAGACGGGGTCCCGGTCTTGATTTCTTAATCACATTCCTCAGGAGAAACTAAAGTGTGATATTAGAATGTTTGATCTCATCTTAATGTCAAGGTACTTTAGAAATAACTTAGTTTTGACTCCTAGAACTGCACAGGGGCTTAGAGAGAAACTTGTAAGAGGAAATGTAAGAAGTAATATCTATTCATTCAAAAATTATTTACTGAGCACTTACTGAGTTCTTATATGCTAGGAACTCTTCTATTAGATTGAGATATATCCATCATGAATTAAGAAAAAAAAAATCCTTGCTCTCATCTGCTCACATACTGACCATTTTTTGGTGTGTCGTGAGAGCACCTGAAACCTACCATCTTAGCAAATTTCCAGTGTAAAATGTAGTAAATACTGAATACAGTAATTTGTTGTTGTTCAGTCTCTAAGTCATGTCTGACTCTTTGTGACCCCATGGACTGCAGGGTCATGGGGTACTTCACTATCTCTAAGAGTTTGCTCAAATTCATGTCTATTGAGTCCGTGATGCTATCCTACCTGTAAACTTTTTCATCCTGCATAATTGTAACTTTGTACCCTGCATTTCATCCACCTCCTTGACCCGAGTGAAAGTGAAAGTCACTCAGTCTTGTCCAACTCTTTGCGACCCCATGGACTATACAGTGCATGGAATTCTCTAGGCCAGAATACAGGCATGGGTATCCTTTCCCTTCTCCAGGGGATCTTCCCAACCTAGGGATCGAACCCAGGTCTCCTGGGAATCAAACCCAGGTCTCCCGCATTGCAGGTGGATTGTTTACCAGCTGAGCCACAAGGGAAAGCTACTGCTTTTGTCTGTTTCTGCATACTTGACTTTTTTAGATCCCACATGGCAGAGAGATCATGTAGTATTTTCTTTCTGTGTTTGGCTTGTTTCCCCAGTGTAATGTCCCTTAGGTTCATCCGTATTGTTACAAATGACAGTACATCCATCTTATTAAAGGATGAATAATAATCTGTTGTATATATCAGTTCAGTTCAGTCGCTCAGTCATGTCCGACTCTTTGTGATCCCATGAACCACAGCACGCCAGGCCTCCCTGTTCATCACCAACACCCGGAGTCCACCCAAACCCATGTCCATTGAATCGGTGATGCCATCCAACCATCTCATCCTCTGTCGTCCCCTTCTCCTCCTGCCCTCAATCTTTCCCAGCATCAGGGTCTTTTCCAGAGTCAGTTCTTTGCATCAGGTGGCCAAAGTATTGGAGTTTCAGCTTCAACATCAGTCCTTCCAATGAATATCCAGGACTGATCTTTTCCGGTGGTCATGTATGGATGTGAGAGTTGGGCTATAAAGAAAGCTGAGTGCAGAAGAATTGATGCTTTTGAACTGTGGTGTTGGATAAGACTCTTTAGAGTCCCTTGGACTGCAAGGAGATCCACCCAGTCCATCCTAAAGGAGATCATTTGTATATATACACAACCATGATTTCTTTATCTATTCCCCTATCAGCGGACACTTTAAGTTGTTTCCACATCTTGGCTGTTGTGAATAAGGCTGAAGCAAACCTGAGATCACAGGTATCTCTCCCAAGTACTGCTTTCATTTTCTTTGAATGTATTCACAGAGGTGGGTTTGTTGGATCATGCAATATGAAAGTTCTATTTTTAGATTTTTGAGGAGCCTCCATACTATTTTCCATAATGGTTATATCAATTTACATTCCCACCAACAGTGCACAAATGCTTTTTTTTCTCTACATCCTCACCATTTGTTATCTCTTGCTTTTTTAATAGGAACCATCCTATCAGGTGTCAGGTGATAGCTCACTGTAGTCTTGATTAGCATTTCCCTGTAGGTTAGTGATGTTTCATCTTTTCACTACCTTGGTCATTTGTATGTCTTATTTGGAAAAATGCCTACTCAGGTCCTTTGCTCATTTTCAATCAGGTTGTTTGCTTTTATTTGCTGTTGAGTAGTATGCGTTCCTTATTTTTTAAGATATTGACTCCTTATTGGTTATATGGTTTACAAATACTTTCTCCCACTTCATAGGTTGCCTTTTCATTTTGTTGACTGTTTCCTATGCTGTGCGAAAGTTTTTCAGTTTGATGTCGTCCCATCTGTTCATTTTTGCTTTTGTTGCCTGGGGTTTTTGTGTCATATTCAAAAAATCATTTCCAGTCAGCAAGATGGCAGAGTAGAATATACCGGCTTTTGTCTCCGATCTCTCAAAAAACAACAACAACAACAACAAAAAACCACAACAGCTAGCTATCCATGACAAAAATAACCCTGGAAGGGCTCAGGAGTCCAACAAAGAACCTGCATTAACACAGGGGAGCAAAAAATGAATGCTGCTGCTGCTGCTAAGTCTTTTCAGTCATGCCTGACTCTTTGCAACCTCATGGACTGTAGCCCTCCAGGCTCCTCTGTCCTTGGGATCATCCAGGCAAGAATACTGGAATAACTATACTGAAAAGATTGCTGAAGAGATTATCTTAGTTGAGATGTTTGGAGATGACTAGGAACAAAGAAGGGGGGAAGGGCTCTCAGGATCAGTCATGTGGCAGGTGCTGTCTGCCAGTGACTGCTGCAGATTCTTGACAGTGTTACAGCAGAGGACCCTATAATGTTCATCAGCATGGACCCAAAAGCTTTGCTTCACAACAGTTGCCAACAGCTTTTGCCATTGAGATATCAACAGCCATAGCTACTGTGGACCCCTGGAAGGGAGATGCTGCTATGCAGGAGGAGGAGGAGCTGTTGCCGTGCTTCTCTGGGTCTAGGACTGCCAGTCTTCGCCAGCCCCATGCATGCCCTAGCTGTCAGAGCTGGAGCTCCTCCACATGGGCCCATGCTCTAGACCCTGACTGTGTGATTGTTCTGTGCACACCCACATCACAGGGCCTGGAGTCACTGTTGTGGGCTAACCAGCATCGTGGGCCCCAGAGTGCCATCTCTCCATGTATGCCTTCACTCCAGAACCTGGATCCTTGGCCACTTGGTGCTTGCCCACCTCTCAAGCACCCAAGTCACCATGCTATGGGCTAGCCGGTGCCCTAGACCTTAGAGGGAGTCACTGTTGTTCTGTGAGTGCCCAGGCTCCAGACCCAAGCTCCGTGGCTGCTCCACAGGTGCACATGCATTAGACAACAGCACCACCACCATCACCATGAGGGCATCCATAAACCAGACCCAGGATGAAGAGAAAACCCCTTGGCCATGACATCCCTTGTGGGAAAAAAGATCAGCAGCCTCCACCACTGAAGACCCTAGCAGCCTTTACTGCTGCTACAGAAATCAATAGCATTGGTTGTTGAAGGTTCCTTCAATCTTTGCCAACACTGACTTCAGTGCACCGAGACTGTACCATTGGCCTTCCCCAGGTCTGAAACCACCACACTCACCTATCTGCAATCCTAAAACCTACCTGCGGGTGAACTAGTTGGTATATCTGAAAGAGGTAACTGTTCCAACAAATGTGTAGACATCAACCAAGGCTACAAGAAACATGAAAAATCAAGTAAAAATAATACCATCAAAGGAATAGAGTAATTTTTCAATAACTGACCCCAAAGAAATGGAAATATACAAATTGCTGAAAAAAATTCAAAATAAGTATTTTGAAGGAAGCTCAGCAAACAAGAGAACATGGATAGACAACTCAGTGAAATTAGGAAAACAATACATGAACAAAACAAGAAGTACAATTGAGAGACAGAATTCATAAAAAAGAAAAAAATAGAAATTCTAGAACTGAAGAATATGATGAATGAAATGAAAAAATGCAATAGAGAGCATCAACAAAGACTAATCAGTCAGAAGCAAGAATCTGTGATCTTGAAGATGGGACATTTGAAACCATCCAGTCAGAAGAGAAAAGAAAAAAGAATGAAAAAAGAATAAATCAAGCCTATGTGAATTATGAAACACCATCAAGCAAAATAATATTCAAATTATGGGAGTCTTAGAAGGAGAAGAGAGAGAAGAGGAGAAAACTATTTAAAGAAATAATAGCTAAAAACTTCCTGTCTGGGAAGAGATGCAGATATCAAGGTACATAAGTCCCTAAACAGACTGAACCCAAAGAGGACTTCATGGAGACACGTTATAATGAAATAGCTAAAGATCAAGGACAGAAATTCAAGAGCTACAAAGAGAAGAAACTCATTACCTACAAGTGAGCCCTCAAGAGGTTTTCAGCACATTACTCAGCAGAAACTTTGCAGGCAATGAGATAGTGAGATAGTATATTCAAAGCCCTGAAAGAAAAAAACATGCTGCCAACGAAGAATACTTAAAGCTGTCCTTCACATAAAGGAGAGATAAAGACCTTTTCAGATAAACAAAGGCTGAGGAAATTCATCATCACTAGCCTGCCTTACAAGAAATTCTAAAGGCAGCTCTTCAAGCTGAAATGGAAGAATACTAATTAGTAATATGAGAGTGTATGAACCATGGTAAAGTTAAGCATATAATCAAACTCAGAATATCCTAATACTATGAAGGCGGGAAGCAAATCACTTCACTCTAGTATAAAGGTTAAAAGATACAAGTATTAAAAATAGCTATTAATGCAAAAAACCTCAACAAAATTCTAGCAAACAGAATCCAACAACACATTAAGAGGATCATACATCATCATGATCAAGTGGGCTTTACACCAAGGATGCAGGATTCTTCATATATGCAAATCAATCAATGTGATATGCTATATTAACATATTGAAAGATGAAAGCTGTATGGTCATCTCAATAGATGCAAAGAAAGCTTTTGACAAAATTCTATACCATTACTGATAAAAACTCTTCAGAAAGTAGGCGTAGAAGGAACGTACCTCAACATAATAAAGGCCATATATGACAAACCCACAGCAAATCTTATTCTTGACCATGAAAACCTGAAAGCATTTCCTCTAAGATCAGAAACAAGACAAGGGTGCTCATTCTCACCACTATTATTCAACATAGTTTTGGAAGTCCTAGCCACAGCAAACAAAGAAGAAAAAGAAATGAAAGGAATCCAAGTTGGAAAAGAAGTAAAACTCTCACTGTTTGCAGATGGCATGATGTTATATAAAGAAAACCCTAAAGATGTCACCAGAAAATTACTAGAGCTAATCAATGAACATAGTAAAGTTATAGGATATAAAATTAATACACAGAAACCTCATAGAAATATAGTTGCCTTACAACGTTTCAGGTTCACAGCAAGGTGATTCAGTTATACAAATGCACATATATTATTTTTGAAATTATTTTCCACCATAGGTTATTATAAAATATTGACTATAGTTCCCTAAGCTATACAGTAAATCTTTGTTGCTTGTTGCATACCTATTTTAAAATTAGAAACCTAGCATTCTGTTCATACTAAGTCAAACAAGTGGAATCAATATGTCATAATTTTTTTAGTTAGGCAAAAATTCATAAGTTTTCATATATATATATATATATACACACTGTACATATTTTTATATATGTATGCAAAAGCTTTTCTGCTACACTTAATGAAGACTTGAGAAATAACATTAAAAAAGTGATGCAGAAATTGGAGAACATAAACTAAATGAAATGGGAGCATTGGATATGAAATAGAAAAAGTGAAACAAGCTAGATAAAAGTAAAACATCATCGTATAGTCCAGTCATTTTTAAACATGTCTGCCCTTTAGGAACATTTCTGAAACTCTGGAGAAAAAAAAGCAATACTTAAGCATTTGTATTTTTCAAAAAATTTCAAGATAATTCTGATATGCGTCTGGATTTTAAAAAGTGATTATAGGTTTTTCTATTAGATCCTAATTTTAGTGATATAGAGTTCTATTATTATTCTGTTGACCAATCATGATACAATGGTATTAAGTGAGCAATAGTTGCATAATCACTACCCTTGTGACTCAGTGAGTAAAGAATCCACCTGCAATGCAGGAGACCCCAGTTCAATTCCTGAGTCAGGAAGATCCACTGGAGAAGGAATAGGCTACCCACTCCAGTACTCTTGGGTTTCCCTTGTGGTTCAGCAGGTAAAGAATCCACCAGCAAAGCAGGAGACCTGGGTTCAATCCCTTGGTTGGGAAGATCCCCTGGAGAAGGGAAAGGCTTGCCCACACCAGTATTCTGGCCTAGAGAATTCCATGGACTGTATAGTCCATGGAGTCACAGAGTCAGACACGACTGAATGACTTTCACTGTCAGTTACATAATTACAATAGTAAAATATGTTTATCAGTTTTTACAAATAATAGCCAGATGCCCGCTCCTCCAACAAAAAGATAATTACGATTGCAAGCCATAATGGAAGCATGATTAACTTAACAATATAAAACAATTACATACAATCTGGGGGGGGGGGTGTGGGTCAAGCACAGTGATGTGGTAAGTGGAAGTGCATACATGCACATGTTTTCATCCACCCAGCCAATCTATGCCTTTTTGTTGGTGCATTTTAATCCATTTACATTTAATGTAATTATTGATATGTATGATCCTATTACTGTTTTGGGTTTCTTTTTCTGCAGGTCTTTTCCTTCTCTTGTGTTTTCTGACTAGAGAAGTTCCTTTAGTATTTGTTGTAAAGCTGGTTTGGTCGTGCTGAATTCTCTTAACTTTTGCTTGTCTGGATAGGTTTTGATTTCTCCATCAAATCTGAAGGAGAGTCTTGCTGGGTAGAGTATTCTTGGTTGTAGGTTCTTCCCTTTCATCACTTTAAATATATCATGCTATTTCCTTCCAACTTGTAGAGTTTCTGTTGAGAAATCAGCTGATAGCCTGATGGGAGTTCCCTTGTATGTTATTTGTTGTTTTCCCCTTCTTTGTTTTAATATTTTGTCTTTGTCTTTCATTTTTTTCAGTTTGATTACTGTGTGTCTGGGTGTATTCCTCCTTGGGTTTATCCTTGCAGGGACTGTCTGTGCTTCCTGGACTTGGTTGACTATTTCCTTTCCCATGTTCAGGAAGTTTTCAGCTATTATCTCTTCAAATATTTTCTCAGGTCCTTTCTCTGTCTCTTCTTCTTCTGGGGTCCAACACCAGCTAGAATGCTAGTGTTGGTGAGTTTAATGTCCCAGATGTCTCTTATTCTGTATTCATTTCTTTTCATTCTTTTTTCTATATTCTATTTTGCAGCAGTGATTTCCAGCATTCTGTCTTCCCAGTCATTTATCCATTCTTCTGCCTCAGTTATTCTTCTATGGATTCCTTTTAGTGTATTATTCACCTCCGTTTGATCTTCAGTTCTTCTAGGTCTTTGGTAAACATTCCTTGCATCTTCTCAGTCTTTACCTCCATTCTTTTCCCAAGATCCTGGATCATCTTCACTATCATTATTCTGAATTCTTTTTCTGGAAGGTTGCCTATCTCCACTTCCTTTAGTTGTTTTTTCTGGGATTTTATCATTTCCCTTCATTTGGGATGTAACTTTCTGCTTTTTCATTGTGATTATCTTTCTGTAATATGGTGTTTATCTTAGCTCCTGTGAGACTGTGCTTCTTCTTGCTTCTTCTGTCTGCCCTCTGATGGGTGAGGCTGAGACTGTAAGCTTCTTGATGGGAGGGACTGGTGATGGGAAAAATAGGTCTTGCTCTGGTGGGCAGAGCCTTGCTCAGTTAAGCTTTAATACCATTATCTACTGATGGGTGGAGTTGTACTCCCTCCCTGGTAGTTGTTTGGCCTGAGGCGACCCAGCCCTGGGGACTATGGGCTCTATGGTAGGGTTAGTGGTGAACTCCAAGAGAGTTTACACCAAGGCGGACCTTCCAGTGCCCCTACCCCTGCAGTGAGCTCCTGCCGACCCACACCTCCACAGGAGGTCCTCCAATGCCAGCAGGTAGTTTTGGTTCAGTCTCCTGTGGGGTCACTGCTCCTCTCTTCTGGGCCCTGGTGCAGTCTGTGCTTCCCCCAGTCCTCTGGAAGACCTGTCATCAAATCCTGCTGGTCCTCTAGGGGATTTCCCGGCCCTTTGTCAGATCCCTAGGCTGGGAAGCCTGACGTGGGGTTCAGAACCTTAACAGTGTGAGAATTTCTTTGGTATTATTGTTCTGCACTTTGTGGGTCATCTTCCTGGTGGATATGGGATTTGATTTTATCATGATTGCACTCCTTCCATCTTGCTGAAGCTTCTTCTTTGTCTTTGGACATGGGATATCTTTTTTGGTGGGTTCCAGTGTCTTCCTATTGATGGTTTTCAACATCTAGTTGCAATTTTGGTGCTCTAGCAGGAGGAGATGAGTGCACGTCCATTTGCTCCACCATCTTGAACTGGAAGCCTATTCCTAGGAGATCACCATCATGTTCTCCACAGCTGACTGTATCAATTTACATTCCTACCAACAAGGCAAGAGGGTTCTCTTTTCTCCACACCTTCTCCAGCATTTTTTTTTTTTGTAGACTTTTTGATGATAGTCATTATGACTGGTTTGAGGTGACATCTCATTATAATACAGGAGGAAAGCTAGAAAATTCACAAATATGTGGAAACTAAACAATACACTCATGAGAAATTAATAGGTCAAAGAAGAAATCAAAAGGAAAATTGAAAAATATCTAGAGACAAATGAAAATAGAATTGTAGTATTCCAAAACTTTTGCATATAGTAAAAGCAGTCCTAAGAGGTTAGTTTATAGTGATACATGTGTACAGTAAGAAAAAAGAAATCTCAAATAAACAACCTAAATTTTCACCTCAAAGAGCTAGAGAAAGAAGAGACTAAGCCCAAAGTTAGTAGAATGTAGGAAATAAATATTGGAGCAAAAAATAATAAAATTGAGTCCAGAAAGATAATTGAAAAGATCAATTAAAGCAAATGCTGGTTTTCTAAAAAAGGTAAGTAAAAGTGTCAAGTCTTTAGGTAGACTAAGAAAAAAAAATAAAGGCTCAAAACCAGAAGTGATGGAGGAGATATAACTGATACCACAGAAATACATGAATCATAAGAGATGTGGTGCTAGTTATAAAAAACCTGCCTGCCGATACAGGAGATGTAAGAGACAGACATGGGTTCAATCTCTGTCTGGGAAGATTCCTCTGGAGGAGGGCATGGCAACCCACTCCAGTATTCTTGCCTGGAGAATCCCATGGACAGAGGAGCCTGGTGGCCTACAGTTTATGGGGTCACAAAGGGTCGGGCACAACTGAAATGACTTAGCACACACACTTGCATGAACAATCATACACTAACAAATAGAATACTCTAGAAGAAATGGCTAAATTCCTAGAACTAGACAACTGACTAAGACTGAGTCATGAAGAAATAGAAAATCTGACGCAACCAATAAAGACTAAGGTGGTTGAATTTGTAGTAAAAAAATCTCTCAACAAAGAAAACCATGTGTGTCAGCCTCAGGCTATTGATAATAATGCTACTGAGTAGAAATGCCTGGGGATACTCCTCTGAGCTGATTCCACTTGCAGTGAGCTCTAACGGATGTTTTCCTGACTAGAACTAAAGTTGTGGCTGAGCTGGCCCATGCAGTTCTTATGAGTTCTTATGCAAGATGCACCTCAGTGACAACTATCAGGGACCTTTGAGAAAAACAAGGCTTATTATAAGCCTGGAAGGCACACAGTATGCCCAGGGCCACCCAACAAAGTTGCAGGTAGAGACAGTGTATATAAGCCTGGAGTTCTGCCTTTATTAGGGTTGACTGTGCGGCGCCTAAGGTTTCAGAAACTCACTCTTTTTTGGTGAAATTGAAACATAAGAGGAGAAACGCAGGATGACTCAAATGGTCAGTCATCTAGGTCACTTGGAGCTTTCTAGATGGAAAGATTCATGGGTAGGGTAGCCTGGATCTTTATCCAGCTGTGTAGCTGGTGATGTGTTTGTTTGGGATGTCTTTGTTTGGATGATGTCTTTGAAATGGTTGCAATGGCAGTCAAAAGCGTCATGTCAGGCACTTATATTACAGTCAAAAGAGTGAAATGTCAGGCACTATAATACAGCCCAGAACCAGATGGTTTCAGTGATGAATTCTACCAAACATTTAAAGAATTAACACAATCCTTCTCAAACTCTTCCAAAAAATTGAAAAGGACTAGACACTTCCAAACACATATTATGAGGCCAACATTACCCTGTCACCAAACCCAGATAAGAACACTGAAAATGAAAGAAAAGGAAACTATAGACCAATATCCCCAATGAATATAGAGGCAAACATCTTCAACAGTATGCTAGCAAACCAAATTTAATAGCACATTAAAAGGTTCCCGGTTGGATGGCATCACTGACTCAATGGACATGAGTTTGAGTAAACTCTGGGAGTTGGTGATGGACAGGGAGGCCTGGAGTGCTGCAGTCTATGGGGTCGCAAAGAGTCAGACATTACTGAGTGACTGAACTGGTACATGATCATATGGGATTTATCCCTGGGATTCAAGGATGGTTCAACATGCACAAACTATAAATGTGATACACCACCTTAACAGAATGAAGGATAAAAATCATATGATTATCTCAATAGATGAAGAAAATTCATTTGACATATTCAACATCCTTTCATAATAAAAGTTCTCAACAAATTGGGTAGAGAAGAAATGTACCTCAACACTATAAAGGCTATATATGAGAAACCCACAGCCAAAAAACTCAGTGGTGAAAGACTGAGAGCTTTTTCTCTGAGATCAAGATTAATACAAGGATGCCCTTTCTTGACATTCCTATTCACTATTAGTACTGGAAATCCTAGCCAGAGCAATTAGGCAAAACAAAGGAAATAAAATATATCCAAATAAGGAAGGAGTAAAGTTGCCTCTACTTGTAGATGGTATGCTCATGTATATAAACAACCCTAACAACTCCACCAAAAAACTTTAAAAACTAATAAAGAAACTTAGTCAAATTGCAGGATACAAAATCAACATATAAAAACCAATTGCATTTTATACATTAAGAACAAACTACTTGGAAGGAAAACTTAAGAAAGAAATCACACAATAGAATCAAAAAGAATAAAATATTTAGAGATAAATTTAACCAAGGCAGTGAAAGACCTGTGCACTGAAAATTACAGGACTTTGGTGAAAGAAATTGAAGATGACACTAATAAATGGAGAGATCAAATATTCTTGAATTGGAAGACTTTAGTCTACTTAACCTATTATCCTATGGATAGATGAGCTGATAATTTCCAATTTTAGTCAGTACATAAATGTTTAAGACTGATATTACATATATTGCATGGGCCCTTATCAAACAAATGGACATCAGCAGAGGGCCATATCAGCTTTGATCACATTATGTCTTAACAAATGTTAATAAATGAGCTCACTACAAGCAACAAGATTGCTGCAGAAAAAAGGTATGCATCTTAAATTGTGCTAGGTCTTGCCATATATCCCTCCAAATGGTAGCATTAATTTCAACTCCCACCGACAGTATGAGAATGCCCACTTCCTCATATCTTTGTCAACACTGCTTACATCAAATTTCAAAACTGATCAATCTGATACATCAGAATGGTATATGATCTATAAATGATAGATAAGCCATAAAATGATGGCTTGCTTTAATTATGGTTCTCTAATTACGAATATGATGACCATCTTTTGGATATTTGTTTCTTTTTTTTTTCCCTGGACACTGGCTATTTATACCCTTTCAGTCAAACTTTCTACTGACTTGAAAATTTTTTTCTGAAAGATTTTAGGATCTCTTCACAAGTAAAGATTATCTGTTATATGCACGACTGATGTTTTTTCAGTTTGTTGTTAGTTTTTAGACCATGTTTTATTTATATATAATATTTAAGTATATATATGTACATATGTATTCATATACATGTCTGTCAATATATATGTGTGTGTGAAGTCAGAAGTCAAGTCGCTCAGTCGTGTCCGACTCTTTGCGACCCCATGGACTTAGCCCACCAGGCTCCTCTGTCCATGGGATTTTCGAAGCAAGAATACTGGAGTGGGTTGCCATTTCTTTCTCCAGGGATCTTCCCAACCCAGGGAAGACATATATATATATATATATATATATATATATATATATATATATATATACACACATACATACATACATATATACATATGGAGAAAAAGAGAATGAGAGAGAGAGGTTTGAAATTTTAAGTACTTAATTTACCAATCATTTCCTTTATGGTCTGTTTTCCTGTGTATTTTTGGTGAATTTTTTCATATACTTTAAAAATAAACAGAAGGATATGAATGATACTTGCAGCTATCACACCCCTTAACTGCAGAAGTCCCCCATCCTCAGGACTCTCCCGAGTTGGCAGCAGGAAGAGACTCTCCCAGCCTCAGAGGACAGTTGACAGAGAAACGCAGTCCCTTGACTTCCTTTTTTAGTGTCTCTTTTGCTCACTGCCACCACCCCATTGTCTGTTTGAGTTTCCACCTTTCTGACCCTCCTCTGTGGCACAATCTGGCAAGCTGGAAACCCCACTGCCGGGACCTCCTCCTTGTCAGCAAGGAGGCCATGTGACACAGTCATGGCTGATGGGAAGGACCGGGGAGGCTGCCGGGGCTGGCTTCCCAGCTTCCTCTTCTCTCCACCTGGAATGTGAGTGTGAGGCCAGAGATGCAGAAACCTGCTCTAAAGATGGCAGAAGACTGGAAAAGTCTCTATTCTTGAGGGTACAAACCTCAGGCCTATCCGTTACAGACTGCCTAGCCTGGATTTCTTGTCATGTGAGACGGCTTCCTTATGTGCTTGAGTGATTATTTGTTGGTGGTGTTTGCCTTTTGTTTTAAATATTTACATATTTGCTTATTTGGTGGAGTGGAGTCTTAGTTGCAGCGTGTGGGATCTTTTTGGTTCCACCCAGGCTCCTCTCTAGTTACGGGTCTAGAGCACCCAGTTTCAGCAGCTGTGGTGCCGGGTTTCGTTACCCTGTGGCGTGTGGGATCTTAGTTCCCAGACCAGGAAACGGACCTGTGTTCCCTGCACTGGAAGGCGGATTCTTAACCTCTGGAGCACCAGGGAAGTCCCCAAGCAATGGTTTACTAGATTTTCTGGAGCCAGCGACCAAACAAGACCCTAACGGATACGTAGGCATTCAAATCTCCAGTTCAAGTGTAGATGAGTCCCTTATTACTTGTGTTTAGTGAAGACTGTTGAATAGAAGTGACAGGAACCAAACTGAAAACAATCACTTAAGACAATAATAAGAATTCATTGGGGAATTATACTCAGTATTTTGTGATAACCTAAAATGAAGAAGAATGTGTATATACAGTCTTTTTGACATATATCACTGGTGTATACCTGAAGCTAATACAACCTTGTAAATCAACTATACTTCAAGTAAAAAAAAAAAGGAATTTACTTGCTCTTATATCCCTTTGAAGGAATGGATACAGTTGAGTTTCTGGAACCAGGGACTCAAACACTCACTTAGGTCCATATTTCTGCCCATAATTCTATTTCTCTCTGTGGGTCAATTCTAGTTTTTCAGGCCAGTTCTCCCTAGGCATATTGAACCATCATTCCAAGATCTCCCAGATAAACCACCAGAAAATAAGTATCCTTTTCTTGTTTTGTGAAATTAGCACACTTGCCACAGAACTCTGTGTCCCCTTCACCTAGGGGTCATCCAAGGTCCCCTTCACCTAGGGATCATCCAAAATCTACCACTAGGAATTTCTTCTTTGATGATCTGACTCTGAATAGTCAAAATTAGAGTCTCCCTTGCATGCTACCTGGCTTGCCCCTTCTCCAGATTTCCTGTCAGAAAGACTTACTCTCCAGCTGACATGTTTAAGAGTGTAGCTTTTATCTTGACAAATCGTTAGAATACTTTAGTAAAGCATAAGCATCCTTTTAATTGTAACTTCATACCTAGGCAAAAGGAGAGGAGAAAAGCGTGCTGTTTGTTCATAAATCTCCCCTTACCCTCAATCCAAATTAAGTGAGAACGCACTTTCCTAAAGAAAACCATAAAAGGAATTGCAAACTATTTGCCATTAATGAACTAAGGCTCAAGGGGATAGACAAGCGTTGAGTCATCATGTGATTTTTGGATTCTGGTTGTATCTGAATAAAGAGTGGCTGGATTTCAAGAATTTTCACAGCATTGATTTATACAGAATAAAGCCAAAGTAGAAAAATGAGAAAGGAAAGCTTCCCTACAAATTTATCATAATGAATGAAATAAATAGATCTATGCAAAAAGAGATGGTAGGAGGCCTCCAATTAAGATGAGCAGAATCAAGGTAAACCAACCATATTTTCCTCCCTGACAGAACAGAAAATGAGAGAGGAGAGTATAGGAGAAGAAAACTCCAAACAACAATCTATAATGTTGTTCAGTCACTCAATCATGTATGACTTTTTGCGACCCCATGGACTTCAGCACACTAGGCTTCCCTGTCCTTCACCATCTCCTAGAGTCCACTCAAACTCATGTCCATTGAGTCACTGATGCCATCCAAGCATCTCATCCTCTGTTGTCCCCTTCTCTTCCTGCCTTCAGTCTTTCCCAGCATCAGGGTCTTCTTTAATGAATCGGCTCTTTGCATCAGGAGGGCAAAGTATTAGAGCTTCAGCTTCAGCATCAGTCCTTTCAATGAATATTCAGGGCTGATTTCCTTTTGGATTGACTGGTTTGATCTCCTTGCAGTCCAAGGGATTCTAAAGAGTCTTTTCCAACCTCACAGTTTAAAGGCATCAATTCTTCAGTGTTCAGCCTTCTTTATGGTCCAACTCGCACATCCATACATGACTACAGGAAAAATCATAGCTTTGACTAGATAGACCTTTGTCGGCAAAGTCAATGTCTCTGCTTTTTAATATGCTGTCTAGGTTGGTCATAGCTTTTCTTCCAAGAGGCAAGTGCCTTATAATTTCATGGATGCAGTCACCATCTGCAGTGATTTTGGAACCCAAGAAAATTGCCACTGTTTCCACTATTTCCCATTTACTTGCCATGAATAGATGGGACCAAATGCCATAATTTTAGTTTTTTGAATGTTTTAAGCCAGCCTTTTTCATGCTCCTCTTTCACCCTTATCAATAGGCTGTTTAGTTCCTCTTTGCTTTATGCCATTAAGATGGTGTCATCTACATATCTGCATGTCATCAGCATATCTGTTACCATACAGTGTTCCTTTTTTTTCCCCCTGAACTCCTGAAGGTCATTTTATCCTCTTTAATTTACTTGATTTTAAGGAAAGTATTTGTTTAATATTTTCTTCAGTAGCTGATCAAGAAAGATTGGCTTTCATGAAAAGATGACCAATAATCAAAGAAACATGAGCTGAAAACTATAAGAAAAATATTGAAAGATAAAAATAAACTCAGTATCGCAATAATAAGAGAACAATGAGTTTGCAAAGCAGAATATGTTGAACAAACAATTTTCTTGAAATCAAATAAAGAAGATGAATTAAAGGAATTATGACCTTTTTGTACCAAAAGCTTAGAGAAGTGAGGTGAAAAGAAGATAGGGAAAAATGCTAAAATGAGAAAAAATGAGTTAGAAGAGCACAGGAGAAAGAATAATTAAAGGAGAGACTGAAGCCTTTACATTATTATAACCATATTAGAAACAGTAAAAAAAAAAATAAATGGTACTAAAAATACAGTCAAAGATATGAAAAATAGATGTCAGAAAATTGAGAAAAATAAAATTTAAAAGAGAGTTTAAAAGAATCCAAGAGAAAATAATAGAAAAACAATTTTTTATATGTAATTAGTATCCTTGAATCCAGGTTGAGAACAATGAAACATGAAAAATTCAAGCAAATAAATAAAGAGAATTTTTCTAAAACACATACAATTAAGCAAAAGTCAGAACTTTTCTAGTTACTATGACTGAAAAAAACAAATGATCCCCAAATCCAGGGATGTAAAAACTGTTTGTTATGTTCACTGATACTGTGGATTGTGAATATGGACTGGGCATGGTCAGGAGAGCTTGACTCTGTTCCACAATGTCCAGGGCCTCAGCTATGGAAAACAAAGAGCATCTCTTCCACTGTCTTCTTTTTATCAGTGTGGTGACCAAGCCTTGTCCAGATTCAAGGAGGACAGTTTACATTATCACTTTAGAGAGTGTCAAAGAGCATTTGAAATTGAAACTATTGCTGTGGTCAGTTTTGGAAAACAATCTCACAAAAATAAAAGAAGACATAACTATAGATAAAATAGAGGTAAAGGAAACCTGAGAAAATATTAAAATGCAATATTACTAAATTTGAAAACTTAGATAAAAAGATAATTTTCTAGAATTTAGTCAAATTGACTTGAAATAGGGAAAATGAAGTAAACTAGTAATCAGTAAATAAACTAAATCTGAAATCAAAAGTCTTTCCACTCAGAAGACACTGAACCAGTATCTTGTAGGTAAGTTTTATCAAATTTTCTTTTTCTTTTTTTACCTAGAACTTTCAACATTAAATAATGCTCACATATGATTTTTCCTCCCTGGATTTAATAGTCAAACAAATATATGTTATCTCTATTAGATATTTAAGATTGTAAAATTATAAATTGAACCTAAGAAAAACATGTAGTAAAAATAAATTGCTTAGTGTATGTCAAGCACAATAGCAAAAAAGGAAAGAAAGAGAAGTCATGTGCTTAACTTTTTAGGTACTTTACTTCTATGATGTTCAAATTTTCAAGGAATAGATAACCTATATCTTACCCCCAAATGAATTCCAAGGATGGGAAAAAAGCTACTTAACTATTTCATAAAGCTAGTATAAACTTCATATTAAAAACAAAAAGAACTATACAACAAAATTATTGCAAAAATCTTAAATACATTATTAACTAATTGACTTGTTGCATATGAAAAGATATCTCATGTTCAAATAGGATATATCCCTAGAATCCAAGGATGATATTGATAAGCTCCATCATGGTAAGATATCAACAGAATAGAAATTGCATGATCATCTCATATTTACAAAAAAGGCGTTTGATAAAATGCAACACATTTATGATTTTTAAAATTTTTTACTTTCTTAACCTATGAAGAGGAACTACCAACAACCATAGCAAATATTATACTTAATGGTTAAAGTTTAGAAATATTTTTGTTAAGCAAGGGGAAAATATCGATACTATCACTTTCTCTTTCATGGTTTTACTAGAGATTCTTACCAATGAAATAAGACCAAAAAAGGAAACTCTAGGGCATACTGATCAGAAAGAAAGGGACAAAGTAAATGTTATAGACTTGAAAATGAAAATCAAATGGGAATAGGGGTGGTGGGGAAAACTGTAAGAGTGTTCTCATCATTCATAGTAGGATATCAATTGAAAATAACATGTAGTTAAAAAGAAAAACAACTCGCTGCCCACAATCTCATAATTTTTTTTTATGACTATGGGCTTTTTTTTTTTTAAACTTAGAGGGCTAAGGGATACTTTAAGGAATACTTTTTGTGCTGAAGTGTCTGCCTTCATGTTCAGCAACTCCTTTGCTTTTATTCACTTTAAGTTTCTTATGCTTGTGCTACATTCAAGGTTTAAGACTTTCATGGGTGAAAAAAATGGCATATGGATTTCTGTTTCTGACTATGATAGAGTTAACAGATATTTACTACCCTCTTGCTGTAAACAAACATAAAACTGGTCCAAACATATGCAGCAGCTATTTTCAAACAGTAAACAGTAGGCACAGCTGTAATTCTCAAGAAAAGGGAAAACATTCACACCAGCTGTCTGCACTGAGGCTTTCCCAAACTGCCCCACAGGAAAGTGGATTCCTGCTGAGGAAGGGATGCACAGGGACCTCTGCCTCTGTGTGGCTGCCAACCCTGCCAGTCTTCTGTCAAGCTGCTGGTGTTTGGCCTGGGTTGATCAACTGCACCGTCGATTGGGAAGATCCAGAAATGAAGCAGAGAGAGCAAGGATAAGCTGCATTATCCCCACCAGTACCCCCATCCTCACCAACCCTTGTCACTCCGTTTAATCATGGCAGCCTTCAGCGACCTTCCGGGCTTCCCTGATGGCTCAGATGGTAAAGAATCCCCCCTGCAATGCAGGAGACCCAGGGTCGATCCCTGGGGTGGGAGGATCCCTGGGAGAAAGAAATGGCAACCCATCCAGTGTTCTCGTCTGGAGAATTCCATGGACAGAGCAGCCTGGCAGGTTACAGTCCATGGGGTCACAAGGAGTTGGATACGACTGAGTGACTTTTACTTTCACACTTTTTTCAGCGACCTTCCCTTTTAAACTTCCAAATAGAAAGCAAATACCTCTTCTGTCCAAATTGAACCTGTAATCATACAGCAAAGAGAATTCCGGGAAATGTGGTTTTAAATGAACTGCCACAGTACCAACTACCATAATTGGGTACAAGCATTTTTGTAGTTTTATACAGCTTTGGATTCATATGAATACTCTTAACCTCCCTCCCTACTTTATAACACATCCTTCAGATCACAAAATATACTTTGTGTAACAAATTTTTAAAAAATTAATTTTATTGAAGTATAGTTGATTTACAATGTTGCATTAATTTCTGCTGTATAGCAGAGTGACTCAGTTATACACACACATATATATATATTATTTTTCATATTCTTTTCCATTATGATTTATCACAGGATATTGAAAATAGCTTCCAGTAGGGCCCTGTTCATCCATTCTCTATATAATACTTTACATCTGCTAACCCCAAACTCCCAATCCATCCCTCCTCCCCCACTCCACCTCGGCAATCACAGGTCTGTTCTCTAGGTCTGTGAATCGGTTTCTGTTTCATAGATAAATTCACCTTTGTCATATTTTAGATTCCAAACATAAGTGATATCATATAGTATTTGTCTTTCTCTGTCTGGCTTGTTCCACTTAGTATGATAACCTCTAGGTCTATCCATGTTGCTGCAAAAGGCATTATTTCATTTTTTTTTTTATGACTGAGTAGTTATTAACATATATTTTAACTTCTTTTCTGTTATGTATAAGGTGTATCCAGTTAAAACAATTCTCCAAGATGCTTGTATTTGCATTTGATCATCTGTTCTTTGGAAGGGCTCTGAGCCTCAGAAGCTTTTATTTTTATTGCAAACATTAAATGGGTTTTCTTCTTTGGCCTATTTAATAAGTTGTTTCATGAAGCTTTCTATTACTGAATACTTCTTACAAATTTCATTTTCTTGTGGTATGTTCTTTAAATCCAATGCCAATTAATCTATTTACATCTTTAATTTAAGTATTATTAATGATTAACATTGAACAATATCAGATCATGCTTTTTTTCCCCTTTGTATCACTGTCAAAATTTGAGCCTTCCTCGGGGCAGAAGACCTAAATAGACATGTCCCCAAAGAAGACATACAAATTGATGTTCAACATCACTAATCAGTAGAGAAATGCAAATCAAAACCACAATGAGACATCACTTCACACCAGTCAGAATCAGTTCAATTCAGTTCAGTTCAGTCGCTCAGTTGTGCCTGACTCTTTGCGACCCATGGTCTGCAGCACGCCAGGCCTCCCTGTTCATCACCAACTCCTGGAGTTTACCCAAACTCATGTCCATTGAGTCAGTGATGCCATCTAACCATCTCATCCTCTGTTGTCCCCTTCTCCTCCAGTCAGAATGGCCATCATCAAAAAATCTACAAACAATAAATGCTGGAGAGGGTGTGGAGAAATGAGAACCCTCCTACACTATCGGTGGGAGTGTTAATTGGTACAGCCACTGTGGAGAACAGTATGGATCTGGTGGCTCAGATGGTAAAGAATCTGCCTCCAATGCAGGACACCCAGGTTTGATCCCTGGGTCAGGAAGATCCCCTGGAGAAGGAAATGGCAGCCCACTCCAGTATTCTTGCCTGGAGAATCCCATGGACAGAGGAGCCTGGTGGGCTACCTTATAGTCCATCGGTTCACAAAGAGTTGGACGTGACTGAGAGACTAACACTTTCTTTAAAAAAAAACAAAAATAGAGTTACCCTATGATCCATCAATCCCACTCCTGGGCATATATCCAGAGAAAAGCATACCAAAACAATATATGCACCCCACTGTTGATTGCAGCACTGTTTACAATAGCCACGGCGTGGTAACTACTGAAGTGTCCATCTACAGATGAATGGGTAAAGAAGATGTGATACACAAATACAGTGGGATTGTACTCAGTCATTTAAAAGGATAAAATAGTGCCATGTGCAGCAACATGGATGGACCTGGAGATGATCATATCAAGTGAAGGAAGTCAGACAGAGAAAGACAAATATCATATGATACTGCTTATACGTGGAATCTAAAAAAAACGATTCAAGTGAATTCTTTTACAAAACAGAAACAGGCTCACCGATTTAGAGAATGAATTTATACTTACTGGAGGGAAGGTTGAGGGGGAGGGATTGATTGGGAGTTTGGAATTGGCATGTATGCACTGCTATGTTTAAAATAGAAAATCAACAATGGCCTAATGTATTAAAAAATAAAAAAATATTTTTTAAAAGCAATTTGGAAGCTTGTTTTCTTTTTCTGGGGCTAAAGCAATTCAAATAGTGCCAAGTCTTTGTGCTTTGTTTCGAATGAAAAATTGACTAAAATATTTGAAACTTTAGTTTTTTTTTTTCCTTGGGGTGTAGAGTGTAAAGAAAGAATTTCTTTGGAAACTTAGTCATCTTCCTTTATGAACTTAATTCATTTTTTTCTATCTCTTCTTAAGACAGTTTTAATAATTGCTGTCTTAAGACAGAAAACAATTCTTTCAATCCAGATGGAAATGGTAATCTAAATTAGTATTATTGAAAATAGAACTTCATAGCGTTTTAAATTTCATTGACATCTACATATACATGTACTGTACAAATATTTTTCAAATTTATTGTATCATTTGTGAGGCTACCTTGTTCCTACTTCATGTTTTTCAGTCTTTTTTTTTTAAAATTTAAACAAATTTTCAAATTAAAAAAATTTTATTGACGTATAATTGATGCTGTGTTAGTTTCTGGTGTACAAGCAAAGAGATTCAGTTTTACATTCTTTTTTTTTTGTCATTCTTTTAATGAACTAATAATTTCAAGTATACTTAATAGTTTGTTTATATCTGATGAGTCTATTATCTAAAGTTCTGAGACCCTAATTATAGTATATGTTGCTTCTGCAGACTCTTGTTCATGGTGGACTGATATTTGCTTCTTTCCTTGTTGCTTTATACTCCATTTTCTAACTTTGTGTTTGGGCTGATGTTAAGGCAGAATTTTATGCCGTCAGAATCCTGTGATCCCTAGGTAAGTATATGTCTCTCTGGAGAGGATTTGTGTTGGCTTTTGCCAGGAATCCCAGGGTTGTTGTTAATCTAAGACTTTTTATGAAAATTTCTTAGCTTGGGGATCCAAGATCTTAGTATGTTTAACCCCTGTCCTGTGTGAGAGCAGACCTTTGCCTATAAATTATAACATTCCTTCCATTCAGGGCCCAGGGCAAAGTGGATGCGTTCCTTGTCATGTCCTTTTCTGCAAAGAGTTGTTCTTTTCTGTCATCCTCTCTCTCCATGGGAGCATCTCTTTGAGAGTCTTGGTTTTATGTGGGGGTCTCATTCCAGCCCCTTGTATCACCCAACACTTTGTCCTATCCCTAAGGGGTCACTGAATTTTAAATCCCTTGTTTTCAGTAATTGGCAAATTATGTCACGATGCTTTCAGTTTCTTTTGATTTTCGCTGGTGGCAGAGGGGGTCGGGGAGCGGGGGTGCGGTGGGGAGTGGGAGGTGGGTGTACCTCTCACTGTTTTTAAATTCAGGTATAGAATTAAAAAGTTTAGTGTATCTCACTAATATTTCTAGTTGCTTTTGAGAGGTTCCCCCCATATACATATATAGCACAAAATGTTAATGGGATTGGAAATCTGACACACAGTATTTGTTTCATCTTTTGCTTAAAATTTAACTTTAATTTTTAATAAGATTTTACTGGTATATAGATTAAGAAATCCATGGGTTCTATTAAGGCAACTACAGAGGACAGAATTTTTTTCCCCCTTACCTCGTCAGTTCATGGAGAAGGAAACTGCAACCCACTCCTTGGAAAATTCCATGGACGGAGGAGCCTGGTAGGCTACGGTCCATGGAGTCGCGAAGAGTTGGACATGACTGAGCGACTTCCCTTTCACTTTTCACTTTCATGCATTGGAGAAGGAAATGGTAACCCACTCCAGTATTCTTGCCTGGAGAATCCCAGGGACGGGGGAGCCTGGTGGGCTGCCGTCTATGGGGTCGCTCAGAGTCGGACACAACTGAAGCGACTTAGCAGCAGCAGCAGCCTCAATTCAAAGTCTCCAAAGACAATCATATTCAATATTTTCTCTCTCTCTCTTTTTTTGGTTTAAAATTCTTACACATCTTCCTTGATTTTTAGTTATAGATATTCTTTACTGAAGGTAAAGAATACAGGTTTTCTCTTTTTGATTTCTTTTTTTTGGGCTCACTGGCCTCCGTTGCTGCATGAGGGCTTTCTCTGGTTGCAGCGAGTTGAGGCTACTCTCTGCAGTTTCTTGTTGTGCTGGCTTCTCTTGTTGCAAAGCACGGGTTCTAGGCACGTGAGCTTCAGTAGTTGTTGACTATAGGTTTTCTTAATCACATTTGTTTTCCTTCTCCACATCTTCCAAACAATTTTATCTATTTAGATGAGATCAGTGCTCAGTGTTTCTATTGCTAGGATTATGTAAACATTATTCCCAGAACAGCCATATTTCATACAAATCCTTTGGGATTAATGGTCACTTCTATTATTGGCTTTATCTGATAGTCATTGGTATATGTATGACAATTTCATTGCCAAATGCTGTGAGAAGTATAACTCCTCTCCATATCTTTTCAAACATGGTTATTCTATCCATTTTTACCTCTTTACCTCTCTCCTGGAGCCCTGGGCCCTTCTGCTGTAGCTGGGACTGGCTGTAAAACTGTCACCCAGGGAATTGGAGGGTGGTGATCAAGAGTGGGAATGTTGCCAAAACTTAGCCTCTGCTTATTGGTGACAAATAGAAATGCAGAAACAGAGTTTTGGGTGAAGTAGAAAAAAGTAGTTTTTATTGCTTTGCCAGGCAAAGGGGACCACAGTGGGCTATGCCCTCAAGACTGTGTGACCTACCCTGGAGCGGGTAGTGAGAAGTTTTACAGTGTTTAAGGAACCGGATGTGATCAGCTCATGGACAATTCTCAGATTGGTTGGCCTCAAGGTGAAGTTTCAACCATTATCAACCTTCTGGTTTCAACTAGTCTAGGATCTATGTTCTCATGGTCAGTGGTTTTCATCTGGAGGAGGTCTGCTTCCTGTTGAAACAACTTAGGAGTGAATGCCAGGCATTTATTTATATCTTTCAGGCAACTGGGATTTTGCGAATTCTGCTACGTGGCAGAATTACAGTCTAAACTGTTACCAGATCCCTAGTCCAACAGCTAGCCTTTGTTTCTACATCTTCACATTTCCCAATCATTAACTCTTGAATCAGCATTTTACTTCAAAAGACAAGAATACAGAGACTTATACACAGTTTCAGGAATAGCATTGGGTGTTTGGATTACAGAGGTATATGTACTTATTAAAACTCAGCCAATGCACATTTCATCTGTGTATTTAATTGTATGCAAATTTTATGTCAAAAGGAGATGCATAAGCAAATATTAAACTTTATTTAATGGTACAGTGTCTGAAGCATTTAGAGGAAGGGTACTGATGTCTGAAACCTTGAAATGCATCCAAAAAAAGATGAATGACTAATAGGACAGCTAATTCTTTGTCAAAATAAGTAGAATAAATGGTAACTGGTAGAATCTACATAGAGGGTATACTGTAAAATTCTTCCAACTTTGCCACATATTTGAACATTTTTATAATAAACTACAGGAGAAAACAAGAATGTAGATAGCAAAATGAGTTTGTCTGTGTAGTGATTTCAACAGAAGCTCAAGATAAATGTATCAACTGAAGAAGTATTGGTGAGGAACTAAGAAAGAATGCATGAAATACCATGTGTTAAAAGATAAACTCAACTACCTGCCTTTAGAATAATTTTTCAATATTCTGTCTTAAATATGATCCAAATCCAAAGCAACTGATTAGTTTATCTGTTTCTCTTTTTAAAGAGTCAGTGGAGTTATGCATGAAGAAAAAAGTAGAAATCCTATAGAATCTAAAAAAATGGTAGAATGAATTAATTTACAAAACAGAAATAGTCTCATAGTGGTAGGGAAAAAACTTAATGATAGTCAAAGGAGATAGTGTGGTGGGGAGAGTTTGGGATTAACATATCCACACTACTATACATAAAATAGGTAAACAATAAGTACCTCCTATATATCACAGGGAACTATATTCAATATCTTGTAATAACCTATAGTGGGAAAGAATCTGAAAAGAATAGATAGGCAGATAGATGTATGTAAAACTGAATCACTTGGCTGCATACCTGAAACTAATATAACACACTTTTCTATAGTTGTAAATCAACTGTATTTCAATAACTTTTAAAAAAAGGTAGAAATTTTAAGAGACAGGAACTCCTCACAGGAATCAAAGGACCCACAGAAAACACTTTTGCTGCACGTGTCAGCTCTCCCAGAGGATCAGAGCTTTTTATTCAACCTCAACATGGAAGATTCTTTGAGTTAGAATAATTGTCACACTGACAGCTTTATTTTTGCCAATTACCTAGACAGTCATTGACAATTACACCAAGTAAGCAGTGTATTCAGAAGACAATCACAGAGGACCCTGGGTTGCTACAGTGACAGACCAGCCTGCCAGACTTAATATTTCCCCTTCCAGCTTCTTATTAAAGTAGCCTTAAAAAAGAAAACAGAAAAAGATAAAAACTGGCAAGCACACTGGAAGATGAAGATAAGAGATGATAGGCTTGGAGTGGAATTTCTTCTGAACACATCATTTTAAAATGACCTAGGAGCACAGTCTGAGATCATCTCCTTGTCTACTTTTTGCAATAGAGAATTTGAGCCCCCTCAAAGAACTGAGGAAAGATTTGACTGATGCATTTCTAAATCTGGGGTATGGGGCCCACTGACTGAAAAACATTGAACTTCACTCCCAAACCCAGTCTCCTGGCCTTAATTTGCCCCATCAACCCCTCTCTCCCTCTATATTAATGCAGAAATTCATATTCCTAACAAAAAACATGTCAGGAGTGAAAGGAAGGCAAAGGTTCATTGTATCCTAGCATTCTTTGTCATTGAAGAAACCCACCAAACAGTTACAGACATAGGAAGAATTCTAGGATCAGTGCTTACTGAGCATTTAGTGTTCCCTGCCCCGTCTTTCACTGGAACAATAGCTATGGACCTCTGACTCAGAATTAGAGATCTCTGCCTGCCAGATCAAGAAAGCACTCACTCTCAGGCTGGCAGGATTATGCTAAATGAACACAATTAGAGTTTAATAATTAAATTAGTGACTGTCCAGGCTTACCTGACATCCACATCTGGGGCTGAGATGATGAGGCTGCCAGCATCTGAGAGAACAGCCAAAGGAGCTGAGGACATTCCACACTGTCAGATTCCAGGTAGATCTCTCTCCTTTCAAAGTATGAAACCTCTGTGGGCATTCTGTAAGGATAATGCAACATAGGGGGAAGGAAATGCTTTCCTAAAGACTCTGAGAAGTACAAGTGCTAATATTTGAAAATAGTTAAAAAAAAAAAAAAAGGACAATTTTTAAAAAGCAGTTGTGGGATGGGGTGGGAGATGGGACGGATGTTCAAGAGGGAGGGGACGTATGTATACCTATGGCTGATTCATGTGTATGTATGGCAGAAACCAACACAATATTGGAAAGCAATTGTCCTCCAATTAAAAAGAAATATTAAAAAGACAGTTTTGGTTTTCTTCCTAAAAGATGAAAAAGATAAAAAACCTCTACAACACAAAACTGGATATACAAGGAAAGAAGTGAATCTCTGTAGTATATCTCTGAAGTGTGTCTCTGCCTTGAAGTGAAGGCAGAATACAAAGTGTGCTGGTTTATATAAGGAGATAATACAAAGAAACCCAAAACATGATAGAGTATTTCCATGGCAGTGATAATCAAAAGCAGAAAACTCTATCATGTACATAGAGAACAAATGTGGAACACTTCCAGAATATACAAGGGAAGAATGAAGTGAAGAAAATGATCAAGAAGTTGATGGATATAGGAAACAGACAGTAGAGATTTTGTTTCAATAAAGTAAATAAGAAAAACAAGGACATGGCACTGACTGGCAGTGGGAAAAAAAACATTCAGAACTAAAAAATTTGAAAAGGCTCTGTTGTGTTGTTGGGGAAACTAACAGAATAAACAACACTTGGAACCATCCTGGCAGAATTTTTAATATTAAAAGAGAAAGAAAAAATTCTCCAAGTATTCAGGTTGAAAAGGAAAGTTATATGTAAAAATGGAAATATTAAGATCAAATCAAGATGACAGAGTAGAAAATCATGCACTCATTTCCCCTGGTGAGAGCTCTGAAATCGCAACTAGCTATTGAACAACCATTGGCAGGAGGATGTTGGGACCCACCAAAAAAAGATAACCTATGTCCACAGACAAAGGAGAAGCTGCAATAATATGGGAGGAGGGGCCATTCGCTATCAAATCAAATCCCATACTTACCTGGTGTGTGACCCACAAACTGGAGAAGGATAACTTCTTAGAAGTTCTCCCACTACTGTGAAGGTTCTGAGCTCTATGCTAGGCTTTTAGCTGGCAAAGGAACTGGGAATTTCCAGGGAATCTGACTTTGAAAGCCAGTGGGATTTGTTTATAGGACTTCCGTAGGACTGGGGGAAACAGAGAAACTGCTCAGAGGGCACAAACACAATCGTGCCCTCCCCAGGACCCAGGGAAAAGGAGCCATGACTCCAGGGAAGACTGAGCCAGATTTAACCTGCTAGTACTGCAGGGTCTCCTGTGGAGAGGTGGGTCAGCAGTGACTCACCACGGCAGTGGGGGCACTGGGAGCAGCAGTCCTGGGAGGTGTCCCTAGGCAAGTGTGCCCTCTTAGAGGTCACCGTTAGCCCTACCACACAGACTAAAATGGATGGGAGTGGGAGAATTTAATTCGGATGAATATTATATCTACTACTATGTGCAAGAAGGAGAAGGAAATGGCAACCCACTCCAGTATTCCTGCCTAGGAAATCCCATGGATTTAAGTCTGAGCCTGGTGGGCAATAGTCCACGGAGTCAGACATGACTTAGCAACTGAGCACACATGGGCAAGAATCCCTTAGAAAAAATGGAGCTGCCCTCACAGTCAACAAAAGATTCTGAAATTCAGTGTCTGGGTGCAGTCTCAAAAGTGACAGGATGATCTTGGTTTGCTTACAAGGCAAACCAATCAACATCACAGTAATGCAGTTCTACGCCCCAACCACTACTGTAGAAGAATCTGAAGTTGACTAGTTCCAGAAAGACCTACAAGATCTTCTAGAACTAACACCAAAAAAAAAAAAAAAAAAAAGTCCTTTGCATCATAGGGGATTGGAACGCAAAATAAGATATTAAGAGATACCGAGAGTAATTTGGCATTGTAATTTGGAAAATTTGGCATTGGAGAACAAAATGAAGCAAGGCAAAGGCTAATAGAGTTTTGTCAAGAGAACACACTGGTCATAATAAATACACTTTTCCAACAACACAAGAGATGGATGTTACCATCTCTACACATGGATGTTACCAGATGGTCAATATCAAAATCAGACTGATTATATTCTTTTCAGCTAAAGATGGAGAAGCTCTATACATCAGCAAAAACAAGACCTGGAGCTGACTGTGGCTCAGATCATTAGCTCCTTACTGAAAAATTCAGGCTTACCTTGAAAAAAGTAGGGAAAATCATTAGACCATTCAGGTAGGATTTGAATCAAATCCCTTACAATCGTACAGAGGAGGTGATGAGTAGATTCAAAGGAAGAGATCTGATAGACAGAGGACCTGAAGAAATATGGGTAGAAGTTCATAATGTTGTACAAGAGTCAGTGACCAAAACCATTCCCAAGAAAAAGGAATGCAAGAAGGCAAAGTGGTTGTCTGAGGAGGTGTTACAGATAGCTGAGAAAAGAAGAGAAGCAAAAGGCAAGGGAGAAAGGGAAGGATATACCCAACTGAATGTAGAGTTCCAGAGAATAGCAAGGAAAGACAATAAGGCCTTCTTATATGAACAATGCAAAAAGATACAGGAAAACAATAGAATGGGAAAGACTAGAGATCTCTTCAAGAAAATTGTAGATATCAAGAGTTCATGCAAGGATGGGCACGATGAAGGACATAAATGGTAAGGACCTAACAGAAGCAGAATGGATTAAGAAGAGGTGGCAAGAATATACAGAAGAATCATACAAAAAGTCTCTTAATGATGCAGATAACCATGATGGTGTGATCACTTACCTAGAGCCAGACATCTGGAATGTGAAGTCAAGTGGGCCTTAGGAAGCATTACTATGAACAAAACTAGTGGAGGTGATGGAATTCCAGCTGAGCTATTTCAAATCCTAAAAGATGATGCTGTGAAAGTGCTGCACTCAATATGTCAACAAATTTGAAAAACTCATCAATGGCTGCAGGACTGGAAAAATCGGTTTTATTTCCAATCCCAAAGAAGAGCAACACCAAAGAATGTTCCAACTACTGTACAATTGTGCTCATTTCACATACTAGCAATGTCATGTTCAAAATCCTTCAATCTAGTCTTCATCAATACATGAACTTAGAATTTCCAGACTTACAAGCCAGGTTTAGAAAAGTCAGAGGAACAAGCGATCAAATTGCCAACATTCATTGGATCATAGAGAAAGTGAGGGAATTCCAGAAAAACATCTACTTCTGCTTCATTGACTACATTAAAGCCTTTGACTGTATGGATCACAACAAACATTGGAAAACTCTTAAAGAGATGGGAGTACTAGACCACCTTACCTGTCTCCTGAGAAACCTGTGTGTAGATCAAAAGGCAACAGTAAGACCTGGACATAGAACAACTAGCTGGTTCAAAATTGGGAAAGGAGTTCAACAAAACTGTATATCATCACTCTGTTGACTTAACTTACATGCAGAGTCCATCAGGTGATATGCTGATCTGGATGAATCACAAGCTGGAATCAAGATTGCTGGGAGAAATATGAACAATCTCATATACACAGTTGATACCACTCTAATGGCAGAAGAGGGAGAGGAACTAAAAAGCTTCTTGATGAGGGTGAAAGAGGAGAGTGAAAATGCTGACTTGAAACTCAACATTCAAAAAACTAACACCATGATATCCAGTCCCATTACTTCTTGGCAAAAAGTAGACCTAGTTACAGATTTTATTTTCTTTGGCTCCAAAGACATAAAGATTTTATTTTCTTTGGCTCCTCAAGACTGTGGACATTGACTCTAGCCATGAAATTAAAAGAAACTTCCTCCTTGGAAGGAAAGCTATGGCAAATCTAGACAGCACATTAAAAGGCAGAGACATCACTTTGGCGACAAAGGTCCGTATAGTCAAAGCTATGGTTTTTCCAGTAGTCATGTATGGATGTGAGAGTTGGACCATAAGGAAAGTTCAGCACTGAAGAATTTGTGATTTCAAATTGTGGTGTTTGAGAAGACTCTTGAGAGTCCCTTGGACTGCAAGATCAAACCAATCAATCCTAAAGAAAATCAACCCTGAATATTTATTGAAAGGACTGATGCTGAAGCTAAAGCTCCAACATTTTGGCTACCTGGTGTGAAGAACTGACTCACTGGAAAAGACCCTGATGCTGGTAAATATTGAAAGCCAAAGGAGAAGGTGGCGGCAGAAGATGAGATTGTTAAATTGCATCACCAGCTCAATGGACATGAGGTTTAGAAGATTCCAGGAGATAGTAAAGGACAGGGGAGCCTTGGGTACTTCAGTCCATGGGGCCGCAAAGAGTCAGACAGGCATTAGCGACTGAACAAGAGTCTGTATACCCAACCTAGACTCCAGGGCTGGGTTGCCTCAGGCCAAACAACTCACAGGGAGGAAGCACAGCCCCAACCATAAACAGATATTTGGATTAAAGTTTTACTGAGCATGACCGAGCCCACCAGAACAAGACTTAGTTTTTCCCATCCACCTCATGCACCAGATGACAGACAGAAGTAAGAATTACTATCCTGCAGCCTCCAGGATGAAAACCACAATCATAGAAAGTTAATGAAGATGAAAAAGCAAAGGGTTATCTCCCCAAAGAAAAAACGAGATAAAACCCTAGAAAAACAATTAAATGAAGTGGAGGTAGGCAACCTTCCCAGAAAAGAATTCAAGCTAATGATAGTGCTGATGACCCAGGATCTGAGGAAAAGAATGGAAAGTATTCAGGAAATGTTTACCAGAAACCTAAAAGAAGTAATGAACAAACAAACAGAGATGAATAATATACTAGGAGAAATCAACAGCAGAATAACTGAGGCAGAGGGGTGCATAAGTGACCTGGAAGACAGAATGGTGTAATTCAATACTGTAAAATAGAATATAGAGAAAATAATGAAGACAGCCTAAAAGTCCCCAGGGACAACACAAAATGCTCCAACATTCACATTATAAGGGTCCCAGAAAGAGGAGAGGGAGAGAAAAGACTCAAGAACCTATTTGAAGAGATAATAGCTGAAAACTTCCCTAACATGGGAAAAGAAATAATCAACCAAATTCAGGAAGTGCAGAGAGTCCCAGGCAGGATAAACCCAAAGAGGGACACACTGAGACACATAATAATCAAACTGATAAAAATTAAAGACAAAGATAAAATATTAAAAGAAACAAGGGAAAAACAACAAATAACATAAAGCAAAACTCCTATCAGGCTATCAGCTAATTTCTCAAGAGAAACTCTACAAGCTGGAAGGGAATGGCATGATATATTTAAAGTGATGAAAGGGAAGAACCTACAACCAAGAATACTCTACCCAGCAAGACTCTCCTTCAGATTTGGTGGAGAAATTAAAAGCTTTCTAGACAAGCAAAAGTTAAGAGAATTCAGCATCACCAAACCAGCTTTCCAAGAAATGCTAAAGGAACTTCTCTAGTCAGAAAACACAAGGGAAAGAAGAGACCTACAAAGAATAAACCCAAAACAATTAAGAAAATGGTAATATGATCATTATTCTTCAAGGATTCCCTGGTGGCTCAGACAGTAAAGCGTCTGCTTACAATGTGGGAGACCTGGGTTCGATCTCTGGGTCAGGAAGATCCCCTGGAGAAGGAAATGGCAACCCACTCCAGCACTCTCGCCTGGAAAATCCCGTGGACGGAAGAGCCTGGTAAGCTACAGTCCATGAGATCGCAAAGAGTTGGACATGACTGAGCGACTTCATACATATTGATAATTACCTTAAATGTAAATGAACTAAATGCACCTACCAAAAGACACAGACTGTCTGGGTGGATGAAAACACGTTCTTGTATGCACTTCCACTTACCACATCACTCTACTTAACCTCTCCAATTGTATGCAATTATTTTTTACTGTTAGGTTAATCATGTTTCCATCATAGCTTGATATTGTAACGATCCTTTTTTTTTTTTTTGGTGTGGCTATTAATTGTGAAAACTGAGAAACATCTTTTACTATTTTGATTATGTAACTAGTATTCATTTAAATATCATTGTATCACGATTGGTCAAAAGAATGTAATAGAATTCTGTATCACTAAATCTACCTATTAATAGAAAAACCTGTAATCACTTTTTAAAATCCAGACGCACCTTAGAATTACTTTGGAATTTTTTGAAAAATACAAATGCTGATGCACTGCTCTTTCCTTCAAACTCCAGATGTGATTCTAATGAGCAGCCATGTTTAAAACTAATTGGAGTATATGATGATCTTTTACTTTTGTTTGTTTCAAAGTTTCTGTTTCTATCTAGTTTGTCTCACATTTTCTGTTTCAAATTCAGTGCTCCCATTTAGTTAGTTTATGTTTTCCAATTTCTCTGTCTCTTTTTTGTTCTTTCTCAAGCCTTTATCAAGTGTAGTAGAAAAGCTTTTGTGTGTGTGTATATATTACAATATATATATTTTAGAAAACTTATGACTTTTGCTCAGTTAAATAATTTGACGATTTGATTCCTCTCATTTGACAAAGTGTGAATAGAATGCTAGATTTCTAATTTATACACTCAAAATTTTGATATAGCTCCATTTATTCTGGCATCTAGTATTACTGCTCAAAGTCTAGAAAGCTCGTTATTTTTGCTATTTAAAAAAAAATTTAATGAGGTTTGAAACTTGTAATCCAATTCTGAAAATATAAAGAAATACTAATTGTAAAAATAACAATGACAGGAAATTAACATGTGATACAGTATTATTAACTAAATGACACAGATTTTTGATCAGATTTCACAAAATTTTTTTTTTCATTTATTTTTGTTAGTTGGAGGCTAATTACTTTACAATATTGTAGTGGTTTTTGCCATACATTGACATGAATCAGCCATGGATTTACATGTGTTCCCCATCCTGAGCCCCCCTCCCACCTCCCTCCTGATCCCATCCCTCTGGGTCTTCCCAGTGCACCAGCCCCAAGTATTTGTCTCATGCATGCAACCCGGGTTGGTGATCTGTTTCACCCTCGATAGCATACTTGTTTCAGTGCTATTCTCTCAGAACATCCCAGCCTCGCCTTCTCCCACAGAGTCTCAAAGTCTGTTCTGTACATCTGTATCTCTTTTTCTGTTTTGCATATTGGGTTAGCATTACCATCTTTTTAAATCCCACATATATGCATTAGTATACTGTATTGGTGTTTATCTTTCTGGCTTACTTCACTCTGTATAATGGGCTCCAGTTTCATCCACCCCATTAGAACTGATTCAAATGAATTCTTCTAATGGCTGAGTAATATTCCATGGTGTATATGTACCACAGCTTCCTTATCCATTCATCTGCTGATGGGCATCTAGGTTGCTTCCATGTCCTGGCTATTATAAACAGTGCTGCGATGAACATTGGGGTGCACTTGTCTCTTTCAGATCTGGTTTTCTCAGTGTGTATGCCCAGGAGTGGGATTGCTGGGTCATATGGCAGTTCTATTTCCAGTTTCTTAAGGAATCTCCACACTGTTCTCCATAGTGGCTGTACTAGTTTGCATTCCCACCAACAGTCTAAGAGGGTTCCCTTTTCTCCACACCCTCTCCAGCATTTATTGCTTATAGGCTTTTGGATAGCAGCCATCCTGACTGGCGTGTAATGATACCTCATTGTGGTTTCGATTTGCATTTCTCTGATAATGAGCGATGTTGAGCATCTTTTCACATGTTTGTTAGCCATCTGTATGTCTTCTTTGGAGAAATGTCTGTTTAGTTCTTTGGCCCGTTTTTTGATTGAGTCATTTATTTTTCTGGAATTGAGCTGCAGGAGTTGCTTGTATATTTTTGAGATTAATCCTTTGTCTATTGCTTCATTTGCTATTATTCTCTCTCATTATGAAGGCTGTCTATTCACCTTGCTTATAGTTTCCTTTGTAGTGCAAAAGCTTTTAAGTTTCACTATGTCCCATTTGTTTATTTTTGCTTTTATTTCCAATATTCTGGGAAGTGGGTCATAGAGGATCTTGCTGTGATTTATGTTGGAGAGTGTTTTGCCTATGTTCTCCTCTAGGAGTTTTATAGTTTCTGGTCTTACATTTAGATCTTTAATCCATTTTGAGTTTATTTTTGTGTATGGTGTTAGAAAGTGTTCTAGTTTCATTCTTTTACAAGTGGTTGACCAGTTTTCCCAGCACCACTTGTTAAAGAGGTTATCTTTTTTCCATTGTATATCCTTGCCTCCTTGTCGAAGAAAAGGTGTCCATAGGTTCATGGATTTATCTCTGGGCTTTCTATTCTGTTCCATTGATCTATATTTCTGTCTTTCTGCCAGTACCATACTGTCTTGATGACTGTGGCTTTGTAGTAGAGCCTGAAGTCAGGCAGATTGATTCCTCCAGTTCCATTCTTCTTTCTCAAGATTGCTTTGGCTATTCGAGGTTTTTTGTATTTCCATACAAATTGTGAAATTATTTGTTCTAGTTCTCTGAAAAATACCATTGGCAGCTTGATAGGGATTGCATTGAATCTATAGATTGCTTTGGGTAGTATACTCATTTTCACAATATTGATTCTTCCAATCCATGAACACAGTATATTTCTCCATCTATTTGTGTCGTCTTTGATTTCTTTCACGAGTGTTTTATAGTTTTCTATATATAGGTCTTTTGTTTCTTTAGGTAGATATACTCCCAAGTATTTTATTCTTTTTGTTGCAATGGTGAATGGAATTGTTTCCTTAATTTCTCTTTCTGTTTTTTCATTGTTAGTGTATAGGAATGCAAGGGATTTCTGTGTGTTAATTTTATATCCTGCAACTTTACTATATTCATTGATTAGCTGTAGTAAATTTCTGGTGGAGTCTTTAGGGTTTTCTATGTAGAGGATCATGTCGTCTGCAAACAGTGAGAGTTTTACTTCTTCTTTGCTATCTGGATTCCTTTTATTTCTTTTTCTGCTCTGATTGCTGTGGCCAAGACTTCCAACACTATGTTGAACAGTAGTGGTGAGAGTGGATACCCTTGTCTTGTTCTTGATTTTAAGGGAAATGCTTTCAATTTTTCACCACTGAGGATAATGTTTGCTGAGGGTTTGTCATATATAGCTTTTATTATGTTGAGGTATGTTCCTTCTATTCCTGCTTTCTGGAGAGTTTTTATCATAAATGGATGTTGAATTTTGTCAAAGGCTTTTTCTGCATCTATTGAGATAATCATATGGTTTTTATCTTTCAATTTGTTAATGTGGTGTATTACATTGATTGATTTGCAGATATTAAAGAATCCTTGCATTCCTGGGATAAAGCCCACTTGGTCATGATGTATGATCTTTTTAATATGTTGTTGGATTCTGTTTGCTAGAATTTTGTTAAGTATTTTTGCATCTATGTTCATCAGTGATATTGGCCTGTAGTTTTCTTTTCTGCGGCATCCTTGTCTGATTTTGGTATTAGGGTGATGGTGGTCTCATAGAATGAGTTTGGAAGTTTGCCTTCTGCAATTTTCTGGAAGAGTTTGAATAAGATAGGTGTTAGCTCTTCTCTAAATTTTCGGTAGAATTCAGCTGGTCCTGGGCTTTTGTTTGCTGGAAGATTTCTGATTACAGTTTCTATTTCCGTGCTTGTGATGGGTCTGGTCCTGGGCTTTTGTTTGCTGGAAGATTTCTGATTACAGTTTCTATTTCCGTGCTTGTGATGGGTCTGTTAAGATCTTCTATTTCTTCCTGGTTCAGTTTTGGAAAGTTATAGTTTTCTAAGAATTTGTCCATTTCTTCCAAGTTGTCCATTTTATTGGCATAGAGCTGCTGGTAGTAGTCTCTTATGATCCTTTGTATTTCAGAGTTGTCTGTTGTGATCTCTTCATTTTCATTTCTAATTTTGTTGATTTGGTTCCTCTCCCTTTGTTTCTTGATGAGTCTGGCTAATGGTTTATCAATTTTATTTACCTTTTCAAAAAACCAACTTTTAGCTTTGTTGATTTTTTTTGCTATGGTCTCTTTGGTTTCTTTTGCATTTATTTCTGCCCTAATTTTTAAGATTTCTTTCCTTCTACTAATCCTGGGGTTCTTCATTTCTTCCTTCTCTAATTGCTTTAGGTGTAGAGTTAGGTTATTTATTTGACTTTTTTCTTGTTTCTTGAGGTAAGCCTGTATTGCTATGAACTTTCCCCTTAGCACTGCTTTTACAGTGTCCCATAGGTTTTGGGTTGTTGTGTTTTCATTTTCATTCATTTCTATACATATTTTGATTTCTTTTTTGATTTCTTCTATGATTTGTTGGTTATTCAGAAGCGTGTTATTTAGCCTCCATATGTTTGAATTTTTAACAATTTTTTTCCTGTAATTGAGATCTAATCTTACTGCACTGTGGTCAGAAAAGATGACTGGAATGATTTCAATTTTTTGAATTTTCCAAGACTAGATTTATGGCCCAGGATGTGATCTATTCTGGAGAAGGTTCCGTGTGCACTTGATAAAAAGGTGAAGTTGATTGTTTTGGGGTGAAATGTCCTATAGATATCAATTAGGTCTAGCTGGTCCATTGTGTCATTTAAAGTTTGTGTTTCCTTGTTAATTTTCTGTTTAGTTGATCTGTCCATAGGTGTGAGTGGGGTATTAAAGTTTCCCACTATTATAGTGTTATTGTTAATTTCCCCCTTCATTCTTGTTAGCATTTGCCTTACATATTGTGGTGCTTCTATGTTGGGTGCATATATATTTATAATTGTTATATCTTCTTCTTGGATTGATCCTTTGATCATTATGTAGTGTCCTTCTTTGTCTCTTTTCACATCCTTTATTTGAAAGTCTATTTTATCTGATATGAGTACTGCGACTCCTGCTTTCTTTTGGTCTCTGTTTGCATGAAATTTTTTTTTCCAGCCCTTCACTTTCAGTCTGTATGTGTCCCTTGCTTTGAGGTGGGTCTCTGGAAATATAAAGAAATACTAATTGTAAAAACAACAATGACAGAAAATTAACATGTGATACAGTATTATTAACTAAATGACATTTGATCAGATTTCACAATATTTAATGCTAGTGTCAATTATTTGTTTTCATACCTTATTCAAGATTCTACATTGTACTTAGTTGCATTGAACAGCTTCAGCTCCATGCAAGAAATTCTGATAAATTCTCTTTTAATTTTTATTCTGTTACAAATATTTTATATTTTCTTTGTTATGGCTTCTTAGATACACCCATCATTTAAAAGTGGACATTTAATTTTCAAGTACATGTTTTTTTAAAAAGTAACCTTGCTATTAATTTATCATTTAAATGCTTTCTTCTCTATAATCACCCTCTGTATTTTTTTCAATATTTAATTTTCTTGAGGCTTTCAATGCCTAGGTTAAAGATCTCTCTTGGTAAATGTCACATTGCAATTGAAAATAAGTGGGTTATTTTCAACTATCTGTTGATACTGATTTCTAACATAACTCCACAGTGATAAGAGAACAGACTTTGTATGATTTCAGTACTTCCAGACCACAAAAATTTTGCACCTTACTTTATGGCACTGGATATGTTCCAGTGCCTTGTGGTTTATAGTCTGTGGAAACTTGGATAGAATTTGTACCCTGGTGCTGTGTGAAAATTATATAAATATTAATTACATTGATTTAGTTCATAGTGCTTTTCAGGTCTACTATATCCTTTTGCTTTTCTGTCTATTCATTCTGTTATTTTTTGAGAGTTTGATATCGATATTTCAACCAAAGTCTTAATTTATCTACTTAAAAAATAATTGCAACATACAATGGAACTATATGTAACTTTGTTCTGTATTTTCCAAGTCTCCTGTAAATGTGTTATCATACTTTCATAATTAAAAAAAAAACAATTAAAAATTAAAACATTAGGCTCATCACAGACTATTCCTCTCCCTGCAAAATTTAATACCAGAAGGCAGTGGAGTCAGATCAACAATGTTTCAAGGGAGCAAAAAAAACGACCCTCCAATTCTATACTTTGTTAAATGTTATAGATGTGTAAAAGTAAGAGGCATCTAAGATATGTAAGAACTCAAGAAAAGTAATAATTATTCTTCCGTTCTTAAGAAAACTTCTCAGTAGTGTATCCAGTAAGTTAAATGAACCAAAAACTAAAGGAAGTGTTCTGACTCTGGAGATTTCCTGTAACCCATGTGTGTGTGCATGTGTGTGTGTGTGTGCACGCATGTACACACGTGTATGTTAGTTGCTCAGTCGTGTCCGACTCTACGACCCCATGGACTGTAGTCCACCAGGCTCCCCTGTCCACAGAATTCTCCAGGCAAGAACGCTGGAGTGAGTTGCCATTCCCTTCTCCAGGGGATCTTCTTGATCCAAGGATTGAACCTGGGTCTCCTGTATTGCAGGTGGATTCTTCACCGCTTGAACTACAAGGGAAGCCCAATAGCCCACTTCTCTCACTAAATACAGTGAAATAACCTGGAAGGCATGTTCTTGTTTGAGAGCATCCCTGTGCAGTCTGCACGTGTCCAGTGGCTTTGGTCGGAGAGCTGGATCTGAAATGAGTACAGGGCACATCACCACTTGGGGGGTGCTTGCAGCCACCACCTGGTTGGGTGGTAAGGCTGAAAGAAATACAAAATGGCAAAACGGCTGTCTGAGGAGGCCTTACAAGCAGCTGAGAAAAGAAGAGGAGCAGAAGGCAGGGGAGAAAAGGAAAGATATACCCATCTGAGTGCAGAGTGAGAGGGTAACAGGCAAGAGGCCAGGGGTCTCCAGAGGAAACAGGCTGCAAGTGTCACATTTTTTTCTCTTAAAATTCTGTGTTGCCTTGACAACACCTGGCTCACTTGAACTTAACTTTTCTTAAACCTTGAGCTAACAGATGCGTTTTCTTATGGAAATGTTTTTCTTAAGTTATGTTAATGTAACTATGTATTTGCTTTGGAATTTGCCTTTCTTCAAAATGGCTCCACCTAAGACTAACTTTTTTTCTTTTCTCAAATCTTGGACTGATAATAGCTCAACAGACCAGTATTCATATCAATTGTTTTATGGCTGGGGGATAACACACCACTGCCATCCTAGCTCAAAAATGTATATTGTGGGAGAGGGGCCTGGTGAAACTCCATCAGCCTGAGGTGTCTCTATTATCTGATTAATACTTTCTTTCTTTTCTTTTTTTTTTTTCACTTTTGAAATTCATTTACTCAGTTAAATTCATTCCAAACTCAAACAGACTTGACCATGAACAAAACTCTTCTCAGGGTCCACTTTCCACAAACCTTCCATTATTTTCTGCATCCATATTAGCCCATTACTCATTTTTCCATCCAAAAACAATGAGCTGAAAGAGACACGTGTATCCCAATGTTCATTGCAGCACTGTTTATAATAGCCAGGACATGGAAGCAACCTAGATGCTCATCAGCAGATGAATGGATAAGAAAGCTATGGTACATATACACAATGGAATATTACTCAGCCATTAAAAAGAATTCATTTGAATCAGTTCTAATGAGATGGATAAAACTGGAGCCCATAATACAGAGTGAAGTAAGCCAGAAATATAAACACCAATACAGTATACTAATGTATATATATGGAATTTAGAAAGATGGTAATGATTAATAGCTTTCTAACAGACATAAAACATTCAGCTAAAGACTAACAGGAGGGCACTCTTTCTGCTCCCTTCTGATGTTTACTTCAGAAGATTTTTCTATCTCTTTTATACTTTAATAAAATTTATCACACAAAAGCTCTGAGTCATCAAGCCTCGTCACTGGCCCTGGATTGAATTCCTCTCCTCCAGAGGCCAAGAATCTCAGCATCTGTCATGGCTCAACAACAACCTTTCAAGAGTTCCAAAGAATACCAAGGAAAGATAAGAAAGCCTACCTAAGTGAACAATGCAAAGAAATAGAGGAAAACAATAGGATGGGAAAAACTAGAGATCTCGTCAAGAAAATTAGAGATACCAAGGGAACATTTCATGCAAAGATGGGCACAATAAAGGACAGAAACGGTATGGACCTAACAGAAGAGGAAGATATTAAGAAGAGGTGGCAAGAATATGCAGAAGAGCTATATAAAATAGATCTTCATGACCTATATAACCACAAGGGTGTGATCACTTAGCTAGAGCTAGACATCTTGGAGTGCAAAGTCAAGTGGGCCTTAGGAAGCATTACTATGAACAAAGCTAGTGGAGGTGATGGAATTCCAGCTGAACTATTTCAAATCCTAAAAGATGATACTATTAAAGTCCTGCACTCAATACGCCAATAAATTTGGAAAACTCATCAATGGCCACAGGACTGAAAAAGATCAGTTTTCATTCCAGTCCCAAGGAAGGGTAATGCCAAAGAATGTTCAAACTTCAGCAGAATTGTACTCATTTCACATGCTAGCAAAGTAATGGTCAAAATTCTCCAAGTCAGTTTTCAACAGCATGGGAACCGTGAACTTCCAGATGTTCAAGCTGGATTTAAAAAAGGCAGAGGAATCAGAGATCAAATTGTCAACATCTGTTGGATCATAGAAAAAGCAAGAGAATTCCAGGAAAACATCTACTTCTGCTTCATTGACTATGTTAAAGCCTTTGACTGTGTGGCTCACAACAAACTGAAAAATTCTTTAAGAGACGGGAATATCAGAGCACCTTACTTGCCTCCTACAAAATCTGTATTCAGGTCAAGAAGCAATAGTTAGAACTGGACATGGAACAACGGACTATTCAAAATTGGGAAAGGAGTACATCAAGGCTGTATATTTTCACTCTGCTTATTTAACTTATGTGCAGAGTACATCATGAGAAACGCTGGGCTGCATATAGCACAAGCTGGAATCAAGATTGCCAGGAGAAATATCAATAACCTCAGATATGCAGATAACACCACCCTTATGGCAGAAAGTGAGGAGGAACTAAAGAGCCTCTTGATGAAGGTGAAAGAGGAAAGTGAAAAAGCAGGCTTAAAACTCAACATTCAAAAAAACAAAGATCATGGCATCTGGTCCCATCACTTCATGGCAAATATATGGGGAAACAATGGAAACAATGAGAGACTTCATTTTCTTGAGCTCCAAAACCACTGCAGATGGTGACTGCAGCCACAAAATTCAAAGATGCTTACTCCTTGGAAGAAAAACTACAACAAACTTAGTCAATGCATTTAAAAGCAGAGATGTTACTTTGCTGACAAAGGTCTATCTAGTCAAAGCTATGATTTTTCCAGTAGCCATGTATGGATGTGAGAGTTGGACCATAAAGAAGGATGAGCACCTGAGTATTGATGCTTTTGAACTGTGGTGTTGGAGAAGACACTTGACAGTCCCTTGGACAGCAAGGAGATCCAATCAGTCCATCCTAAATGAAATCAGTCCTGAATATTCATTTGAAGGACAGATGCTGAAATTGAAGCTCCAATATTTTGTCCACCTGATGCAATGAGCTGACTAATTAGAGAAGACTGTGATCTGAGAAAGATTGAAGGCAGGAGGAGCAGGGGATGACATGGTTGGATGGCATCGCTGACTCAATGGACAAGACTTTGAGCAAGCTCTGGGAGATTGTGATGGGAAACCTGGCATGCTACAGTCTGTGGGGTTGCTAACAGTTGGACACGACTGAGTGACTGAACAACAAGTGCTGTTTGGAGTTGGAGGGGCTACAGCCAAAGCCAGATGCAATCTGGGTGTCTCCTATGCCCAATGGCTGTCAGTGCCCTATGAGGAACAGGGGTAGGTCCTGAGGTAGCTGAATCAGCCGCCCTGAGGGAGTTGGGCTTCTCCTGGCCATGAGAGCAGTCTCTAACTTGACTGGGGTCTTGAGTGGGGCCTGACGGCTTGAGGCTGCACTTCTTGGGTGGTTTCCCTTTTACCCTAGCATATGTGCTACGGTTAGAGATTGTCTGGGGATATGGTGTTGCTACACTGCTGAGCTGGTTTTGCTTTCTCCCAAGTGTGTGCAGGAATGTGTGGATGGCAGATGGCACTCCTTGCTTTAGAGCTAGTTTAATTCCCTCATGAGTGAGTGCACTGATGCAGGTGGACTGGCAATGGCAGACTGCATCTTGGTCAGAGGCATATCTGGGGATCTGAGTTGGCTCCATTCCCTCCAAGTGTGTACACCTTTATTGGCCATAACAGCTTCTGCCTTACTGGGGAGCAGTACTGGACCAGGAGGGGCTGGAACAGGAGCTCAGTATAGGCTGGAGGTGTGCTAGGCTTATCCTGGCAGGCTGGCCACAGCCCTGGGTGGTTTTCAATCTGCTTCCTCCATGCCATTGAGAGGGGAATCCAAGTTATTGTCTGCAAAGCCAAAGAATGGAATCCGTGGACACACAGTCATGGTAGAAAGTGAATAGGGTTTATTACTTTTGTTAGGATTTATTTATTATAAAGGAGAAAAGTACAAAGCTCTCAGCATAGACACTGAGAGGGGGGTAAAGAGTCCCCCTAAGGTGGGACTTACAGTAGTTTTTATGTCCTTCCTTAAATCAAATTATTTCTAACCACTCAATTTAAAGGTCAGGATACTTAACATCTTTATGGCTACTCTTGATCCTTGGATTAAGTCACCACCCTTTTTCATGCCCTCTGGCCATTTTATAATGAACCATATGTATGGGCTTAAGATGAATGATCACCAGTTATTTTTCCCTCAAGCATCTGGAACAGAATTTAATTACTGCCCTTCCCTGGATCTGAATGCTGATAATTTTTCAGACTAAAGACACATTCCAGGGATTCAGGACAATGGAGCAGGATGCTTACTGAAAACAAGACTGAGATCTCAGAGTTCTACACTGACTGCCTAGTAATTTCTACCTCAATGCCCACCTTTAGAGATGGAGACTCTAAGTGCCATTATGGGGAAAAGGGCAATGACTGATCTGGCTTCTTTGAGCTGTGTGTAGGGGCATCATGAAGGGATGGCAGTTAGGTCTCCACCAGTTGGATGATCTAGTGGACCTTGGTATGTCATCTTAGGCTCCATGTCCATAACCATTTGAAGTTTGATAGCTTCTATGCAAGACATTACAAAGCGAGAGAGATGATTTTGAATACAAGGGCCAAAAAGCAATAAGTGAAAAATAAGGTTTCCCATCAGAACCAGGGGTTTCCACCAGGTGGAAATTGATACCCAGTTCCATAGGGCAGTCCCAGAAGGAGAAGTGGAATCAGCCATTGCCTGGACTTGACTTTTCGTATCTTTTGAAAATCGGGTCCTTCTAAGAGTGACAGTAACCAAGGCAGTCTGTGAATGGAGGATAATGGTAGGGCCCCACAGACCCAACAGTCTGATGGATTTTGGAACATTGCATACAAATGTGCCCATGAAATGAAAACATTATCCTGTGTCCAATCTAAAGGGACCGGAGAGGTCATTATTACATTAAGAAGGACAAATAGAGTAATGTGTGTCTGAGTATGCTGTGTTAGAAGAGTTACTTACCTGGGCCCTTCTTGAACAGTCCTTTCAATCCTTCTAAGGGAGTGTATTGATATTCCAAACACTGAGAATTTTTCTGTGAATTTTCCTCTAGGGGTGTTGGGTGGTCCTTGTGATTTTCTCTAGGAGAATTCCAAGGCTTTATTGGTGTGTGATGAATCCAGGCATTGATACCTGTAACCTTAACAGTGGGTAGAGAGAATAATAGTATAGGATCCCTCCTATGTGGGAGTTAAGGTGGGACTATTGTCAGAAATCAGGTCCCTAGGATCATATAAGGAATTTTTATTTTCTTTTGATTGTCAGATCCCATTTACTAGGGATTGCAACTGTTTTTGAAAAGAAGCTAAATTAGTGACATGTTTTGTTAGTTCAGCCATTTCTTGGTCTAGAAGTAAATCTTTTTTGAGGAATGGCCTCCCATATAGCATTTCAAAAGGGCTAAGTCCCCATGACTGTGGAGTATTTCTTATTCTCATAAGGAAGTAATGAAGTCCAGAAAAGGTGAGTCTCTTGTGAGAGTTTTTGTAAATGTCTCTTTATCATATCATTAGCTTTTTCTACCTTCCCAGAGGACTGAGGTCTCCAGACACAATGTAAGTACAGAAATTCAATTCCTACGGCCTGGAGAGGCCCTGTGTTAATGTAACCTTGAAGGCAGGGCCATTGTCATTTTGAATTCCACACATCAGGCCATGATCTCATGTATTAAAGTTTTAATAACTTCTTTTGCTTGTTCTGTTCTACAAGGGAATGCCTCTATCCACCTGGTAAATGTGTCAACCCAAACCAGTAGGTACTGATGTCCTTTGACTTTTGACGTATGAGTGAAGTCTATCTGCAGTCCTCTCCAGGATATCTTCCTGTTTGCTGTAAGCCTGGGAGAGCTGACTGGCTGTTATGGGGATTATTCTTTTGACAGACTTCACATCATTTAACAATCTGGCTTAGAGTTTTTATTAATCCTTTTCCCTTGAAAAGACTCTTAACAAGTTGGTAAGTATTTTCAATTCCCAAGTGGAAAGTTTGCTGTAGAATTTTAAGAATTTTCCATTGAGTGATAGGAGGTAATACAAGTTTTTCATCCTCTGTTTGGAGCCATCCAGAGGGGAGTAGAATATCTCCACCAGAAAGAGAGTGTTGAAGTTCCTCGGGAGAACACTGGGGTTTTATGTCAGTGGGGATCTTATCCCAAAGAAGGGGAGCCTGAGTATTAAAAGACTGGATGGTTGTCTTTTTTGCTTGTTGGTCAGCTCTCCTATTTCCCTCTATTATGTCAGAATCATCCCTTTGAAGGCCCCAGAAGTGTATTACTGCCACTCCTCTGAGTAGTTTACTTGCATTTAAGAGGTGCACACTTTCTTAGTAGTTTTTAATGGGATTGCCATCTGTGGCTTTAAAGTTTCTTTTCTTCCAGATAGCAGTGTGAGCATGAAGGACTAAGTAAGCATATTTAGGGTCAGTATAGATGCTCACTCTCTTGTCAGTCTTCAGCTCTAAGGCTCTGGTTAAAGCAATCAATTCAACTAACAGTGCTAGTTCCAGGTGGTAAGGGATTACTTTCTAAAATTTTAGATAATATGACCACTGTGTATCCTGTCTTATGTTCTCCTTTTTCCATGATGGAGTTGCCATCTGTAAATATAGTTTCATCAGGATTTTCTAAAGGCTTGTCTTTTAAGTCCTCCCTGGCTGAGTAGTTTAAAGCTGAGACTTGATGGCAATCATGTTCTGGCTTCTCATCTAATGATTCAGGAAGGAATGTTGCTGGGTTTAAGGCTGAGCAAGTTTTTAGCTGAATTATGAGTCCTTCTAAGAGCAGGGATTGATATATGAGAATCAGATTGTCAGATAACCATAGCCCTTCCTTAGAGCTTAAAATTCCAGAGTTAGTATGTGAAGTATAGACTGTCAGATCTTGGCCTATAACTAACTTAGTAGCTTCAGGAATTAATAGAGCTACTGAGGCCGCTGTTGGTAGACAGTGTGGCTATCCTTGCACTATAGAATTGAGCTCTTCGCTTAAATAAGAAACAGGTTGTTGTGAGCTTCCTTTGGGCTGAGTTAGAACTTCCAGTGCTATTCCTAATCTTTCTGTTACAAAAAGATTAAATTGGTCTCCTGTAGGTAGGCTAATGAACAGTATGAAAAGGCAAAAAGATAGGACACTATCTTTTTTAGATGAACTCCCCAGGTTGGGAGGTGCCCAATATACTACTGGAGATCAGTGGAGAACTAACTCCAGAAAGAATGAAGAGATGGAGCCAAAGCAAAAACAACACCCAGTTGTGGATGTGACTGGTAATGGAGGCGAAGTATGATGCTATAAAGAGCAATATTGCATAGCAATCTGGAAAGTTAGGTCCATGAACCAAGGCAAATTGGAAGTGGCCAAACAGAAGCTGTAAGAGTGAATGTCAACATTTTAGGAATCAGCGAACTAAAATGGACTGGAATGGGTGAATTTAACTCAGATGACCATTATATCTACTACTGTGGGCAGGAATTCCTTAGAAGAAATGGAGTAGCCATCATAGTCAACAAAAGAGTCCAAAATGAAGTACTTGGATGCAATCTCAAAAACGACAGAATGATCTCTGTTCGTTTCCAAGGCAAACCATTCAATATCACAGTAATCCAAGTCTGTGCCCCAACCAATAAAGCTGAAGAAGCTGAAGTTGAATGGTTCTATGAAGACCTACAAGGTCTAGAACTAACACCCAAAAAAATATGTCCTCTTCATTTTACAGTACTAGAATGCAAAAGTAGGAAGTCAAGAAACACCTGGAGTAACAGGAAAATTTGGCCTTGGAGTACATAATGAAGCAGGGCAAAGGCTAATAGAGATTTGCCAAGAGAACGCACTGGTCATAGCAAACACCCTCTTCCAACAACACAAGAGAAGACTCTACACATGGACATCACCAGATGGTCAATACTAAAACCAGATTGATTGTTTTCTTTGCAGTCAAAGATGGAGAAGTTCTATACAATCAGCAAAAACAAGACTGGGAGCTGTCTGTGGCTCAGGTCATGAACTCCTTATTGTCAAATTCAGACTTATATTGAAGAAAGTAGGGAAAACCACTAGATGAGATATGACCTAAATCGAATCACTTACTATTATACATTGGAAGTGACAAATAGATTCAAGGGATTAGATCTGATAGAGAGAGTGCCTGAAGAACTATGGATGGAGGTTCGTGACATTGTATAGGAGGCAGTAATCAAGACCATCCCCAAGAAAAAGAAATGCAAAAAGGCAAAATGGTTGTCTGAGGAGGCCTTACAGAAAGCTATGAAAACAAGAGAAGTGAAAGGCAAAGGAGAAAAGGAAAGATTATCCCATTTGAGTGCAGAGTTCCAAAGAATAGCAAGGAGAGATAATAAAGCCTTCCTCAGTGATCAATGCAAAGAAATAGAGGAAAACAATAGATTGGGAAAGATTAGAGATCTATTTAAGAAAATTAGAGATACCAAGGAAACTTTCCATGCAATAATGGGCACAATAAAGGACAGAAATGGTATGGACCTAACAGAAGCAGAAGACATTCAGAAGAGGTGGCAAGAATACACAGAAGAGCTGTACAGAAAAGATCTTCATGACCCAGATAATCACAATGGTGTGATCACTCACCTAGAGCCAGACATCTTGGAGTGCGAAGTCAAGTGGGCCTTAGGAAGCATCACTGTGAACAAAGCTAGTGGAGATGATAGAATTCCAGTTGAGCTATTTAAAATCCTAAAAGATGATGCTGTGAAAGTGCTGCACCCAATATGCCAGCAAATATGGAAAACTCAGCAGTGGCCATGGGACTGGAAAAGTCAACTTTCATTCCAGTTCCAAAGAAAGTCAATACCAAGGAGTGCTCAAACTACTGCAGAATTGCACTCATTTTACACACTAGCAAAGTAATGCTCACAATTCTCCAAGCCAGGCTTCAACAGTATGTGAACCATGGACTTCCAGATGTTCAAGCTGGATTCAGAAAAGGCAGAGGAGCCAGAGATTATATTGCCAACATCCACTGGATCATCAAAAAAGTGAGGGAAGTTCCAGAAAAACATCCACTTCTGCTTTATTGACTATGCCAAGGCCTTTGACTGTGTGGATCACAACATACTGTAGAAAATTCCTCAAGACATGGTAATACCAGACCACCTGACTGGCCTTCTGAGAAATCTGTATACAGGTGAATAAGCAACAGTTAGAACTGGACACGGGACAACAGACTTGTTCCAAATTGGGAAAGGAGTATGTCAAGGCTGTGTATTGTCACCCTGCTTATTTAACTTATATGCAGAGTACATCATGAGAAACTCTGGGCTGGAAAAAACACAAGCTGGAATCAAGATTACTGGGAGAAATATCAATAACCTTAGATATGCAGATGACACCACCCTTATGGCAGAAAGTGAAGAAGAACTAAAGAGTCTCTTGATGAATGTGAAAGAAGAGAGTGAAAAACTTGGTTTAAAACTCAACATTCAGAAAACTAAGATCATGGCGTCTGGTCCTACCACTTCATGGCAAATAGAAGGGGAAACAGTGGAAACAGTGAGAGACTTTATTTTTGGGCTCCAAAATCACTGCAGATGGTGACTGCAGCCATGAAATTAAAAGACACTTGCTCCTTGGAAGAAAAGTTATGACCAACCTAGACAGCATATTAGAAAGCAGAGACATTACTTTGTCAACAAAGGTCCGTGTAGTCAAAGCTATGGTTTTTACAGTAGTCATGTATGGATGTGAGAGGTGGACTGTGAAGAAAGCCGAGCACCAAAAAATTGATGCTTTCAAACTGTGGTGTTGGAGAAGACTCTTGAGAGTCCCTTGAACTGCAAGGAGATCCAACCAGTCCATCCTAAAGGAGATCAGTCCTGGGTGTTCATTGAAAGGACTGATGCTGAAGCTGAAACTCCAATACTTTGGCCACCTGACTCATTTGAAAAGGCCCTGATGCTGGGAAAGATTGAGGGCAGGAGGAGAAGGGGACGAGAGAGGGTGAGATGGTTGGATGGCATCACTAACTCAATGGACATGAATTTAAGTAAACTCTGGGACTTGGTGATGGACAGGGAGGCCTTTTGTGCTGTGGTCCATGGGGTCACAAAGAGTTGGACACGACTGAGTGACAGAACTAAAGTGAACTGAAGGCAGGCTAAAAGTCTTAAATGCATGTATTTCTTCAGGTTCCCATTGTAATACCTTTGGTCCTGATTGTTGAGTGTCTTTTAGTAACTTTTACAAAGGTCGAGGCAACTCTCCATATCTTGGAATCCAAATCTCATGGTTGCCAGTTATGCCATTGAAACCACAGAGTTGTCTAAGAGTGTTAGGGAGAAGCTTTTGTAAAATGGTTCCATTCTTTCTTTTCCTAGGACTCTCTCCATGAGAGAATTTGATCCTAAATATTTGACTTCTTCTTGGCACATTGGAGCTTTTGATTTTGGTGTCTTGTTGCCACATAAAGCTAGAATTAAGAAGGTCACAGGTGGCTTGGTTACATTTTTTCTCTGTGTTAGCACAAAGGAGAATATCATCTATATACTGATCTACTTTTATAGATTCAGTTGCCCAGAGGCAGCTAGGTCTTTGGTGAAAGCCTGTCTGAACAAGTGAGGGCTATCTCTAAATCCTTGAGGCAACACTGTCCAAGTCAACTGAGTAGAGGAATCAGATGGATCTTCAAAAGCAAACAAAAATTGTGAACTTTGAGCTAAGGGTATTCCAAAAAAGGGGGGCATCTTTTATTTTTTTAATTAATTAATTAATTTATTTATTTTACTTTACAATATTGTTTTGGTTTTGCCATACATTGATTTGAATCTTCCATGAGTGTACATGTATTCCCCATCCTGAACCCCCTCTCCCAGCTCCCTCCCCATTCCACCCCTCTGGGTCATCCCATTGCACCAGCCCCGAGCACCCTGTATCATGCATCAAACCTGGACTGGTGATTCGTTTCACGTATGATATTTTACATGTTTCAATGCCATTCTCCTGTATCATCCCACCCTCGCCCTCTCCCACAGGGTCCAAAAGACTGTTCAATACCTCTGTGTCTCTTTTGCTGTCTTGCATACAGGGTTATCATTACCTTCTTTGTAAATTCCATATGTATGCATTAGCATACTGTATTGGTGTTTTTCTTTCTGGCTAACTTCACTCTGTATAATAGGCTCCAGTTTCATCCACCTCATTAGAACTGATTCAAATGTATTCTTTTTAATGGCTGAGTAATATTCCATTGCGTATATGTACCACTGCTTTGTTACCGATTCATCTGCTGATGGACATCTAGGTTGTTTCCATGTCCTGGCTATTATAAATAGTGCTGTGATGAACATTGGGGTACACGTGTCTCTTTCAATTCAGGTTTCCCAAGTGTGTATGCCCAGCAGTGGGATTGCTGGGTCATATGGCAGTTCTATCTCCAGTTTTTTGTTTTTTGTTTTTTTTTTAATCTCCAGTTTTTTAAGGAATCTCCACACTGTTCTCCATAGTGGCTGTACTAGTTTGCATTCTCACCAACAGTGTAAGAAGGTTCCCTTTTCTCCATACCCTCTGCAGCATTTATTGCTTGTAGACTTTTGGATAGCAGCCATCTTGACTGGCATGTAATGGTACCTTGTTGTGGTTTTGATTTGCATTTCTCTGATAATGAGTGATGTTGAGCATCTTTTCATGTGTTTGTTAGCCATCTGTATGTCTTCTTTGGAGAAATGTCTGTTTAGTTCTTTGGCCCACTTTTTGATTAGGTCTTTTATTTTTCTAGAATTGAGCTGCAGGAGTTGCTTCTATATTTTTGAGACCAATTCTTTGTCCGTTGCTTCGTTTGCCATTATTTTCTCCCATTCTGAAGGCTGTCTTTTCACCTTGCTTATAGTTTCCTTTGTTGTGCAGAAGCTTTTAAGTTTCATTATGTCCCATTTGTTTATTTTTGCTTTTATTTCCAATATTCTGGGAGGTGGGTCATAGAGGATCCTGCTGTGGTTTATATCAGAGAGCTTTTGCCTATGTTTTCCTCTAGGAGTTTAATAGTTTCTGGTCTTAGGTTTAGATCTTTAATCCATTTTGAGCTTATTTTTGTGTATGGTGTTAGAAAGTGTTTTAGTTTCATTCTTTTACAAGTGGTTGACCAGTTTTCCCAGCACCACTTGTTAAAGAGATTGTCTTTTCTCCATCATGTATTCTTGCCTCCTTTGTTACAGATAAGGTGTCCATAGGTGTCCATAAGGCATGGATTTATCTCTGGGCTTTCTATTCTGTTCCACTGATCTATATTTCTGTCTTTGTGCCAGTACCATACTGTCTTGATGAAACTGTGGCTTTGTAGTAGAGACTGAAGTCAGGCAGGTTGATTCCTCCAGTTCCATTCTTTTTTCTCAAGATTGCTTTGGCTATTCGAGGTTTTTTGTATTTCCATACAAATTGTGAAATTATTTGTTCTAGTTCTCTGAAAAATACCGTTGGTAGCTTGATGGGGATTGCAGTGAATTTATAGATTGCTTTGGGTAGTATACTCATTTTCACTATATTGATTCTTCTGATCCATGAACACGGTATATTTCTCCATCTGTTTGTGTCGTCTTTGATTTCTTTCACGAGTGTTTTATAGTTTTCTATATATAGGTCTTTTGTTTCTTTAGGTAGATATACTCCTAAGTATTTTATTCTTTTTGTTGCAATGGTGAATGGAATTGTTTCCTTAATTTCTCTTTCTGTTTTCCCATTGTTAGTGTATAGGAATGCAAGGGATTTCTGTGTGTTAATTTTATATCCTGCAACTTTACTGTATTCATTGATTAGCTGTAGTAAATTTCTGGTGGAGTCTTTAGGGTTTTCTATGTAGAGGATCATGTCATCTGCAAACAGTGAGAGTTTTACTTCTTCTTTTCCAATCTGGATTCCTTTTATTTCTTTTTCTGCTCTGATTGCTGTGGCCAAGACTTCCAAAACTATGTTGAATACTAGTGGTGAGAGTGGGCACGCTTGTCTTGTTCCTGACTTTAGGGGAAATGCTTTCAATTTTTCACCATTGAGGATAATGTTTGCTGAGGGTTTGTCATATATAGCTTTTATTATGTTGAGGTATGTTCCTTCTATATCTGCTTTCTGGAGGGTTTTTTTTTTTTATCATAAATGTTGTTGAATTTTGTCAAAGGCTTTCTCTGCATCTATTGATATAATCATATGGTTTTTATTTTTCAATTTGTTAATGTGGTGTATTACATTCATTGATTTGCAGATATTGAAGAATCCTTGTATCCCTGGGATAAAGCCCACTTGGTCATGATGTATGATCTTTTTAATATGTTGTTGGATTCTGTTTGCTAGAATTTTGTTAAGTATTTTTGCATCTATGTTCATCAGTGATATTGGCCTGTAGTTTTCTTTTCTTTCTTTTCTTTTTTTTTTTTTCGGTGTGGCATCTTTGTCAGGTTTTGGTATTAGGGTGATGGTTTCCTCATAGAATGAGTTTGGAAGTTTACCTTCCTCTGAAATTTTCTGGAAGAGTTTGAGTAGGATAGGTGTTAGTTCTTCTCTAAATTTATGGTAGAATTCAGCTGTGAAGCTGTCTGGTCCTGGGCTTTTGTTTATTGGAAGATTTCTGATTACAGTTTCAATTTCTGTGCTTGTGATGGGTCTGTTAAGATTTTCTATTTCTTCCTGGTTCAATTTTGAAAAGTTGTAGTTTTCTAGGAATTTGTCCATTTCTTCCACGTTGTCCATTTTATTTGCACATAGTTGCTGATAATAGTCTCTTATGATCCTTTGTATTTCTGTGTTGTCTGTTGTGATCTCTCCATTTTCATTTCTAATTTTGTTGATTTGATTTTTCTCCCTTTGTTTCTTGATGAGTCTGTCTAACAGGCATCTTTTAAATCTAAAACGGTAGAAAAAAGTGGCTGTTTTGGGGATTTGGGAGAGTACAGGATAGGGGTTAGGCACGACAGGATGTTATGGAATTACAACTTCATTGATGAGGCAGAGGTCCTGAACTAGTCATTCCCCACTAGGCCTTTGGACTCCCAAAATAGGTGTATTACATTTGATTAAGAGCCCCTGTCCTTTGAGGTTTTCAATCAAGGAAATGAGTCCCTGCCTTAGCCTTCTAAAAGCACTTCTAAGCAGTGCTTTAGACTGCTTTAGAGTCTGGCTTTAGAGGGTATTGTTTTTGGTGAGGAAAGTTTTTAGGATTTTTAAGAGTTATCTCTACTGGTTGAGCATAAATGGCTCTTCCTGTCTTTCCTCTGGTTGCCCAGACTTCGGGGTTAATTTCTACTTCTGTAAGGGTTGTAAGTATAAGTTTTCTGTAGATCCTATTTTCCTATGAATTGAAAGTTGCATTTTAGATAGAATATCTCTTCCTAGGATCAGAAAGGCTTCAGAAAAGAGAATGGAATCCCGGTTACAACTCAACTCTTGTTTAAAGAATTTTGTAATCGGCTTTTCAGAAATGCCACGTAGAGTAGCTGACTTAGTAGAAGGTGGACCTGCATTAGAGAGGAGGTCTGAGAAAGTGGTTTCTGTATCGAGTAGGAAGTTAACAGGATGGGCTCCTACAGTTAGAGTCACCCGAGGCTCCTGTGCAGTGATGAGGACAGGAGACAAAGTGGGAAGCCCCAGGCCACATCAGTCTTGATCCTAGGTCTGAATTTCTGACCCCTGAAACCTACATCCTTTGGGACAGTTCTTCCAGTGATCTCCTTTGCAAGTGGGGCAAGGCCTTGATGGTGGCCTCTGCTTGCCTTGGGGACATTGTCCCTTAAAGTGTTCATCCTTGCCACAATGAAAACAGGCTCCAGGCTTTTGCTTTTGTCCTCCCACCTTTGGAGCCCTAAAGTTAACTCCCTGCAGACCACAGTGAGTGCTTCAGTCTTTCTCTTATCTCTCCTTTCTTTTTTTCCTTATGTTCCTCCTTAAATAATACTGATCTCTTAAATAATACTGATGTGGCAGCTCTTAGGAGGCATTCTAAATCCATATCGGGGCTGAAGGCCAATTTTTGGAGTTTCCTCCAAATATCTGGAGCTCATTGAGTAACAAATTTGTCTTTAAGAATAAGTTGGCCCTCTGGGGAATCTGGGTCCAAATAAATGTGTTTTCTCAGTGCCTCCCTGAGCCTTTCCAGAGAAGTTGTGGGATTTCCCTTCTTTTCCTGAGTCACTCCAGATAGTTTGGAGTAGTTTAAGGGCTTAACTAGTGATTTTTTTAAAGCCTTCCTTAATGCAAGTGATAAAGTGACTCTCTTCGAGTCATCACTGTCTTTGTCATGGGCCCAGTTGGGGTCAGCTATGGACACTGCCTGGAGTCCTGCAGGTAACCAGGCTGATTCACTGTCAGATCTCCCTTGCATGCTAGTAACATACCACTCATCTCCGCATTCCCGCACATTTTTAATTACTCTACTTCTTCCATTGTCAGTAAGGGTGCTAGCAAGGATTAGCATAACATCTTTTCCATGCCATTTCAAAAGATTGGGTTAGACCCTGGAAAACACTTATATAATTGTCAGGATCTTCAGTAAAGCATCCTAGGTCTAATTTAATCTGTCTTAAATCTAGTCAAGGCTATGGTTTTTATAGTGATCATTTATGGATGTGAGAGTTGGACTGTGAAGAAAGCTGAGTGCCGAAGAATTGATGCTTTTGAATTGTGGTGTTGGAGAAGACTCTTGAGAGTCCCTTGGACTGCAAGGAGATCCAACCAGTCCATCCTAAAGGAGATCAGTCCTGGGTGTTCGTTGGAAGGACTGATGCTGAAGCTAAAACTCCAATACTTTGGCCACCTCATGCAAAGAGTTGACTCATTGGAAAAGACCCTGATGCTGGGAGGGATTGGGGGCAGGAGGAGAAGGGGACGACAGAGGATGAGATGGCTGGATGGCATCACCGACTCGATGGGCATGAGTTTGAGTAAACTTCGGGAGTTGGTGATGGACAGGGAGGCCTGACGTGCTGCGATTCATGGGGTTGCAAAGAGTCAGACACGACTGAGTGACTGAACTGAACTGAAATCTTGGAGAGGGAGAGGGATATAGACTTGTGTGGGTCCCAAGTCTCCTTTAGGAACTTCCAGTAATGGAAGGAGGGAAGGATATAGCCTAGAGATCACTGGGGTTGGGTTGGGAGCCACTGGGGTAGGAGCTGCTGCTGGAGCCAGAGGCACTACCGGAGATTGTGGAGGCTCCTTGTGGGCTAGGTTTGGGCAGCCCTGGATAAGGGGGACAGTTTGAACCTAAGAGTTTGGGGAAACTTATAGGCAGCATAGAAGGAACAAGCCCACAACTCCTGCATAAGACAGTGTTTTCTCTCAAGACAAAGGAAACCTGTATACATGGGACTTCTGACCATTTTCCTTTACATCTACAAAAGACGTCTAGAAGATGACATTATAATTACATGAGCCCTCAGGGGACCATTTTTCACCATCAGATAGATCAAACTGAGGCCATGCCTTGGTGCAGAAAAAGATCATATTCTTCTTTAACGGTGTGAGGGTCAAACTTCTTCCAGTTCTTCAGTATACATTCCAAAGGCGTCTGTTTTGAGCTGGGTATGGGACTCGAAGAGGTTGCCCTCATCTGAAAGAGAGAAGACCAGTGCCCAGTGCTCTTTTCTCTGGTTCCTCTGATAGAGGGTGTCCCCTCCTTGTGGAGTGAGAGCAAAGAAGCAGCAATAACGTATGCTTCCCTCAACTTTGGAGTGCACCTGGGCTTGACCACCCTTATCTGGGTGCCATGGGCCTTTGTCCTCTTCCTGTTTCTATCTTCCCTTCTACCTAGAGATAGATAGATTGAGAGCTTAGGTTGGTGGACTTCCTATGCTCCTGAACATGAGTATGCCTGAACTGGAGTTCCCTTAAAGCAAGCTATGCAGTGTGCAAGGTTAGTAGTATTTACACACACTCCAAAGTGATCCTACCTTAAGTGAAAAATCTCATGACCTCTAGATGTTAGGAAAGAGAAATTGTAGATGTATTGCAGTTCTCACTGAGGCAGCAGCCCAGCAGAGGTTTTGTTCAGCACCTCCAGCTGGTCAATACCAAGGCCCGAGGCCACTGTCTTCTAACTCTGTCTGCCTTTGGAACTCATGCAGTGAATTTGTGAAACAATGAGTGGTTCAAGAGACCATGCATTAGATTAAGTAACAAGAGGTGAAAGCTGGAGTTGAAAGTGAATATCTGTGCTTACCTTGAGTAGGCATTGAGGAATCCTGGGTGAGCCCCCAAAAGATGAGATGGGAATGTGAGTTCTTGTCTGAAGAAATGAAGAATGGAATCCACAGACACACAAAAACACTCATGGCAGCAAGCGATTAGGATTTATTAAAGAGGAGGAAAGTACAAAGCTCTCAGCATAGACACTGAGAGGGGGTAAAGAGTCCCCCTAAGGTGGGACTTACAGCAGTTTTTATATCCTTCCTTAAATCAAATTATTTCTAACCAATTTAAAGGTCAAGATCAGTTCAGTTCAATCGCTCAGTCGTGTCTGACTCTTTGTGACCCCATGGACTGCAGCACGCCATGCTTTCCTGTCCATCACCAACTCCCAGAGCTTACTCAAACTCATGTACATTCAATCAGGGATTCCATCCAACCATCTCATCCTTTCTCATCCCCTTCTGCTCCCACCTTCAATCTTTCCCAGCATCATGGTCTTTTCCAATGAGTCAGTCCTTCCCATCAGGTGGTCAAAGTACTGGAGTTTCAGCTTCAGCATCAGTCCTTCCAATGAATATTCAGAACTGATTTCCTTTAGGATGGACTTGGTTTGATCTCCTTGCAGTCCAAAGGACTTTCAAGTGTCTTCTCCAACACCACAGTTCAAAAGCATCAATTACTTGGTGCTCAGCTTTTTTTATAGTTCAACTCTCACATCCGTACATGATTACTGGAAAAACCATAGCTTTTACTAGATGGACATTTGTTGGCAAAGTAACGTTTTTGCTTTTTAATATGCTGTTTAGGTTGGTCATAACTTTTCTTCCAAGGAGCAAGCATCTTTTAATTTCATGGCTGCAGTCACCATCTGCAGAGATTTTGGAGCCCAAGAAAATAAAATCTCTCACTGTTTCCATTGTTTCCCCATCTATTTGCCATGAAGTAATGGGTCCAGATGCCATGGTCTTCATTTTTTGAATGTTGAGTTTTGTTTTTTTTTTTTAACAAATAATTACTTTTATTATTATTATTATTTTTTATTTTTTTTCTTTTCTTTTTTTTTTAATTAGTTGGAGGCTAATTACTTCACAACATTTCAGTGGGTTTTGTCATACATTGATATGAATCAGCCATAGAGTTACACGTATTCCCCATCCCGATCCCCCCTCCCACCTCCCTCTCCACCCGATTCCTCTGGGTCCTCCCAGTGCACCAGGCCCGAGCACATTGTCCTCAATGCATCCCACCTGGGCTGGTGAATCTGTTTCACCATAGATAATATACATGCTGTTCTTTTTTTTTGAAAAATCCCACCCTCACCTTCTCCCAAGAGTTCAAAAGTCTGTTCTGTACATCTGTGTCTCTTTTTCTGTTTTGCATATAGGGTTATCATTACCATCTTTCTAAATTCCATATATATGTGTTAGTATACTGTAATGGTCTTTATTTTTCTGGCTTACTTCACTCTGTATAATGGGCTCCAGTTTCATCCATCTCATTAGAACTGATTCAAATGAATTCTTTTTAATGGCTGAGTAATATTCCATGGTGTATATGTACCACAGCTTCCTTATCCATTCATCTGCTGATGGGCATCTAGGTTGCTTCCATGTCCTGGCTATTACAAACAGTGCTGTGATGAACATTGGGGTGCACGTGTCTCTTTCAGATCTGGTTTCCTCAGTGTGTATGCCCAGAAGTGGGATTGCTGGGTCACATGGCAGTTCTATTTCCAGTTTCTTAAGGAATCTCCACACTGTTCTCCATAGTGGCTGTACTAGTTTGCATTCCCACCAACAGTCTAAGAGGGTTCCCTTTTCTCCACACCCTCTCCAGCATTTATTGCTTGTAGACTTTGGATAGCAGCCATCCTGACTGGCGTGTAATGGTACCTCATTGTGGTTTTGATTTGCATTTCTCTAATAATGAGTGATGTTGGGCATCTTTTCATGTGTTTGTTAGCCATCTGTATGTCTTCTTTGGAGAAATGTCTGTTTAGTTCTTTGGCCCATTTTTTGATTGGGTCATTTATTTTTCTGGAATTGAGCTGCAGGAGTTGCTTGTATATTTTTGAGATTAATCCTTTGTCTGTTTCTTCATTTGCTATTATTTTCTCCCAATCTGAGGGCTGGTCTTTTCACCTTGCTTATAGTTTCCTTTGTAGTGCAAAGCTTTTAAGTTTCATTAGGTCCCATTTGTTTATTTTTGCTTTTATTTCCAATATTCTGGGAAGTGGGTCATAGAGGATCTTGCTGTGATTTATGTCGGAGAGTGTTTTGCCTATGTTCTCCTCTAGGAGTTTTATAGTTTCTGGTCTTACATTTAGATCTTTAATCCATTTTGAGTTTATTTTTGTGTATGGTGTTAGAAAGTGTTCTAGTTTCATTCTTTTACAAGTGGTTGACCAGTTTTCCCAGCACCACTTGTTAAAGAGGTTGTCTTTTTTTTCCATTGTATATCCTTGCCTCCTTTGTCAAAGATAAGGTGTCCATAGGTTCGTGGATTTATCTCTGGGCTTTCTATTCTGTTCCATTGATCTATATTTCTGTCTTTGTGCCAGTACCATACTGTCTTGATGACTGTGGCTTTGTAGTAGAGTCTGAAGTCAGGCAGGTTGATTCTTCCAGTTCCATTCTTCTTTCTCAAGATTACTTTGGCTATTCGAGGTTTTTTGTATTTCCATACAAATTGTGAAATTATTTGTTCTAGTTCTGTGAAAAATACCGTTGGTAGCTTGATAGGAATTGCATTGAATCTATAGATTGCTTTGGGTAGAATAGCCATTTTGACAATATTGATTCTTCCAATCCATGAACACGGTAAGTTTCTCCATCTGTTTGTGTCCTCTTTGATTTCTTTCATCAGTGTTTTATAGTTTTCTATGTATGACGGTCTTTTGTTTTTCCTTTAGGTGATATACTCCTAAGTATTTTTATTCTTTTTGTTGCAATGTGAATGGTAATTGTTTCCTTAATTTCTCTTTCTGGTTTTTTCATTGTTAGTATATAGGAAATGCAAGGGATTTCTGTGTGTTAATTTATATCCTGCAACTTTACTATATTCATTGATTAGCTCTAGTAATTTTCTGGTAGAGTCTTTAGGGTTTTCTATGTAGAGGATCATGTCATCTGCAAACAGTGAGAGTTTCACTTCTTCTTTTCCTATCTGGATTCCTTTTATTCTTTTTCTGCTCTGATTGCTGTGGCCAAAACTTCCAACACTATGTTGAATAGTAGTGGTGAGAGTGGGCAGCCTTGTCTTGGTTCCTGATTTCAGGGGAATGCCTTTCATTTTTCAACCATTGGGGTGATGCTTGCTGTGGGTTTTGTCATATAATAGCTTTTAATTATGTTTGAGGTATGTTCCTTCTATTCCTCTTCTGGAGAGTTTTAATCATAAATGAGTGGTTGAATTTTGTCAAAGGCTTCCTCTGCATCTATTGAGATAATCATATGGTTTTTATCTTTCAATTTGTTAATGTGGTGTATTACATTGATTGATTTGCGGATATTGAAGAATCCTTGCATTCCTGGGATAAAGCCCACTTGGTCGTGGTGTATGATTTTTTTTAATATGTTGTTGGATTCTGTTTGCTAGAATTTTGTTAAGGATTTTTGCATCTATGTTCATCAGTGATATTGGCCTGTAGTTTTCTTTTTTTTGTGGCATCTTTGTCTGGTTTTGGAATTAGGGTGATGGTGGCCTCATAGAATGAGTTTGGAAGCTTACCTTCATCTGCAATTTTCTGGAAGAGTTTGAGTAAGATAGGTGTTAGCTCTTCTCTAAATTTTTGGTAGAATTCAGCTGTGAAGCCATCTGGTCCTGGGCTTTTGTTTGCTGGAAGATTTTTGATTACAGTTTCGATTTCCTTGCCTGTGATGGGTCTGTTAAGATCTTCTATTTCTTCCTGGTTCAGTTTTGGAAAGTTATACTTTTCTAAGAATTTGTCCATTTCATCCAAGTTGTCCATTTTATTGGCATAGAGCTGCTGGTAGTAGTCTCTTATGATCCTTTGTATTTCAGTGTTGTCTGTTGTGATCTCTCCATTTTCATTTCTAATTTTGTTAATTTGGTTCTTCTCCCTTTGTTTCTTAATGAGTCTTGCTAATGGTTTGTCAATTTTGTTTATTTTTCAAAAAACCAAGCTTTTAGCTTTGTTGATTTTTGCTATGGTCTCTTTAGTTTCTTTTGCATTTATTTCTGCCCTGATTTTTAAGATTTCTTTCCTTCTGCTAATCCTGGGGTTCTTCATTTCTTCCTTCTCTAATTGCTTTAGGTGTAGAGTTAGGTTATTTATTTGTTTTTTTTCTTGTTTCTTGATGTAAGCCTGTAATGCTATGAACCTTCCCCTTAGCACTGCTTTTACAGTGTCCCATAGGTTTTGGGTTGTTGTGTTTTCATTTTCATTCATTTCTATACATATTTTGATTTCTTTTTTGATTTCTTCTATGATTTGTTGGTTATTCAGAAGCGTGTTATTTAGCCTCCATATGTTTGAATTTTTAACGATTTTTTTCCCTGTAATTGAGATCTAATCTTACTGCACTGTGGTCAGAAAAGATGACTGGAATGATTTCAATTTTTTTGAATTTTCCAAGACCAGATTTATGGCCCAGGATGTGATCTATTCTGGAGAAGGTTCCGTGTGCACTTGATAAAAAGGTGAAGTTGATTGTTTTGGGGTGAAATGACCTATAGATATCAATTAGGTCTAGCTGGTCCATTGTGTCATTTAAGGTTTGTGTTTCCTTGTTCATTTTCTGTTTAGTTGATCTATCCATAGTTGTGAGTGGGATATTAAAGTCTCCCACTATTATTGTGTTACTATTAATTTCCTCTTTCATACTCGTTAGCGTTTGCCGTACATATTGCGGTGCTCCTATGTTGGGTGCATATATATTTATAATTGTTATATCTTCTTCTTGGATTGATCTTTTGATCATTATGTAGTGTCCTTCTTTGTCTCTTTTCACAGCCTTTATTTGAAAGTCTATTTTATCTGATATAAGTATTGCGACTCCTGCTTTCTTTTTGTCTCCCGTTTGCGTGAAATATTTTTTTCGCAAAGCCCTTCACTTTTAGTCTGTATGTTCTCTTTGTTTTGAGGTTGGGTCTCTTGTAGACAGCATATATTCAGGGGTCCTTGTTTTTGTATCCATTCAGCAATCTTTGTCTTTTGGTTGGGGGCATTCAACCCATTTACATTTAAGGTAATTATTGATAGGTGTGGTCCCGTTGCCATTTACTTTTGTTGTTTTCAGTTCACGTTTATACAACCTTTCTGCATTTCCCTGTCTAGAGAAGATCCTTTAGCATTTGTTGAAAGAAGCTGGTTTGGTGGTGCTGAATTCTCTCAGCTTTTGCTTGTCTGTAAAGCTTTTGAATTCTCCTTCATATCTGAATGAGATCCTTGCTGGGTACAGTAATCTAGGTTGTAGGTTATTCTCTTTCATTACTTTCAGTATGTCCTGCCATTCCCTTCTGGCCTGGAGGGTTTCTATTGATAGATCAGCTGTTATCCTTATGGGAATCCCTTTGTGTGTTGTTTGTTGTTTCTCCCTTGCTGCTTTTAGTATTTGCTCTTTGTGTTTGATCTTTGTTAATTTGATTAATATGTGTCTTGGGGTGTTTCGCCTTGGGTTTATCCTGTTTGGGATTCTCTGGGTTTCTTGGACTTGGGTGGCTATTTCCTTCCCCATTTTAGGGAAGTTTTCAGCTATTATCTCCTCGAGTATTTTCTCATGGCCTTTCTTTTTGTCTTCTTCTTCTGGGACTCCTATGATTCAAATGTTGGGGCGTTTCACATTGTCCCAGAGGTCCCTGAGGTTGTCCTCATTTCTTTTGATCCTTTTTTCTTTTTTCCTCTCTGCTTCATTTATTTCCTCCATTTTATCTTCTACCTCACTTATCCTATCTTCTGTCTCCGTTATTCTAACTCTTGTTCCCTATCCAGAGTGTTTTTGATCCTCATTCATTGCATTATTCAATTTTTAATTGATCTTTTTTATTTCTTCTGGTCTTTATTAAACTTTCCTTGCATCTT